>NW_017728920.1:2253668-2302691 GCF_001723895.1 Crocodylus porosus | reverse complement strand
AGTAGACACTCTACTCTTCGACCTGAAGAATCTTCCACAACTCCCCTATCCTCTATTGTTGTAAATGCTGTAGGAATTTCAAATCAAATAGTTCCTCATCCTGTTTCCTAACCATTACATGTTTCTCTTGGTCCTGTTTCTGATCAAAATGCCTGGTATCATTATCCCGACTAAGATCCCTTGTAATATGCCTATGCTTTGTACAAGACCTCCGTGTGGTAAATTCTGCAATTTTACCTACTTTTCCTGTTGTACCAAATCCAGCTTTTATCTTGTCTTGTATTCCTCCTAATGCTTGTTTATTTTACTGTTGTTGACTTGTGTTCTGCATTTTTCTCTATTACTATACACCCTGATTACCAGTTTCTCTTTGCATTTACCTATCAAGGACTTCAGTATACCTGGACGCGATTGCCCCAGGACTATACTGAATCCCTGTCTCTTTTTTCTCAGATTCTGAAGAAAGATCTAGATGACCTAATATTTCAAGAAAATTCTGTGCTTGTGCAATATGTTGATGATTTGCTCTTAGGATCTACCTCCCTTGAAGCCTGTAAAACTGATTCTTTAACTCTCCTCACCTCTCTTGCCCTAAAAGGCCATAAAGCATCTAAATAAAAGCTACAACTTTGTCTTCCTTGTGTCCACTATTTAGGTCATGATATTTCCATTGGAGAATGACCACTTTCTTCTTCCAGATTAGAAGGTATTCTTAAAATCCCTAGATCAACTACTGTGTCCCAAATGCATACCTTCCTAGCCATGGCTGGCTACTGTTGCCAATGGATACTTGGCTATGCCTGTATAGTCAAGCCGTTGCAAAATCTGACTGTTGTTAATACCCGTGAGCCTTTACCCTGGACTTGAGAGATCAAAGCCACATTTGCCTCTATTAAACAAGCTCTGTCGCAAGCTCCTGCCTTAGGCCTTCCCAACTATACGAAAGCTTTTATTCTCTTTTGTCATGAAAAGAATGGATTTACACTTGCAGTACTCACTTAGACACATGGAGACAAGCACGGTCCCATTGCCTATTATAGCTCTGCTCTTGACCCAGGTGCAGCTGGACTTCCTCCATGTCTTCGTGCTGTAGCTGCAGTAGCTGTCACTGTTGAACTTTCCTCTACCCTTGTGTTAGGTTCTCCCCTTATTTTTGCTGTCCCACATGCTGTAGCAGCCCTTTTACTAAAAACAAAAACCCAACACCTTTCTAATGCCTGATTAACTGAGTATGAAATCTTGCTTCTCTCTGCTGGATGCCTAACTAGGTGCCCTGTTTTAAACCCTGCTTCTATGTTGCATACCGCTTCAGATGGTGAACTCCATGATTGCATTATTGTTGCTGCTCACCTAACAATGCCCTGCAATGATCTAAAGGACAACCCCTTGCAAAACCCAGATCTAGTATTGTATGTTGATGGATCCTGTCAAAGAAACTCAAAAGGTTCCCTTGTTGCAGGATATGCAGTATGTTCCCAATATGATGTTATAGAAAGCCACCACTTACCTAATGTGTATTCAGCTCAAGTTGCCAAGCTTATGGCCCTCACCAGAGCTTGCACCCTAGTCTCTGGTGCCTCTGTTAATATTTATACTGATTCTTGCTACGCTTTTGGTATTGAACATGATTATGGTCAACTTTGGAAACAAAGAGGCTTCCTCACTTCCGGAGGTGCCAAGATTAGTAATGGTCCATACATAAATGCCTTGTTGAATGCTTTACAATTACCTTCTGCTGTTTCTATTATTAAAAGTCAAGCTTACCAGAAACCTTATGATGATGTCACATGTGGGAATGCGCTGGCAGATTCTGCTGCCAAAGATGTGACTATTTCCATTTTTCAGGCCACGCCTGTGTTTTTGTCTATTCTGACTGACCAGTCTCCATTGGCAAATCTTCATAACATTGCCCTCCTCCAAGATGAGGCTCCAGAACCAACGGAATATACATGGAGACTGGCTGGGTGTTTTTTACACTCTGACCATTTGTGACAGCCTCCTGGTTTCCCCAATGGTCCTTCTTCATTTTGCTTGCATACACCATGGCATGGCACATGTGAGCAAAGCGGGGATGATAGAAGCCTTTAAGCTTGATTAGTTTGCTCCAACTTTTCTATCTTTGGCTCAACAGTGGTGCCACACCTGTCCCATTTGCCAAGCCCATAATATGGGAAAGCCTGTAAAAACAAAGGCAGCAGCACATCCCCCACTTTGGAGACCATTTGTAAATTTACAATTAGATTTTATTTAAATGCAGAAATGTTGTTTTTATGAATTTGTTCTTGTTATTGTATGTATGTTCTCTGGATGGGTAGAAGCCTACTCATGTGCAAAAGCTGATACCGTCACTGTAAGCAAAAAGTTGCTCAGAGACTTTATTCCAAAGTTTGTTATTCCTTTATTCTTAAACTCTGATAGAGCAACTCATTTTACTGAACAGATAATGAAAGAAGTCTGCAAAGTCCTGCAGATCTAACAGAACATTCATTGTCTATATGATTCACAGGTCTTGAGCTGAGTGGAATGTCAAAATGGCATTCTGAAAAATTAACTGGCCAAAATTTGTGCTAAGACTCACCTAAAATGGCCAGATGCACTTCCCATAGCCCTTATGAATATGAAATCTACTGCCAGCCGAAAGACTGGGCTGAGCCCACATGAAATTCTTATGGGAAAACCCATGAGGCTCCCTGCCTCACCACCTGTTGCCTCCCACTTTTGCAATATACATTCACTTGATGATACCATTCTGGACTATTGTAAGGCACTAAAGAAGTGTGTTAAGGCTTTTCATTCACAGGTACAAGCAACTCTCCCCAAAGAACCAGATGAGCCATGCCATTCCATCCTGCCTGGTGACTGGATCCATATAAAAGTCCGTCAATGAAAGTCATCACTGGAATCTTGCTGAAAAGGCCCATTCTAGGTACTCCTGACCACCAACACTGCAGGAAAGTGTCAAGGACTCCAGACATGGATCCACGCTTCACCCAGTAAGAAAACATCAGCCCCATTAGACCCAGAGTTTCCCTCATACCAATTTTGTAATCAGCCTCCACAGACTGGTAGTGAGCCTAGCATCTGCCAGCAGGAGAGCTCAAGACCAGTAGTGAGCCAAGCACCTACTGGTGAAGAGGATTTGCCACTACAGAGCAAAGAGGATGTGCCCCAATGACACCACTGTGCCCTCCAAGAAAGGAAAAAGGCCTCTATCTATTTCCTGGTTCCTGAGGTGGAGTTGGTTAGTTGTGATTCGGGTAGTTCGCAGTATTTATTTTTGGACCATCTTATATGAACTTGACTCACCAGTTATAAGAAACTCTGCAAACCAAACTACACTTCCACACCGACAAAGATCATTTCATGAAAATGTGTTCTTGTCTTTAGTTAATCAAATTAGGATAGATTTAAATGTCTCTCATTGTTGGATATGAAGTCATGTCCCCATCTATTCTACCAAAGGAATACCAATGATACCGGTACCCTTGAGTGTAACCAAGATGTTAGCCCCTTGCTATTCAGATTTTCATGGAAATGAAACCCGGCAGACTGTAAGTTGCAACTGGTCTGACTATGTAGGATGAGCATATGCCACCCCTGAAAAATTTTGTTGGATCTGTAATGGATCTCGTGTTGAAGTAGGAGTCAGGAAGTGCAAGGTAGAATTTAAGATAACTGGTGCTTGGTTTTCTAATGGTTCCTGGATATCTAACTACTCCTCTGCAGGTCAATTTTCAGGCTATTATTCACAATGGATGATGTCCCCATGCTGTAATACAGGTGGATTTACTGCATTAGCTGGTCACTATTTTGTATGTGGAGATAAGGCTTATAAAAATCTTCCTTTGGGTTGGAGAGGAATGTGATATGTCTTTGCAGCATCTCCTGCCTTTACTATTAGATCTCTTACCTAAAGGAAAAATTCACAATGTTCATGAAATTATGGAAAATCCAAGGTTTTGGTTATAATGTTCTCCAGCTATGGTGCAGGCTTAGCTATGTCTGAGATAAAGAAGGTTGCAGCATCTCTGGAAAAGATTTCTAATGCTACTTCTGATGGTTTTGATAAAATAAATATGGAAATGAAGGAAATAAGGCAAATGACGTTGCAAAACTGGCCTGCATTAGATTATATACTAGCCAGCAAAGGAGGAGTCTGTGCTTTAATAGGTAAAAAATGTTGTACTTATATTCCCAATAATTCAGAAGATATCCAGGATTTAAGTAAACTTATTCGAAAAGAAGTAGCCAAATTGCATGAGTCAGACAGTTGGAATTTGAGTTCTTGATTTAGCTCTTTTTCCAGTTCCTTAGGCTCTACCATCATTCATAGTTTGTTGATATTGTTTGTTGTTTTTCTTGGAGTTGCCTAGTGTTTATGATAATACAATGTTGCTTAAGTTGTGCTGCCAAGCAAATGCAGAATAGCCCATTAACCAGAAACAAAGTGTATAATTTGTATGTTGAAATAGCAGAAAGTAAAGAGAAAAAAAAAAACTAGAAGTTGAAAGGCAAATGGCTATAAATATCTAACCTGTTGGGCCAAAGAGGCCCAAAAGGGGTAATGTGGAAATAAATTTAACCAGGCTTCTAACTTGACTAAGAAAAGAGACAGAGACCAGAGGTGTTGATACTGCTCATTTCAGAAAAATGTTCTGAGATAAGAAAATTCTGCATGCCTTGTTTTTGTCTTGATATATTACCGTGTGTGCGGATGTTAGTTTTCTTTTCTCTCTGAGAACCAGAAACTGATAACTGTTCCTATAAGCACAATGTTTCCCTTTTCTTTAAGTAAACTGCCTGTGTGTCTGTCTGTGTCAGACCAGTGATTTACTCCTATTTGTTTCTCCAAGGTTGTAGTTTTTCTCTCTCTCTGTCTTAAGTATAAATATGTATGTAAACTTATAGAGTTAGAGAATTCCTTTGAAACAGACAAGTGGGTGATTCCCCTTGCTGTATGGAATTCTCCCTGTGATCACAGTATAGCCCTAAATAAAGAAAGGCTGGCTCTTTCACAATGTGAACTTTGATTTCTTCCACATATGTATCGTTACACACACACACCAGCAGTTAGCAGTGGGAGTTTGGCAGCTCCCACTGCTCATCCGGGGGCAATGGGGGAGGGCGTGTGCCCCCTGAATGTGCACAAGGTGAACTGGGGTGGGTAAGGCCAGGGCTGCACTGGGCTGTGTTGGGAGCAGGGACTATGCCCCTCTGCCACTTGCGCAGCCGGGGTGGAGTGGGTGCAGGACAGCACTGCTGTGCTGCCTCTGGACAAGTGGCACACAGCAGTGGGAGCCAGTGCCCCATTCCCAGATAAGCCACATCTCCATTCTACGCCCACCCTGCCCTGGCTGGGTGAGCAGCAGGAGGGCATGGGGAGGTAGTTTGTGCCCCCAAATCAGGGTGGGTGGCAGGGTGGACACTGGGGTGGGGCACAATGAAGGCTATAGGGTGACCATAGCCTCCCCATAGGGCCTGCTGTCCACCCAGAGAGCATCCCTGCCCCCCTGTCCACCCCTCCCCAATCTTGGGACATGCATCGCCCCCATGCCAACTGGGGCAGGGCTGGCACAGGATGGAACCGTAGCTCATCTGGGGCGGAGGCAGGTCCCACTGTTGTATGCTGCTTGTCTGGAGGCAGTACAGTGGCCCTGTCCTACACCCACTCCTCCCCAGCTGGGCAATTGCCAGAAGGGCATAACCCTTGCTCCCAGTGCAGCCCTGCCCTGCCCTGTCCCACACAGATCCAAAGGCACACCCCACCCATGCCCTCTCAGATAAGTGGAAGAAGCCACCAGATGAGCAACTTGCCCCAGTCCCAGCCCCTCCCTCACCACATGGGGCCTTGATATGCCCCCCACACCCCTTCCCCCTGCCCTGCCACCACACCAGACTTACCAGCTGGATGCAGCTGTATCAAGCATCATAAAGAAACCAATCCCTCATTTATAACATTTTTCCTATGGGAAAATTGGTTCAGAGTTACAATGTTTCAATTTAAGATGCAGTTTTCAGGAACCAATTGTGTCGTAAGTCTGAGTACTGCCTGTATTTCTCAATTCTCTCTCTCAAAGTGTTCACTTAATATTGTAAAGTGCTGTTTGACTAAGTGTTGTGTCAGGCTAAACTATTACATTTACAGTTTTGATATTACAGATACAGCATAATAGACTTAGGGATCTTTTTCCAAAAAAGGGTAAAATGCCCACTTATTCAAAATAAGATTGTACCCAAGAATATTGTGCACAAATTCTTATTCTTCCTCTCACAAACATTAAGAACTAAATTTTATTCTTACCTAAACCAGTTTCAAATAAAATTATCAATTTATACCCATGTAAAAGAAAACATAATTTGATCCTAAGTAAAAGAAGGATGTTTGCTGAGATTTTGTGATGTTTAGATACCTGAGGATATAGCCACTCTCCTTCACTGATTGTTCCCTAAAAAGTTCATTATGTATACATTTGACTTAGGAAGAAGTGTTCACATATAAAATAAGTGACTGCTCATGTAGATGGCAATCTTTGAATAAATTGCTTAATAATTTAGCTCACTTAACATTTGTAATCATGTAGCTCATAATTTACTGCAGAATCTAATGCATTTAGCATTTCTTTTTGCCACTGGCATGCTTCAGACAAAGTGTCTTCACATGATATAATAGGGTGTTTGGTTTACTACATCAGTTTGGGGACACATTTACAACCAGAGGAAATCAGTCTTCTGATATGCAAAATATATCACTGTCAACATTCCTCCTAGGGATGTTCTTGTAAGGGTAGAGTTTTAAAATGCATTGACTAAAAATTATCCTTGTGCCAAGCATTAATCTTCCTCAAACATGATAAGCTAGAATTTTTTTTCTTTTTTAAAGCTGTATAACAACATCAATAACTGTTTGTTGTTTCATCCAGATAATAGTTACCTCACATGGCATATGTAGCAGGCCTGGGGTGTCTCAGGCAGCCCATTGCCCTCTAGCATTCTGTTATGGTATGCTTTCCTCTCTCTGGCACCTGACATGCTCTTACACTCATTTATCACACCTTGATGTTATAAATTATTTGTTTGGAAGATACTTTTCAACTGACCAGTGTGGCAGTCCAGGAACTTCCCTTTTGTTGAAGGGCTCTCTCCTTCTCTGCACCTCGCCACAGTACTGAAGCCATATTATGGCCCCAGGCAGTTCTGTGGACTGTAGGGCAGCCTGCTACAACAGTCTCTGGGTCCTAGGGTGGCTTGCTACCAAATACTCTTTGTCCCCTTGGCAATAATTACAGTTTTACCAACCTTACTGTGTCAAAAATAATGAGACAAACACTTAAAAATCAAGAGATTTGGCATGTAAACCAGGAGATACTATTTTTGAAGTGCATGTGTTGCAGGGCTTATTTATGAAGGCATGGGAGGCTATGGGTATGTGTGTGGGATTTGGAGCCTAGGGTAAGGGGCCCACATACTGTCGAAGAATGCAGGTACTGTGGGTAAGGAGTGAGGGGCAGCAGCAAAGCTGGGGAAACTGTGACTTGAAAGTGATGGGAAGGCACACAGACAGATACAGACACACAGACAGCACCAAGCTGGTAAGTGTAGGGGAAGAGGCAGATGGGGCATATCATGGCCCCCATGGTGAGGGAGGGAGTGGAACAGGGATGAATGGGGCCCCAGGGCCAGGGTAGGTCATATGACAGAGCCATGGGCAGTTTGTCCAGAGGCACATGGGGGGAGCACAGATTCCCACAGCTGCACACACCCTCAGGGGAGACATGGGGAGCATGTGCCTATTGTGGGGCACAGGCATGCTGTAGGATGGGACTTTGTGCCCTGCTGTCTTTGCCCTGGGAGCTGTGCACTGGCTGGTTTGTGCATCCTCTGCCTGCCCAGTGGGTGGCAGGAGGAACACTAGCATCATGTGGCTTCTGGGGCAAAGGCAGCAGGGCACAGAGCCCCATCTCACAGCCCACCTCTTCCCCATGGGGACACATGCCCCCTATACCTTCCCCAGGGGTGCGCAGGAGCCATGCTTACCCCTCCACCCCCCATGCCTCTGGACAAGCTGCACACAGCTGTGTGACATGATCCATCCCAGCCCCAGTACCACAGTCACCCAAGCCCTTTCCCCACTTCTTCCCTCCCTGTGGAGTCTCCATCTGCCTTGCCTCACTCTTTCCCTCTCCCCTCACCCTTCCACAGACTTACCAGCTAGGCGCTGTCTACATGCACCAGAAAAAAAAAGTCCTATGTTTTGAGGATTCTATCACAAGATCATGAGTCAAAGTTAATTTGATTTAAGAATCACGAGTGTTGCAATGTTTTCAGGAGAGTTGGCATTGCTTTAAGCATGGCCTCCAGACTCCACTCAAAGCCACATCCATGGCTAAGAGGTGTAAACAGTTAACAACATAAACATGTAAACACTTAATTATGTATCTGTTAAACAGTCCCTTGCAAAGTCCCCCTCACTTCAGTGTCTGCAGGGCTTTGTTCCCCTCAGAGTACACAAACTCTTGTCCTCTAGTTTCTGTGGAGCTCCTTCTCCCCATAGCAGAGAGTCCTATTCAAGCCCAAGTAAGATGAAGACAGGATGCTCCTACCCCTGCCATGGCTCATTTGCCTCTGCCCTTCCCCTTTCCAGTCACCTGACCTGTGGTTTCCTTAATAGGAAATGGTAGTTTCCTATTAGCCTAACTAGCCTATTAGCAGGTCTGCTGCTATCCTCTGCTGCAATTCTGCCACCCTCAATCACTTGCCTCTAGCCTTCACCCCTCACTACAGAATAAGGGCATTGGTACAGTATGTTAGCAAATAACTACACTGAAATTATTGACAAAGTACATGGAACAAAATATATAAAAGCAATGCATGCAAATGCTTTTTAAAAATTAAATACAAAAATCATTTAAAAACTTTCAGCTAATTATGTTAAAACTGCATATAGACTAAAATTATTTTTTTCATACATTTTGGTAGAAAATTATGCATTAAATTACAACTGTCTACCTGAAATTGCTAAAATTATTCAACTAAGTGAGGAAACACAAAATTCAAAGTTAAGACTGGACATATAACTAGAGCTTTGTAAATAATTACTTCTTTTTATTTTATGCCCAAACCAAAAAAAAAAGGGGGGGGGGGCGTTCAAATAAAACCAAGTGCTGTATTTTCAGAGAATTACATGGGCCTTAGTCTCAATATATGTATTTTTAATTATTTACTTTCCATTTATGTTATTCATTGCATTTAGACAGTATTCAGAACCCTACTTAGAATCATGATGGGATAGTGCTGGGCTTTCTACAAGAACAATAAATTCCACAATCCAACCCCCAAGCAATAAATTAAAATAAATTAACCCATGATGGAAGAAATGAGTACATCAGCTAAAATGGTGGGTGGGTGAGAGAAGATGAGCATAACCACATTAAGAATATCCACTAACATGCTATGAAAAGGGTGCTTGTGAACAGGGTGGCAAGATAAGCAACTTTGGAACCATGCCGAGTTTAGGTCAGATAAATGTTACTGTAGATAAAGTGGCTTCATTGTTATGTACCACTGTTATATAGAAGAACTGTGACAGTCAGAATACCATAGCCTAAGCCAAGCCAGTGGTTTTAACCTGTGGTCTGTGGACCCATGGGTGTCCATAGTTTATGTTTGAGGGGGTCTGCAAAAGGTGACTATGTTCAATGAAAAGTATGTGAATACTCCAATAATGCTTACAGTTCAAAGGGTTCTGCACCTCCATTCAAAATTTCCAAAGGTGTCTGCACCTCCATTTGAAATTTTTAGGGGTCCACAAATGAGAAAACTTTTAAAACCACTGGCCTAATGTATAAAGCTGCATTTAATTTCCAAAATAGTTTCACGTGCCTTCATAAGACCCCAGAATTTTAGCTTTGCAAGCTATACATGAGGACTAGACTTATCTGGGAACAGTGACAGCAGCAGCAGCAGTGAGGGGTGGAGTGTTCCCCTTCCACACCTGTTTCTAAGGGAATAGACATTGTGGAGTAACCCACCACCCCACCCACATCTACTGCTTCCACTGTTGCTGTTCCCAGCTGAACCCATCCTGTATGCAGTCCAGCTACAGTGGCCAGGATTGGCTTTGAAACTTTCTGTGCCCCCAAAACAGTGGGCACAGCAACAGTGGGAAGCCAAGTGGTGGGGGAGGGGCAGGACAGAGGAGAGGAATATGTCTTTGAGCACAGAAATAAAGGGGAGAGGATTCTTATATACTTTGAGGACTTCAAAAAAGAACACAGGGGCTCCTGTTGCATGATTCAGTCTGAAATGGATGTACAACCACACTGCCACACCCCTTCTGGTGCTCCCCTTTCTGTGGACACTGAGCAAGAGGAAGAATGAATGTAGAAACTGACCATCACTACTTCCTTTCCCATCTATGCACTTCCTCTCTGCTCAACAATGTACTTCACTTTCAGGCAAGGAAGAGTAAAGCAGCAAATTATACAGAATATTATGGCAGTTTGGAGACAAAATTTTAGCTGTGTTTTTGACCACATGCAACTATTCTTCCATGAAGTTCTAAGAGCTGCCCTACAGCTGATGTAAAAATGGCTGGCTTGCTTTTCCCATCCAACATGTTTACTTCAGTTATACACACATGCACATATTTAAAAGTAAACCAGACTAGGTATACATTATCCTGCATCTGTGTCCACTCATTTGCCTTCCAACTAGGAAACTATTCCCTGAAAAATTTACAAGCTTCCTTGATTCTTCCTGATAATACTAACTAGCTGTCATGTTAAAAACAATGCAATGTTCACCAATACATTTCATGTTAATCATGATATAAAATCCAAGACAGAGATATTACCACATGCATTGCCAAACAACACAACCAACAATTCATCCTTTTTGTACCCCAAATCTAGATTTAGTTCAAAAGTACCAAAGCTAAATGAAAGTGATATAGAAGGGCATGTTGTTTTTTTAAAATTTATTTTAAACTTGAATGAGGGAAATGCCATATATTTATCTATACATAGTGCCTTATCTGCAAGTTGCCACTTAGTGAGTTATATTGATTAGGGCCATGTGAATCTTCGGGTGGCGATTTGATTTAGAGGAGATTTGGCCCAATACTGTGGCCGAATCTCCAAATCTGAATCAAATCATGGGACCAATTAAAAGGTGCAAATTGATGTAAAGCACTCCATATCTTCGGAAAAGATTTGGAGAGATTTGATGATTCAGGGAGCTGCAGCCAACTCTGAGCTGGTAAGTACTAGGGGCGGGGGATAGAGTTTTGGGGGAGGGGACTGTGGGGGGACCCCTGCCAGCCCCCATCCCATGCCTGCTCCTTGCCCAGCCCCACCAACCCCTGATTACTCCCCCCATCCCACCCAGAGATGCTCCACCCACCCCAGCTCCCAGAGTTTTTTTTAAAAGCCCCAGGGCTCACTGGGTGCTGCAGGGCAGGAGGGTGATCCCTGCTGTTCCCCACTGCTCCATGATACATAGGGGGCTTTTAATGAGCCCCCTGACACCCCTGTCATTCTCCCAGCCCCTCTACAGGTTCCCTGCCTGGGCCAGCTCTGGCCCTTTAAGAAAAAAAATGAGAAAAGTCCTGGGACTCACCACTTCTGCAGTGGCTTTGAGGCTTCAGGGGGCTTGTGTAGCGCCCCCACATGATGCAGGGCAGTGGGGATAGCTCCCCCCCACTGGCATGAGTGGTGACTCCAGGGTTTTTTTCATTATTTTCTTAGAGAGCCAGAGCTGTGGAGGGCAGGGTAGCCACAAGGGGGGCAGAGAGGCTCATGGCAGAGACCCCCATGCAGTGTGGGGCAGCAGGGATCACCCTCCCCCACCTAGCAATACTGGTGAGTCAGGGCTTTTTTTTAAACAAGTGCCAGGAGCTGTGGTTGGTGGGGCAGCCACTGCTGAGCTGGGGGGATGGGCCTGGCTGATTTGGAGATTCAGCAGCAGCCAAATCTATGAATCAGATTTGGCCAAATCAAATCAGGACAGTGATTCAAATCACCAAATCACTGTCCCCAAATCAGCTGAATCCAAAGCGAATACTAGCCACTTTGCACAGGCTTAGTATTTATGTTCTGTGTAAACTGAATCTGCTCAGCCACACAGTACAGTATCAGTGAATCAAAATCAAACAGCCAGTGTCTACTTTTTTCCAGTTTGTAATGATATTCCCTCACAACTAATCCCTTTATGTTCCATCTCCTGTCATCTTCTTCCTCACACATTTTACAATATATGCCACTCTAAAGAACTCCATGTCTTCCATATTCTCTTTATTTCTGATCTTTATTGGTGGAAAAAAATGTAAATGAGGAAATAGTTTTAAGGGAATTTTAGAGAAATAACTTTTCACTGTTTTGCCAAGAGCTACCCAACTTCAAATGTCTTTATTAACAGTCAATTTTTGGCAGACTTTTCACACATTGCAACTTTCTGAAATGTTCTCCTTTGGGGTGGAAATTTTCCACATAGGACACTGTCTTTTGAAAGTGTGGTCAAAATTCCTTCATTCCTTTTTCTAATCCATAGAATGGTTAAAGCACACTGTGTGGGGAAAAGAGTTATACAACTCTTTATAGCTTTAAAAAGAACACTATTTTGTGCTTTTTCATTTGTTAAAAAAAAAAAAAGGACATTTTAATACATCTTTTTAACACTTGTGGCTTAGGAGACAGATATTTGCAAGCTGCTTGCAACAGGTGTCACTGAAAATTAGAGTAATTTTAAAATAACTGATACTCATTCCAAAATCCTAACACTTTTCCTTAGTATATCAAGAAAGAGCATAAATGTGACAATTCTGTAAAATTTCAGGGTGGGAGGTGAGGGGGAGAGAGGGGTTGTCACTTTGCAACACTGTTCCTAACCTCTCCCCTAATTTATTGATATTTGTTTTTGGGAATGTAATGTCACTTATCTTAAACTGTTCTTACTTTCTTCATTAGTGTTTATACCTTTGGTGTATTTATAGACAGCAATCATATGCCCCTTTCTCCCCCACACACTTTTATTTTGCTAGGTTAAACAAGTGAAACTCTTCTAGACTCCTTGTATATGATAGGCTCAGATCATTCACAAAACAACCCTTCTCTACACCTGTTCCAGTTTGATTTCATCATTCTTGCATAACCAAATAGCAATCAGTATTCTAGAGAGGGCTAACCAGAGATTTTTCACAAGGTATTAATACAGCCCTAATTCTAGTAGAAATAACATGCTGGATAACCTAGTTTGTATTGCCTCTTTCAATGCTGCATCACATCAGCAGCTCATATCCTGTAAACACATAACACAAGATTTTGTTCTTTACTGCCTGGTGTATTTACAGATGGTAATCAAAATTCCTCTCAGGTTGAATTTCTTAATTTTGATGAAACAAAAAAGAATGAGGTGATATTAAGAAAAAAGTGTATCCTTTTTTTAGACCAGTTGCAATTCAAAAACTCAGTCCAACTCAGGTAAGTACCCAGTCACTATAGCATATATTTTGCTGTTTTGATTTTTTTTTCACGAAACATAATTTGCTAAAACAACTAATTCCTGAATATATTATTAGTAATAATAATGAAATGTGTGTATTATATTACATTGTGTTACATCTTATGTGATATTGCATAATATAATTATTAATGACCAAACCATTTTTTCCATCTATGGCTACTTATTTTTCAAAAGAATTTTAAGAATACAGGAAATACACCTGTACAGGAATAAAAGGAAAAAAAAACAAAAGATGATTTAATTTATTTACCCATTTTACATATTTTTACTTTACAACTACTTTAAAATATTGCAGTTATTGTATCAAATAATTGGAATTAAAATTATCTAAAATCATTCAGTGTTATTGAGCTGTTGTCACTTTACCTTTTTGCAATATTGACACCTCTTCTGATTTAGTCACGGATTTTGAAAGGCAGCTACTTTTTATGTAATCAGAGTGTCTGGACAGAAGTAATATGTTCCCAACCAGGAAACAACTGGGACCACCTGAAACCAGAGATACTTGCCCTGCCTTTGTACGAGGTAATGTGCATCATCACAGCTTCACAGGAGAGCTGAGACTCCTTACCACGTAAGAACTGCTGCCCAGAGGGTTTTTCCAATTATTGACTCTTCTGTGAAATCCTATGAAATATAAACTTTTATTTCTACCCAGGATAACTTTTAAAATCTTTTCTATGGTGCCTAATGAAGGGTGTTTGTGCCCCAAGACTTTCAATTAACATTTGGGGGGGGGTTGCAAAAAATTGTGTTGGTCTAACGAAAGATATCACCTTTGTCCACAAGCTCCAATTACCTTTTCCTCTAGAGCAATACGGCTACAACCTGGATACCTGAGCTATTTTTTATACTATATTTCTCAACACAGAAAGGCAACAGGCAAACAAGAAAGATGAAACATAGCAATCATTTGGAAAGTGGCAGACAGATAAGGAAGGAACAGCTTCAATGACAACTATGAGAACTGCCCCACTGTTGTCAGTATTTTTAGACCTAATGTTTGAGAAAATTCTTTCATCTTACTGATTATACTGCAGCTGGAAGCCTTGAATACTTTGTATAAAGAAAAAAAATATTCCTGTCCTCTATTTTCAACTGTTTACTGGATATAAAGAGACCAGAAAAATTATCACACACATTTACATGACGGGGGGAGGGGGGATGTGTTTCACAGCATCTCAGTTTTAAAAAAATGAAAGACTCTGTGGGACAGGAAAGTAGCAGCTTAAGTTTATGCTGTGTTGCTTTTTCAGTTCAATGTTAGACAACAATTGAAAGCTATTTTTTATGTATGATTTTGTCTAAAATGTTTGTTTTTATTATGCAAAATAAAAAAGAATCAAATTGGAAAAAGAAAAGCAGGAGGAGGGAGAGCAATTCAAACAGTAGCTAAAAGAGTTCTTTAAGAAATCTGTATCAATATTAAGACCCTCTCAAGACTAGGAAGAAGTTGCTGAGTTACCTTCTTTTAAATTTCTTAGTTATATCAATACTATGAAGAAATATATCAATTCCTGTCACCAATCATCCACAGCCTGATGGGATAAAAAGTGGCTTCTCTTCTCTACCTATATATTCTCCCTGGTGGTGGCCCTCTCACTGCACACATGTGCAGCACAGGGCAGCAGGGCCTGGGCTGGGGCCATCTCCAGGCCCTGCTATGTGGGCAGGGCCCCAGTGACCCAGACAGGCAGCTATAACTGCCAGTAAATGCCGGGGGTAGTCTTTTTTTGTTTTTTTTGTTTTTAGTAGTAGGGAGGCTGGGTGGGACTTGGAGGATGGGGCCAGGCAGAGCAGGGATTGGGGGGGGGCTTGGGAGGCAAGTGGGGGAAGGGCTTGGGGGGTATGTGGGGCCAGTGGCAATCCCCATATTGTCCCCACCCCCCTGCTCCAGCCCCCCCGCTCTCTTACTTACCAGCACAGGAGCATGGGCAGGCAGCGTGCTTCAGCGTCAGGGTGAGGGCCAACCACAGAGACACTCTGGCAGCCAGAGAGTCTCTGTGGAGGACCCAGCCTCCAGGTGCCTCACCTGCCCTGATTTTTTTTTTTTTAATCTTTTTTTTTTTTGACTTCTGGATATCCAAGGGTCTAGTTTTGCCCCCATGATGGAAACTTGAAGCAGAGGGAACCCTTTCCCATTTCCACATGTGTCTCTTATAGCAAGTTGAAACATTTTGATGTTTTGCCCATAGGCTATAATGGGGAAGATGCCTTAAAAAGAGAAGGCTGAGAGAGGACTTGGTAGAAGCTTACTGCTACATAAGAAGTATACTTCTAGGGCTCAGTGAGCAACTGTTCACTGGAGCACCCTTGGGGAAAACTAGGAGTAATGGTTACAGCCTGATCACCCTAGTTGTGAAGTAGTTTTTGCTAACGTTGAGCCTGAAATGATGTTCCAGGAGTTTGTGACTATTACTCTTAGTTTTCCCCAAGAGTGCCCTGGTGAACAGTTGTTCACTGAGCCCTAGATGTATACTTCTGATGTAGTGGTAAGCTGTTGCCAAGTCCCCTTTCAATCTTCTCTTTTTCGGCTTGAAGAGTTCCATGTCCCTCAGTGTTTCCTCATATGGCTTGCCGTGCAAGTCTCTGATCACACGAATGGCCCTTCTCTGGACTCTCTCAAGCTTTACCATGTCCTTGTTAAGTTGCAGAGCCCAGAGCTGGACACAATATTCCAGCTGCGATCTCACCAGGGCTGAGTAGAACCGAGTAGAGCAGGAGAATCACTGCTTTGCATGGTTTTGCTGGAGATGCATCAATTAATGCATGCCAGTGTATTGTTGGCCCTGCTGGCTACAGCATCACACTGCTGGCTCATGTTTATAATAAGGTAAATTATTACCCTCAGGTCTTGGTGACAAATGATGGGGGATTTTCAGTCCTGCTGCCTGATGAGAGACAGCAGTTGCACAAGCACCCATGACATGAGTTTTGCCTGGCAGCAGCTAGGGGTGCAGGACCCCAGAACCCCCCTGCATCTCCTTAACAGCTGGCAGCCTTTGTGGCCACAGCAGGGCCTAGCAGCCAGGCCTTCAATGGTTTCCCACCCCCTCTGCCTCAAGAAAGACACAGTTGCACAAGTACCCATGACACGAGTTTTGCCTGCCTGCGGCCAGAGGTGCAGGGCCCCAAAGCCCAGAACCCCCGTACCAATCTCATTGAAGCTGGCAGGCTTTGTGGATTCAGAAGGGGCTAGCAGGCCTGCAGCTTTCACCCTGCTGCACCTTAACACACATAGTGCCACCCATGTCACAAGTTTTGCTTGTCCACAGCTTGAGATGCCGTTTCCCCAAAACCTCTGGAACTATCTCCTTGAAACTTGGCAGGCTTTGTGGTCTCAGCAGAGACTATCAAGCCTGCCATTTTAACCCTGCTGTGGCTTAATACATACATATGACATGAATTTTGCTTTCAGGATTTTGGGATGCATTTTCTCTGAACCCCCTGCACCCATCTTCTTGAAACTTGGCAGACTTTGTTGCCTCAAGAGGGGCTTTATCCAAATCTGACAAGAAATGACAAAGTTATAGCCTGTTTCATCCTCCCCCATTATATCCTATGGGTGAAACATCAAGACAGGTTCAAAACAGTAAAACATTTCGACAGAACAAAATGGAACAGCCGTTTTGACTCTAAACAAAAATTGAAATAAAACACTGTTCTGTTGAAATACTGGTCAAAATGGAACCCTTCCATTTTGCACAGCCCTACAAGAAACCCTGTTTCTTTCATGAAGAGATTGAAAATGTTTCTGAAAATGTTATGGGCAATAAAATAACAAAACATACTGTATATAAATATAAAGCAGAGCACAGTCTTGAGTTATTTGCAGTTTGTTTTTTTGAGGGTTTATTTTTTTGTGGGGGGGGGTTGCATTCATTAAAATACCATCACTGAATTTAGATCAGGGATCAGTTTGATGCAGAGGCCCACCTCAGTAAAACACTTAACATGTTCTTACCTTTACATTGCTGTGCAGTTTCTGTGGACCACAGTGATGAATTGAGGCCTAAAAGCTTAGGTGAAAAACATACACATTTGAATTACATATTTCTGTGTGTATTGTTCAATAACATTTTTAAAGCCTTGCCAAATATATGTAGGTAATCAAGCAAAAATAACTTTAAGTATATATAAGGGAGGGGTGCACACACACGCATGCATGACAAGCATTATTATTCGAGGGAACTGCACATAATAATATAAGGGAACTGAAGGATCTAATATCTGAAAGGTCATTCCTTTATTAGCACAAGGATTCTCTAGCATGGGATTACACAATTAATCAAGAAAAAAGTTAACAAGAATGAACTGCTAATATAACAAAACGCCATTTTGGCTTTTATTTTGCAGACAAATGTATCTGTGGTGGTTCTGTGCTATTAAGTGTTCCTGGTAATACCACAGAATGCTACATTTGCTTACAGAAGTTGATTGAAAGAACAGCATCTCATCTGGTAGCATGGTCACACAACAAATACATGTCAATGAAGCCAGTTTAGAAACTACCAGCCAAAAAATTCAGTGCATGTTGGTGGGAGAGGGACAGTTCAGGTCCTACTTAGGAATATATTTAATATATTCATGACATGTTTTACAATCTATAAGAGTGCGCTAGGCCCACCTGAGAAACTCTTAGAAGTACAATTTATGTCAGCACCAAACAGAGAAAACTATTACAGACTGGGCATGTCTACATGATATGCTTTACTGTACAGTAGAGAAAATTACTGTATAGTAAGCATCACCATCTACATGTGCAGATACTTACTGCAGTAATTTGCTTTACTTGGCAGTTAATTTGCTACCGGCAAATGCAAATAGGAAATTAACTGTGGACTAATTACTGAGCGGTATGGTAGGTGTAGATGGCTGACCAGGAGCAAATTTAGGACAATGTTCTTCTGTACCAGCTTCAGGGAGCTCTCAGACGCTGCTCTGTGATCATAGAGTTGGGAGCTAGGAGATTGCTTCCCAGCCCTGTTTCATGATCACGATACTAGAGCTGATTTGAGTCAAACTGGTTTATGAAACTTTTGTCCCAGACATGGGGAGAGTTCCTCACACAGCCTGGAGCTGACTGGTACCTGCCCCTGACTGAGACCATTCCCAGACAGCCCTGGAATTCATGGGGAGGTCTGCATGTGCAGCCTGGACCTGGCTGGTGGCTGTCTCATTTCAGATGGACTTCCCCGTGCAACTTGAGACTGGCCAGGAACTGTCCTGGTCAGGGGCAGCTCTCAACCCCACATTTTTTGCCATCCCCATATCCTGATTGGGCAATTGAGGCATGGAGTTTGGAAAGAGATGTAGGGGAGGGGCAGGTTCCAGCCCCATCCTCATCGAATGGTGGGGCAGCCAGCAGCAAGTCCCGCCACTCAGCTGGAGGTTTGCTGATGGCCATCTCACCAGCAGATTGAGGCAGGGGGCTGGAACCCTCCCCCCATAGCTCTTTTCAAGCCTCATGCCCCTCCACATTGTCCCCATCCAGGCTCCACCACTGGCGCCTGCCCCAGCAGCAGGCTGCTCCCATGGGTAGGGGGCAATCTCCTAGCCCTTACCAAGAGAAAGTTGTCTCCTGGTCCTGTGCTTTCTGAAAGCTGAAGGGGACCAGTGCAGAGCTGGAGGGTATGGAAGCTAACTGCTGCCAGGAACAGCAAATCTGCTTCCAAATGGGTGCCATTACTTCTCAGCTCTGTGTTTCTGGGGAACCCTAGCACAGTACCCATCCTGTCTGACTCACAAAGTACTCTTCCCCTCCCACCCCTTGCCTGAACCATAACTGATCAGAAGAAGGACTTACAAAAGGAAATGAAAGACATGCCTAAACCCCTCTGGATAAGGGTGGCAGGTTAAGGCAACTGTCCTAGTCTCATTTGCATCAGAGATAGGAAAGGAGGGCACCTCCATTAGCATTCAGAATGGAGAACAGAGATTCCAAGGCAGGGACCACGTTGATCTCTGGGACCAGAGAGGCAAGGGATCACTGCATGATGGGGGAATCTCTGCTCCAAATGCTAATCAACTCATGTCTGCACACACCCAGCTCAGCATTTATCAGACCAATTCTGGTAATGACTCCATTATTTGTACCCAAAACACTGAATCTACCTATCTGCATTGCGAGCTTCCTCTGAGTAATGCCACCAATAGCCAAGAGTGATCTGCCATCATTTACCTATAAGCAAACCTAGTGTTCCATTGTTAGTTCCCTACAAAAACCCCTACTCAAGCTCAAGCTTCTGTCGTGGTGCAGAAATCTTTCTATCTTACTCCAGGCACAGCTTTCTAAACCTGACTTCTGCTGATCAAACTTAAGCTAGATTTCCCCAAATACCTATCTGAAACTGAGTAATATTGTAACTGTTTTGTTTTACCTTGTATGACTATTAGCACTAGTATCATCATATGTTTCATATACCTGGCAATAAAACATTTTTTTTTGCAGTCAAGCTGGCTGCTATACTCTCTCTGAACCTCATTTATTCTTCCTTCTCCTGTACTTCCCCATCTGCTCTGTAGCAATGCTTCTTTAACTTAAGCCAAAGATACTGGTAAAGCCCAAAGATCCTGTGGGGTCTGCTCATCAAGTGAGTTAATACTAGGACACTTATGACAAGAGACTGGGACGTGCTGTTTTGAGGGACATGAGGGTATCAGATGAAAGTGTTGATCAGACCCAGCCTGCTCAGACTTACCCTGTTAGCATGTGTCATAATGATTTGATTCTTCTGCACCTTTTCTTGATAAAGACCTGTTTATTATCAGAAAACTTTTCTTCTTGTAGGTACTTATTAACATAATAAAGACATCCCTTAATTCTTTCTTCAATAAATTAAAGATACTTGGATTGCTAAATCCTTTATCTTGTTAAGTTTTCTAAGTCCATAAGTCATACCATAGATAAACCCTTCTAATTTCTCAGCATCCCTTTTTAAAGTACATTTTCGTGTTTGATTTCATCTCCCTGAACATAAACATTTTATTTTTCTCTTATGCTAGGGACAGACAGTTAAAAAGCCTAAGGCTGAATTGACTCAGTCTTTGCAAGTTACACTAAAACTGCAAAGATTAAATTGAAACAGAAGAGAAAAGACATTTACCTTTGATTCAGGAAATGCAGCCACATACCTGCAATGGCTCAGGCCAGATGCCAAAGGGTGCTTCAGTATGGCTGTCTAGCTGTGTGCTCAGTTCCTCTTTCTCCTTCCCTTGAGCTCACTGGGGTTTTCAGCCCAGAACTACAGCAGCAGGACTCTGCAGGATTGCTCATTACCTCCTCTTCCTTCTTTCAGGTGCCTCTAGGATTTGTATTCCACAGTCTCAGCCAGCAGTAAGTTTGAGTGGGGAAAGGTGGGTTGTTAACCCCCTCTTCCTGGCCCTAGACCCCAGCTGGGTTTTTTCTGGGGAGGTAGTCCCCCCTGTAGATTAGGATTCATTCCCAGCCAGGCTTACTCCCCTCCCCCCACCCTCTTGTCAGCCAGCCCTCACTGCTCCAGCTAGGAAGCAGGGGGGCAGGGCCAGCCCTGCTCTCTGGAGCAGACAGAACAGCTGAGCCCAGGGCTACAAAGCATGCTGGGAGACTATGATTTAATTTGAACCAGGAATGGGTCTGGGACAAAAGTTTCATAAACCAGTTTGACTCAAATCAGTTAAGTCTGATCCTACAATCAACCAGGTTTACCTTCAACTAGTTTCAGCCATTTTGAAACTGGTTTATGTGCAGGCTAACCCTCAGGATCTCAATATTGTGCTGTTAGACAGGAAGGCGTGGTGTATAATTGCACATGCACACACTCAAAAATCAATTGGATGCATACACGCACACACACACACACACACACTACCAACTCAGGCACATACACATCCAAACCAGCCTAGGCACATGCATACCTATCACCAATTCAAGCACATGCACTATACACCAAAAAAGTTACACATTCACCAGTTCAACATATACAACCCACCTACTCATAGGTAAGTTCCTAACTTGGATGGCACAATATGTATGTGTGCACTTGGGGTACCTGGGGAAGGTTAAGGTGAGAGAGCTAAAGTCTAAGGAATTAAAGTTGCCAGAACCAGGATTAGAACTGGTGGACTACAGGGAAGCTGGCTGAGGAACTGAGGCTTGTTGTTACTTAAGGTAGATTGGGGCTGGAAACTGAGGTAGACAGCTGAGATATTGGGGAGAGGGGGCAGATAAGTGGTGGCAAGGAGGAAACAGTCAGGAAACAGACAAAAACCCAACTCAGGGTTTCAAAATAACAGGTTTAATAAACACACTACACAGCCCCATGAAGTTATTGGTTCCCACACACACAAGCACTCACAATAGCAGCAGGAGAAAGAGACTCAGTGGAAGGGTTGGAGTCCAGGTAGGAAAGAGAAGCAGAGTCCAAATCCTTGGTTGAAGAGGGGGTGGGGGATGATAGCTACCTCTTCAGGCTGGAAAGAGGTCCTTGTCCAGTAGGTGTTGTCTAGAGGGGGGTCACCAGCAGGGCCTCTGGGTGGATAGGTGGTGTGGCATGGTGCTAGTCCAGATGGAGAGGGCATCCCAAAGAGTCAGTCCTCACTACCCCCTTTTATGGGGCAGACTACCTCTGATCTTCTATGGGGAGGGACTGTCCAGGCAATGTCAGTCTTGTCCCAGAGGGCTCCAGGTGTTCTTACCGAGCATGTGCAGCCTGGCACAATGGTGGGTTGCCTCATCTTTTGTTTCTTGAAAGCTGATGGATGGTTCCAAGGGCTGGGTTGTTGGTATAGGTATTGGTGTTGATGGTTCGGTCATTTAGAGGGAGCTATTTTTTAGACCCACTGCCAGTGTCTCTCAAGCACCCTCATTCATCCCCATTCATTCAGGAACCAAGTTACATAGGAGAGGTAGGTACGAGTCATGGGTTACACAACCAGGGACAGGATGGAGACTTGACAAACAAAACGGAAATTTGACATTACTTATGTAGGCCTAAATCATATAGCACCAGTAAAACAGTAATATAGAGCAGTAAAAATCAAGATAAACATAATAATTATACAATATAAAGAAGGAGAAAAAACAAAACAAATACAACTACTAAAATAAAATGCTGAAGCTTTATCTTATGTCTTAGCTCACTTATACTTATTTATAGGGAATAAAGAGGAAAAGAAAAAGTCAGAAATGGTTGGGGAAGGGGATGAAATGCATTTTAGAAGAAAAAAAAGAAAAACTGGGGTTTTGCTACAACCTCTAGTTGAACCTTGCACTTCCGGGGTTAGGAACTGCTCCTTGATCACAGTCAGGAAACTGCATGAATTATTTGACCTATCCAAGTGTTCTTCCCAATCTATGTCTGGGTACTTGAAGTCACCCATGACAACAAAGTCCCTTGCACATGCGGCCTCTGTCAGTTCTCATGTGAACTCCAGATCCAGCTCCTCCCCTTGGTTTAGTGGTCTGTATTAAATGCCTACAGTTGGGTTTCTCTTGCCTCCCCCACCCCCCACCATAGTTTAACCCAGAGGGTTTCAAGCTGCTTATCTTTGGAGCCAATGTCAGCCTCCAGAGAGGTGTAGTGCTCTCTCATGTAGACAGCTACCCCTCTGCCTTTTCTCCCTACTCTGTCCCTTCTGTGCGGGGTATAGCCCTGTACAGCTACACTGCAATCATGTGTGGAGTCCCACCATGATCCCTAACAGGTCACACTGCCCGCTAGAGGGCAGGAAGACTAGCTCCTCCTGCATGTTCCCCATGCTCCTGGCATTGGTGTACAGGCAGCTGAGGCCTCCAGCTGACACCCTCAATTTCCTGAGATGTTGTCGGAGATTGGTTACCATTTTCAGAAACCGTTGTTCTAGTGTCCTCCACAAGGGAGCTTTCCTGTGTGCTGGTCCCCAGGCATGCTCTATTTGGAGTTTCCCTGTCCTCCAGAAAAGTCAGTTTAAATCCCAGTCTAGTAGATCAGCCACTCTAGCTGAGAACAAGGACTTACCTCTCCATGTGAGGTGAATTCCATATCCTAGGAGTCCTCTTTCTCTGAAGTGTGTGCTGTGGTCAAAGAATCTGAATCCCTCATGGTAACACCACCATCTGAGTCACCTGTTAACTTTTTCCATGCAGTCTTCCCTCCTGGGTCCATGACCTGCAACAGGGAGCACAGAAAAGAAAACTATGTGAGGTGCTAGTCCCTTGAGCCCAGCTCCCAGGGCCCTGTAGTCACTCATGACCTGGTCAGGGTTACCCCTGGCCATGTTGTTCATGCCCACATGGATGAGGAGTTTGGAGTAATAGTCAGAGGGATGGATGAGCCTGGGGATCATCTTTACAATGTCTCAGATGTGGGCACCAGGAAGACAGCATACCTCTCAGGCTAAGGGGTCTGTACAGCAGGTAGGTCCCTCCACACCCCTCAAGAGAGAGTTCCCCCCTACCACCACCTGGCATCTCCTCCTAGGGGTGGGAATACTTGCATCCTGAATACTTACTTCCTCCTCTGAAGTCTGTCAGAGTCTCCTCATGCATACTGATAGGAGCATACCTGTTATGCAGTGCCAGGTGAGGAGTGGCCCTAGCCCTATGTGCTCTGGACCTGAAGATGAATGTTTTCCAGGTAGTTCCAGATGGGTCTTTGTGGCCTGTCCTCTTTGTGGCCACCTCTTCCCCCTTTTCCTCCACATTCTTCCTCTCTCCTCCATTTCCCTGGAGTAGGGCCAGGCAGTAGTCCTTGATATAGTCTTTGTGGACCCTGATGAAGCCTTGTTGGTGTACCTCCTCCTCAAGCTCTTGCTCTTGGGCCCTCCGGGAACTCCACTAGGAAGCATATCCCACAAGTCGGGCTGCACCTGTACTCGGATGTCAGCAGCCACTGCTGCACCAGGCAGCGCCCACAGTCCAGGGCCAGGGCTTTGGGTGGAGGTCTCAGTGCAGAGAAGCTGAAGCTGATGGGTATGGTGAGTCTCTGCCATGATTGTGAGGTCCTTCTTGTACTTACCCAGTCTTAGCAGAACCTGCTCTTAAGGCCTCTGGGCCTAGGCTGCTTGCTTGGAACAGCTGTCTGGGCACCTTCTGCAAGCCCATCCACATGAACTCACACACAAACTGCTGTGCCTTAGTTGGGCCATACCTGTTTGTGTGCTTTGTCCATGGAGCTCCCTGTGGGGCTCAGCTAAGTAGGAACCAGGGTGGGGCCCTCCCCTCCTGGGCTCCACTCAGCTGGCACATCCCACCTGGCAAGGCCGCACATGCACACTTCCCCTTACGAGGGCCTGTGCACTCACCCACCCAAATTTTAGATTACATTTTAATGTTTACCATCTTTTTTATTGTAGTATAATTAAAAGCCTTTATACATGATCTGATTTGTCACTCTTGTTTCCAAGAAAAGAAATATATCTTGTTGTGAAAGGAGAAACAAGAAATCTCTCTCTCATGACCTGATATATTCTGATTACTTCAAAATGAGAAAAGAATTCTGCTTCCTTTTCCCTGTTTGGGAAGCACAAATACTGGGGAGTTATGTTATATAGGTAGATATCTTATTTTAAAAACTGTTTATTTTTTAATGTTATTTTGTTTTTGTTTTCTCATTGAAAGAAACCCTGAGCCCTTTTTGGGAGGGGCAGTATATATAAAACATAATAAAACTGTATAAAATTAGGATTTTATATGGGGGGGGTTGTTTCTTTCCTGGTATTACAAATTTAAATAACAATACCATATAAAGATATCACACTGCAGAGCTGTTTGAGAGGCCTTCAGCTTAGTTTTCTGTTAGTTTTGAAACATGTGAAACTGAAAATTCATCCTTTTTTTCTTGCACTTGTCCTTAATTTGAACAGTATTTATCTTATCTTTCCTTGTAGTATATCCTCCAATAATTGCTGAGCTATAGAACATGCACTATAATTCAAAATATTCAGAACATTCTAGGTATTCTAAGCATTATCCTAAAAACACCTTCAAAAGCAAAACAATGCAAAACAAGCAAAGTTTAGCTACTTTGTTAAGAGATCAAGGGGCAACAAATACATGTTTCTCTTTAATCCTAGTTAATTTACTGCTTTCTAGCAAGAAGTACTCAGGTGTTTGGTAAAGTATCTTCTGAGAGAAAATATCTTTTTTGTTTGTTTTACCCAACAGATAAGAACCTTCTAAATTTGGTTTTAAGATAAAAATGTCAACCATAAAGACAAAATATGAACAGTATCTTTGTTAAAGATCAGAGATACCACAAAATTTCCATTAGTACCTGAAGAGGTTCCCCAGACAGGTAGGGTAAAGAGAGAGACTAATCTTGTAACAATAAATGATACTTTTAGTATACTGAGACTTTCTGTGTTTTGAAGAAGGCTATAATTAGATAAGAGACACTAGCATCAAGAAATTGGACGCCAGATCTTTGTTGGATAGATTCAGAACCTTGTGCTTGCAGGACTGATTTTTTGGCAATATACTAGTTGATGAACTTAAACACTTTCAATAAATATTACTAAAAAAAAGATTAAATAGCAGGTGTCTATATGTGAAATGAATACACAGTAAGACTACTGTGAAATAAAATAAGGTGCAGTAAACTGTGCCTGGGAATGTATCTACACATGCACCTTGTTGGGTGCAGATTTCTTCCCAGTGGCTGCAGCCTGGACCTTCTATGCTTTCCTGAACCAGAAGAGGGAGCTCCAGGCTTCCCCAAGTGCCAGTCTGGGGCTGGCAGGCAGCATGGGAGCCACTCCCAATGTGCACAGGATCAGGAGATCTGCACCAGCTGCAGGGGTAGCAGTCTCCCAGCCCCATGAACCTGGGGATTGGACCTGTCCTCAGGTACACAGGGCTGGGAGACAGCTGCCCCTGCAGCCCTATAACTATCCCAGTCCTGTGGACATTGGGACAGGTCCTGATACACAGGGGGCCTGGAGAGAGCTGTCTCTGCAGCCAGCACAGCTACCCCCACATGGGGACTTAGCCAGACAGCAGTGGTCCCCTGCTGCTTAGGCTGAACAATCAAAATTGCTCCCAGTCAGTACCTATATGTGAAGTAGTACATAGAAGTTACTGGGTGTGTCTACATGTGCATTTAATGCGGGACCAATTTACTTGCGAGTAAACTACCCATGAATAAATGCTGCCAGGCAGGTATCTTCACTTGCAGGAACATAGGAACAGATTCACAGATCTTAGCAGCAAACACCTTCCACTTCCTGGGGCCCTGAAATGGGCCTCTGCCACCATCAGGGGGAACTGAAGGCCCTGGCCACAGCTGCCTGTGGCCAGAGACCATCTTTAAAAGGCAGTCCCACTCCCTGCACCCTGGCCATCTGCATATCTGGCCAGGAGCAGCATGCAGAGCATGAGGGCAGCATGTGGCATCTCTCAAGCTGCAGCCTCTACTTCACTGCACCATGGCTGCTCCAGCCCCTGTCCCTGGCAGTCATGCCAGGTACCCTGGGTTTCTGCTGGCTGTTGCACTGGCCCTTCTGGTCTGCTGCACTGGCTGCTAGCAGGCCCATGGCTGTCTGGGCCCTAATGGCTCCCTGAAATGCAGTGACCATCTGCTTAGCCCCATCTCACAAGGCAACTGCCACTGGGCCCTGTCCTGCTGCCCATGCCCCTTCCCTGCACAGGAGGCATCTCTGAGGAGACACCCCAGGACCAGCCCCACCCAGGCTGGTACCGTTCCCTGAGCATGTCCCTGCTCTGCACATCTCAGGTGCTGCATAAGGAGCTGTTTGCATAGATTGATGGGTGTTGGGCCACTACACCCTGCTGCTGCTGATCACTGTGGTGCCCCAGGCAAACCTATGCACTCAGCATGGGACCCTGAGCTTCAAGTATGCAGGAGGGCAAGCCCAAGCTTCTCCACAACCTCCACCACTACCTGAAGGCTACCTGTGACTGTGATACACATCCCTGTCCCCACCCCACCACAGCTGAGGAGGACATTTCCTCTGTGATCAATGCATTCCTCAGCATGCAAGAGGCCCATGCCTGCCTAGCTGCATAGGCCTGAGCAGCTCAATAAAGTTTTGCATGGTCTCCCAATTCCCTGCATGCTGTGGGGTGGGAGGGACCAGGAGTTAAAGGGAATATGGCCTGGCTGGACAGGGAACGGGGGCTGTGGTTGGGGCCTAGGGCAGGTGTTGGGGCAGGAAGGGCCCTCCCCCCCATCATGGGGCTTACCGTGGTGACTCCAGTCCATCCTGGCTAGTGGCAATGATATTGTGGCTGCCAATGGATTCATGAGGTGTTGAAGTATGGCAAGAAGATGCTCAGGCAGAGCTCCCCCTGGGGAGGAGCTGGCAGTGCTGGCAGCTGGCAGTTACATGGCCAGCTGTGCCTTGTGCCTGGGGCTGAGGCTATGAAGTTGCTGAAGCTGGTGCTGATTCAGGTTCCCCGAACTGCTAGTGGAACCTGGGGATGGAGAGCTTGGTGGAATGGGCTGCTGGTGCCTTGAGGGGCCCTCCCCTGGTGACAAGTCAGAAGCAGGGGTTCAGGCAGGGCACATGTGCCTCTGTACACAGTACAGCTGTGACTTGGGTCACAGGGTGCAAAGATGGCATCCAGTTGCCACACAAGGGGCATGGCGTTGTAGGCACTATCCAACCAAATATTGTGGTGGGTGATCATAACTCACTGTACCTGCAAGGCCTTCTCCCTCATGTGGCACTGCCATGCTGACCAGTTCTGCCCGTGTGCCCACATATGGCCTGACAGCCTCTCACACATATGGGCTTTGGAGTGCCTACCCCACGTGAACAGTGCTATGAGGACACCAGTCTCCTCCTATGACCAGTTGGGGCCCTGGGTGGTGGCATATAGCATTGGTGCTCCTACACTGGCAATCTGGACCTCCATGTGGCTGTCCCTGTGCTGCTGGGCCTGGGCAACTGCCTCCAGCACCAGCACCAGCACAGGGGCATGGCACAGGACTAGGAGCTTCATGATGAGGTGATGCCCCACAGCACCTGCAGGATCCTGGTAGGCTGTTGGGGCTTGGCTGTGGGCATCTGGTGTTGGTCCTGGTGGCCAGGAGCCAGCTATAGCTTGGCCCAGGTGCTGGCAGGAGTCTGCAGCAGCCTGCAGAGTTGGATGGCATGGGCCTGGCAGCTGTACAGCACTGAGGTGACAGGCAGGTACCAGGGTGCAAGCAAGCTGGCGCAGGTAGCCTGCAGCCTGTGAAGGGGCAGCAGAGGCCAAGAGTCCCCCCAGGCTCCCTGCTGTTGTTCTCCAGGGCTCAGAATACCGGCAGGCTTTAAAAAGCCTGTGGTTAGGGCTGCCATAGAGGTGAACCAGCCCTAGGGCCGAACTCAGGCTGCCCCCCTAGTGGCAGGGCTGACTGGGACCAAATCTGCCCCTAGGTGGTGTCTACTCTTGTGTTACTGCACAGTAAGTGCGCGCAAGTAAATCTGCTACTTGCATATGGAGATAGCAAATGCATTTATTTGTAAGGAAGTTTACTGCAGAGTAAGCATGTGCAGACATACACACTTACTGTGTAGTAAATTATGCTACTGCACAGTAAAGCATCTTGTGTAGACACACCCACTACATGGTTAATCTGTGTGGTAGCCAACCACACAGTAGACTAATTTACTGCTTAGTGAATGCTGTTCACATGTAGATGGCAATGCTTTACTGCACAGTAGATTGTAGTAAAGCATCTTGTGTGGATGCACCTAGTTTCAGGCTAAATTATATTGGTACAAGGAAGAACAGATGGTGCTGAAGTTGCCTCCCAATTTTTAAATTTTTATTGAGAACAATAATTGGACTTAGTCATAGTATTTAATTCTGACATAGCAGCCACATCTCCATGATTGGCAAACTACACCATTGTTACTGCACAGTTATTTAGTACTCATATACACTTATGTAAGTAATAAATGTAATTGGTGTTACTATGTGGTAGTGTCCCTGGTCTTTTTTTTTTTTTTTTTTTAGATGTTACTGCACGGTAACTCATTACCACTGTGCAGAAGCATTGTGTCATGGTTAATGCCCACCAACCCTATCACACAGTAGTAATGAGCTACTGTGCAGTATTGTCTTGTGTAGAAGCTCCCACTGAAATGAAATAATTGCTTTTTTGCCTGATTTAACTTCCTCATTTTATAAGGAGAGCACTGGAACATTAGAGACATTGTTTGCATTTTGTATAGTAAGGCCTAATGTACCATCATCTAGTTTGCCATGTAGCTTCCTTCATTAAAAGTTCTAACATTATAGAAATCATTTTTCCTGTATATAAGCACATGAATCATGAAACTGAATTTCTTTAGATATCTGTGCATGTCTTCATTGTTGATGGTTACTCGTTGTTGGTTACTGCCATCTCCATTACATGGGGCTTCTCCTGGTGGTGTGCAAGTGCAGGAGTTGCGCATGCACCATGGGGAGCTCTGCATGACAGAGGCGAGCTGGCCTGGCTGTACTTCTTGCCCCCATGTGTAGCAGTAGCCAGAGCCAAGTGCTGCCAGCAGCAGTGCCTGTACTGGGCACAAGCACCCTGAGTGGTAAGAGATGGAGTGGGGTTAGGCAGGGGCAGGTGCTGCCCAGCTGGGGTGAGGTGAGGCACAGAACGGGGCCTCATGGCTCATCCTGGGGACATAGGAAGAAGGGGATGATCCTGCCACTATGTGCACGGAGCCATGGGGGACTTTGCTCCCCAGATCCTTGTGCAGGGTGAAGGCAGGCTGCCACTGCAGGTTGAGCAAAGGGCTCTTCCTGGCAGGGCGTGGAGCTTGGCCGAGGCTATGCTTGGGGTGGGTGGCAGTGACGGTGGGAGGGCAATGTGACAGGGGGCATGCTCAGGGCAGGGGCCCAGTCCCATACCTACCCACCCACCAGTCTGTATTGGGCAGTCTGCCCAGTCTCACCTGGCATGACTTTGTTTTTCCCATAAATGGGTGGAAAATGTGAGAGACTGCCCATTACATGCCCCGATGCCAGGGGGCACTACATGCAGCTCTGAACCTCCCCTACACCACAGTCCATGTCTCACAGATGGCAACAGGTCATTATGCTCAACTACAAATCTTACTTTCATCCCACACCCAGCCTCCTTGCAGCAGAGGACTTACCAGGGTCAGGACTTGCCCTAACTCTGGGGGAGCCCCCTACTCAGTTTCCGGCCCAAACTATGGCCTCAGGCATCCAGAACTGTGCCTTGGCCTCTTCCCCACACATGGGGTTCCTATTACAACACCTCCAGGGTCTCTAGACCACAACCCACCCTGGGGTCTTCTCGTCTTCATGATCGACTATTCACAGTGCTGGCCCTTGTGCTGCCCTTCAGGTTTACTCCCAATTTGGCCCTACTCAGTGTGCCCCTGGGACTTCCCTTCAGGCCTACTCCTTGTTCAGCCCTACTCAGCCCCACTTATGCACAGCCGTTCAGGCATACTTCTGTTCAGCCCTACTCTGTATGAGGCCACACACTATGGTCTTCACACTACCCTCTCTGGGGTCTCCAGGATCTCACATCCCTGCTGGCCTCAAGTGGCACTCTGCTTGCCATACCTGTCCCCACTACTCCAACTCCCCAGGGTCTTACACCCCCTTCATGGGCTCAGGTGTCTACAATCATGCCTCATCCCCCTACTGACTCCAAAGTCCACCCAAAGATGGGGGCTAGGGTTAAGACACCCCTCCTCTCCTTTCACTAGGGAGGTAACTGGCCTGGCATTTCCTAGGGACTCCTGTGCAACCAGAAGCCCCACCAAGCCATCCTTCCCCAGCAGGGTGCAGTTTTAGGTCATGACCAGGACCAAGAGTCTGTGGCTCCTACCTGCTAGATGTTCCATACAGCTCAACCAGGTGGTGTTTCTGCCTTGGCCAGTGGCAGCAAACTGCTATACTTACATAGGCAGCCAATGTTGTAAAATGGCTGCCACAATCAAGCACCCACTGGCTCTCTGACTCAGCCCTTAAAGTGGCAGGCACTGCAAGTGCACTACTACAGGGGGCTGTGCCATTCTGGATGTAGCACACCCCTAGCACACCCCTAGGCCCCCTACCCTAGCACCACCACCACCCATCCCAAGCACAGCCCTGGCCCAACCCCTCCCCTGCTGGGAAGAGCCCAGCACCACACCCAGCCCCAGGTCACAGCAACAGCCCACCTTTACCCTGCACACCAATCCAGGGGCACATGCCTCCCATAGCTCCCTCAGGGGTATGTGTAGTGATGGGATCCACCCCCTCTGTGCCCCACCCTGGCTGAGCAGCACCTTCCCCCACCCCACCCCAGCCTCACTCCCTCCCTCACGATATGTGTCTCAACCTGCCTCCCCCGTGCCCTTTCCTTCCCCGATGCTCCTTCCCCCTCAACAGATTTACCAGCCAGATGCTGCTTTCCAAGCTGCCAGGCTACATATTGGCAATCAGATCGGTATTGGCTGATATAACTCATTAATAATCAGCCATCAGTATCAGCCCAAAAAATCTTTATCAGTGGACCCCTATTAATTACGGTCATATTTTTGAGTACACAGTAAAGGAAAAGAGAGTTTCAAGGAGGGATCTGAAAGATAAAAAAGCAGCGCTCAGGATATTTTTCCTCAGGGATCTCTTCCCAAGTATGAAGGTCACATCACAAAGGTCTTTGAAAGTATGATTAATAAATATAAGCAATTGATAAAAATGAGTGGTTGATAGAGGCTGGCAATTTACATGTAGAATCTAATCTTCAGGCCTTTGATGTCACATGATACCTAGGACCTCTATTTACATTTTGCAAGTGGCTCCTTTGCAGATGTCAGATACACACACTTCTTAACAAGGTTGCTAAAAATCAGGTGTGTAACAGATGACAACTAAGACCTGATGAACAGGATTTTTCTTTTACCAGTAGATCCACACAGCTGCAGAACACTATATTGTTTCTGCTCAGTTGTGCTGCTACTTCCATGAACAGTTTTGACGAATACCATTAGAGTGGCCAAATGTCTGAAGAGTTTAACTTTGTATTGGTAATAGTTTTGGACTACAACAAAATCACAGGTACTTCTAAAAAGATATTATGATGATCACTTGTAACCACCTATAAATAATCATCCTGGAATTTAAGAAATGTGAACAGGTCTCCTGAACCCAAGCAAGGGATTGCTTAGGCAAAGGTAACCATCCTGGCACATGAATGAGTTCACCTTTCTAAGGTTCAAATTAAATGCCTATCCTTTTTTCTTCATGATCAGAAATGAATTGCTATTGAACAAAGAAAAGAGGAATCTCTTTTATTACTCCTAGGTAAAGGATCTTTTTTTGGTAAAAATGTTATGAGTTTCAGGTGCTAAGAATTCACAGTTATCACTGCTTCTTCAGCAGGCAGTATTCATTTAGATGATTAAAAATGGATTTAATATCCTAATTTTTCTAGGCCTGAAATTTTTCCAGGTCTGAAAATGTTAATCTTGAAAATAACTAGAAAATGCAATTATAAGTATAACCCTGCTTATATACTGCATGTTTGGCTATGGTTATATCCTATAATGGCAACTGTGTGTAATCTTTATCTGCATACCTTTACTAATATTCATATTTGGAAGTGTGGGGGCTACTCATCCATTTTCATTGATTGTAGGCTTGGTTTTACTGTTTGGGGTTAAAGGGTTTAGTTGTGAAGGGCAGGTGGATCAGATTCAAGGTTGCCAACCCAAGAAAAATTTTTTTACCAATTACCTACAAACTTTTTCCTGATAATGAAAATTTTTATGGACATATGTCTACCATCATTTAAATGAACAAGACTCCTTTATTCTTTTTAAATAGGCTGTCCATAAGTTTACAGATAGGTAGAAACCCTAATCAAATTCTGTGTCCAATGGACCTCCCTTCTTAATCTGTGAAGTTGGTAGGCACATGTGGTTCCTAATGCCAAGTTATACAAAACTCACTAAAAAGTCAGCATTCACTGTGAACTATGCAGAGACCTTCAGTTTTATTGCAGAGACAGTATGTGTGAAGAGCAGGGAGATTCTACACATTAGTCATGTTCAACCTGACCCTGTGAGTATAAGTCCCTATAGTGGGTTCTAGAAGAAATCTGACACTTGCTATGGGTAAAAGACATGAAAATCTTTGAGCCTGCTTTCACAGTAGGTCACAGTCTGAAAGATCTGGGGATTGGATAGGAAATCTGAAGAGGACCAACGTAACAGCAGCAGTGACCCCTGGTTGTGCATCAGTGACCCCTAGTGGTGGAAGCCAGAGCAGTGATCCCCAGCAGCAACCCCTAGCAATTAGGGGTATGCAGACCAGATCATATTCAATTTGGATTTGGCTCAATTCAGGGGACAGTGATTCGATTAGTTGATTTGGATCATTGTCCTGATTCAATTTGGCCAATCCTGAATCTGAAGATTCAATGCTGAATCAGTGAATCAGTGATTCGACCATAGACACAGCTTTAAGTGTTTTTTCTACATACCTCAAGGTACCAGGTGTGGCTTGTAAATGCTGTGATGATAGGGTGGATGGAGCATCCCACAAGAGTGTGGTGGGGTGGGGTGCATTTGCTCAGCAGCAGACCCAGAAGTGGACTGGAAGTACTTCTGAGCTACTTCTGGGTCGGCCACTGAGTATGAGTAGAACCTGCCCCCCCCCACACACCCTGGTTCAGCGAATGGCTGTGGTGGGACCCCAGTTGCCAGTTGCCCCTCCCCCAGACCCAGGAGGCACCAGTCGCCGAGCTGGGAGGCAGGGGGAAGGTGCCCCACACGCTCTGTGGTGGACCTCCCACACTCTTATGGGACGTTCCATCAGCCCGACCATCTCAGCATCCATAAGTCGCCTGGCACCTTGAGATATATAGAAAAAATATTTAAAGTTGTGTCTATGTTGAATCATTGTATCTCTCTGAATTGATTCGGAGGGTTCCAATTCAATTCAGAGAGATTACAGGGTCTCCTCATTCAATTCGGATTTGGAGATTTGGCCACTGAATCAAGCCGAATATCCATCAAATTGAATCAGTGACTGAAGCTTCACACAGCTCTACTAGCAGCGCTTCCTAATGGTCAGAACAGCTGTCCCCAGCATCTCACCCTAGCAGTGTTCCCCAGCATTAGAGTGGCAACAGCTTCTCTGTGGGCCTCCCTTCCAGGCACTAGTTACTTTGCTTGGTGTAGATAGTAGAGCCCTCAGAAAAAAGGCCTGGGTCAATCTCCCTTTCCAACCACTGGGCTGAGTGACAGCTCCCCAAGTTGGTTTGCCAGGGACTGGGACTCCTAACAGTTTTGGATTTCAGTTAATGTTTAATAGTTAAGGCAGTCTTTAAGATTACATTTTCTCCCTTTTTTTCTCCTGTAATCATCCCTATTTTAGATTAATATTGCATGTGAGTGAGGAAGGTTGTTAACTGGGTATTCTGATGTAAAAAGTTATTTTCTCAGGTTTCTGGGTAGGGGCACAAGCCAGATTTAGAAATTTTCTATTAAAACCTAAACTCTGAACTTGGTACTTGTTTCTGCTTATGTAATTTATCTGACAGGCAATGAATAGCAGTGTCTTCTTTAGACCATGGGCATTTAAAGTACTTGAAACAAAGAATCAGTTATCAAAATGTGTAAGTGTAGTAGTTCATTGGAAAACTGATACAGACACTAGGTCAAACCCCCAGCTAGATTAGGGCACTTTGTGCACTTTCCCAGTGTACAATTCTTATACACATTCCTTATTCAGTCCTGTAAGATCTTCACACGTGGAGGGTTGTCAATTGATAATGAGGCACCAGAGTGGCTGTTAAAGCATTTTTAAAGGCAGTGCATGGGGCAAGATTGAAATAGCATATATATACCTCAGCAAGTCCAACATTTTAAAATAACTTCTTGGAGCCATATGCAGCTATGTCAAATTGAACAGTCTTCAGGTTGCATGCATTTGTACCAAGGTCTAGGCCAACACAAAGAAACCAAGGATTTGGGATTGGACTGCAAACAGGTTTTGAGCTCATACTTGATTTTCCTCCCACCATCTCAGCTACAGCACCTAAACTATGTATATTTTTAAGCTCAGCATTATCCTACAAGAAGTAGTCAAACATTGCAAAGGTACCTCAATCAAGCCAAAGCCCCCAAATTACTTGTCCATTATCTCTGATAAGAGCAGGGCCTAGTCTGTGGGAGAGTTGAGCCTCCACTTCATTTGCTACCAAAAGATGAAAATTCTATCCAGTGGAAAAAAAAGTGAATTTTCACTCCTGAACCTGTATTGGCAGCTTCAATAAGTACAGAAAAACACACCATAAACTCATCTTGCTTGGCTTTACTTTTTTTCCTCCTGTTATATAGTGAAGAAGCACATCTAGAGACATACAGATTTTCATATTCTAAAAAAGAAACTTACTTCTCTCTACTATGTGGATTGCACAATAAATTTGATTTTTGCAAGGGTGTCATAACACCTGTAATCAGGAGTACTCCTTTGGGAAGCAGATGAGACTTTGCTGGGGGAAAACAAATCTAACATTTCTAAAGCTCCTCCAACTAATTATAATTCTTAAAACTAAGTTTATTTTCATAAGAGCATGCACAGCTGCTTCAGGCTGCCACTTTCTTAAGCCTGAATTGCAATCCAGACCTCAGTGGTACCTACCTGAGGCACACAGGGAAAGCAGAAAAGAGTTAAAGCAAATTGATTTTTAAAGTAGATGAATATATTTTAGGTGCCCCAGGCACCTGAATCTGACATTTTCCTTCTTCTGATTATTTTAAATAATGCAAGTAAAATGGTCCAGCGGAGTTGGGGAGAAAAACAAAACAAAACAATCATCTATGTGATTGCATTTAAGCTACTGTTTTTCCGTACTCCACATTCCATCTTTTGACATCAACCATTAACAGCCAAGATAGCTTATAGGAAATAGACTGATGGGAGAACAGGTTTTTGTCTCTCACTTCTTTAGTGTACAAATAATATCAGTGTGACATTCAGAAATCTTTGGGAGCCTAGGTGGTTTACATAGAACTGTTTCATTTAGGTCCAACTGTTTGGGGATAATACAGCATGAGCCACTTAAAGATGATCTGTCCACATTGTCCATGGGTGGCCAACCTATGGCATGGATGCCACAAGTGGCATGGGCAGCCTCTGTGCGTAGCACATGGCAAACTGGGGAGGGGATAGGCAGCACAGGGGCAGATAGGGCAGGTAACAGAAAGCATACAAGCAGATCAGACAGGGAGCACAGAGCAGGAACCAGGAAGCAGAGAAGCTGAATGGTCTGAGAGCAGAAACCATAGCAGCAGATGGAGCAGAGAAAAGGGATTAGAATGGCACTTGTGAAGCTTGAGGGGCTAATTCATGTCACTACTGCCAAAACATCTGGCCCCTCACTAACATAGGCAGAAACCTGGAACACAAGTACACTGCTAATTCTGGGGCAAGGATAGTACAGGATAGAGAAGTAGTTGGCTAATATATGCTCATAAAAAGGATCCTGGGTTTCTCTGCTAAAAAAGTTGCAATTTCTCTGATAATGCCCCCTCAAATCACAGATTATTGGTGTTTAAATTTAATCTCTGATTTTGGGATTAAATTGCAACTTTTTTTAGCAAAGAAACTTTTATAAACATACATACACACACACACACAAAAATCAATTGAACACAATGTTTTATTGATCTATTAACAATTTTAAAGCAATTTGGAAGCATACCAGTGCCTCAATCACTATTCTAATATTACAAAAGCCTTAAACTATCTGTCTGTCTGTCCACAACATTTTATTCACACACTGATTGGATGACTGAAACAACCAGAGTGTGAATACAGATTTTGGACAGGAAGTGGAGGTCCAGCAGAGTGCTGCCATGATGGCAGGCTCATAGGTGATGGAGGAGGAGGTGAGGACAGCACAACTGGTCTCACGCCCCCTGTCCTGCTCCCTGGTGGTGGCAGCAAGGGAGTGGATGGAATGGGGGGGTGCAAGGCCAGCAACACTGGCCTCAACCCCCCTGCCCTACTCCCTGCAGGTGTCAATGATGGAGTGGAGGGGGGCACAAGGCCACTGGAGCTGCCCTCACCCTCCCTTGCTCCTTGGAGGTGGTAGTGGCATTGGGGGTGGGGAAGCAGGATTGGGATGCTGTGCCTCACCCCCCCGAGGTCACTGGTGCTAGCCTTCGCCTGTCCCTCCCCTCTTCTGCTGTTGCTGCCTGCAGGACTGATGAGGGACCACATGGTAGTGGTGGGGGAGGAGTTGGCCTGATGCAGGGTGGGGGGAGAGGAGCGGGCATGACACAGTGGGGGGGGAAGGGTGGGCCCAGGCCCAATGCAGGTGGGGTGGAGGAGCTGGCCTACTGTGGGGGGGGGGGGTAGCAGCATGCCTGGGTCTCCTCCTCTGCTTGGTCCTAGGGAGGTCAGTGTTCCCCCTGCCCCCCAGGAGTGCATGCAGAGGTGGAGAGCTGTCCCCCAACCCTGTACTTTGAACAAGCTGTGTATGACCCCATCTCACTCCCTCCTGGTGCTCTATGGCTACACATTCCAGCCCTGGGCCCCAAGTCCCACATACTGCACAGCTCAGCAGCAGCCTCAGCCCTAGCCCTGCCCATTTCCCTTCCTCCCTCCCTATGGAGGCCTCAATCTCCCTCTCCCCCCACTAGACAGGAGCTGCTCTCCAGACTACCTAGTAACCATGTGCATATTTCTTATATTCATTAGGGCTAGAAGGGACCTTGGGAGATCATAGAGTCCAGCCCCCTACCCAAAGGGCAGGAAGTCAGCTAGGGTCATAAGATTCCAGCAAGATAAGCATCTAGTTTTCTCTGGAAGGTGTTCAATGTAGGTGCTTGAAGCATCTCCAATGGCAGGCTATTCCAGACCTTGGGGACTCGGACAGAAAATAAATTCTTCCTTATGTCCAGCCTGAAAAGGTCTAGCAGTAATTTATACCCATTCAACCTCATCATCCCTTGGGGTGCTCTGGTGAACAAACGTTCCCCCAAGTACTGGTGGTCACCCCTGATAAACTTATAGGTGGCCATCAGATCACCCCTGAGCCTACGCTTTTCAAGGCTAAAGACTCCCATGGCTTTCAGCCTGTCATCGTAAGAACTGTTCTCCTGACCTCTGATCATGTGCATGGCTCTTCTCTGGACTCTCTCAAGCTTCTCCACATCCTTTTTGAATTGTGGAGCCCAAAACTGGATGCAGTACTCCAGCTGTGGCCTCACCAAAGCCAAGTACAAGGGGAGAATGACATCCCAGGATCTGAGAAAGATCTATGGATGCAAGCCAGCATTTTGCTTGCATTAAGAGCCGCAGCATCACATTGAAGGCTCATGTTCATCTTGTGGTCAATGATGACCCCAAGTCTCTTTCTTCCATAGTGCTAGCCAGCATAGCACTGCTGAGCCTATAAGGATGCTGCAGGTTTTTCCTTCTAAGGTGGAGAACCGTGCATTTTTCAGCATTAAGCACCATCAAGTTCTCATCTGCCCATTTGCTGAACCTGTCCAGGTCAGACTGGATTGTCCTCCTGTCTTCTGGTATGGATATTTTGTCCCAAAGTTAGCTTTTATCGGCAAACTTGGCCAGTCCGCTTCTGACTCCAATGTCCACATCATTAATGAAGATGTTGAACAATATGGGTCCAAGGACAGAGTCTTGATGGACCCCACTGGTCACAGGGCACCATGATGATTAACTTCTGTCAATTACCACCTTCCAGGTCTGACCACAGAGCCAGTTCTCCAGCCAGCGGTTCATGGTGGACCCAAGGCCACAACTGGCCATTTTCGCCAAGAAATGATCATGGGATTCCAATCGAAGGCTTTTTTGAAGTCAAGATATATGACATCAATCTCTTCTCCCTTGTCCAGGTGATAGGTCGCCTGGTCGTAGAAAGTAATGAGATTGCTCAAGCAAGACCCAACCGCAACACACCTGTGCTGGCTATCCCTCAGGATGTTGTCATCTGCCAGTCCATTAAGGATGGCCTCTTTAATAAACATTTCTAAGATCTTCCCTGAGCTTTGGGATCTTCTCCGCAATGTCTTGGATGCAGGCCTTCAGGAAGCAGCAGACTTCCCGGGCTAAGGGGTCCAGGTGGCAGATTACCCCCCAGTCCCCCCTCAGGATGGAGTCTCCCACAACAAACACTTTACGGTTTGTCTTGGGGAGAGCGGGGGTGGTAGCTGCAGTTGAGCTGGTGTTGTCTGTGGGAGCTTGCAACTCAGCAGGCTCTGCTGGAGCAGCAAGAGGTGTGTACCTGTTGCTAAGCTCCGGTGGGGCAGGGGCCTTGGTGCAGCAGGCCTTAGGGCCCTTGACCACCTTGTCCATGCCCCTGATTGGACAGAATGGGAGGTCCTGGAGTCCTCCCTTGTCTTGGACTAAGACCGTGGCCTACCCTCCTGCTCCCAGAGGATAAGGGCCTGGCAGTAGGAGGCAATATCCTGCTCACAGTCCCTGATGGCATGCAGTCTCTGGATTGTGGCCTGGAGCTCCTCCAGCTGGCACCAGAGACCCCAAAAGGGAGCAGACCCCACAAAGGGAGGTAGCCATGCTTCTGGGCCCCAGAGCCTAAAAAAGGGACAGGCAGCCCCCACAGCTAAGAGCCAGGGGCATATACATACACATGATGCCCCCTGCCTGATTGCCCTCCTCCCACTCCACCAAGCCCCTTTCATTTGTATTTACCATTATTTTTTAAATGGCTCAGAACTATATTTAAGTCTTCTAAACTAAAATAAAGAATAATAATTCTCTGGTATACCTGGGTGTATTTGGAAATGGTTCTACTTAGATTTTTTCTACTTTCAAATCCAAAATTTTCCAGTTGAAACATGAACCCTTTTTGTAAAACATCATCTGTTCAACATCAAGATTGTAAAATAAGACTATATAGTTACTAAAGACTCAATATGTTCCAGCAAGGGAGTTTTGCAATGAAAGAATATTAACGTATCAAAAATAAACCATAAGACAGAAAGAAAAACCCTCAGAACAGATTTTCTACAACAAGTTAAGTGCTTGAAATGAATAATTAACATAATACTGGTGACCAGGTCATCCATAACATATTATTAACCCAGATTACATATGAATATTAAATGAAACTTTCTTGTTTTTATTTGATAAAGTAGTATTCAAGCAGCAACTTCACAAATGAGGAAGAAAGGTCTAAGTCAGGCATTCAAATCCCTGTCAGTTTTCAGAGAATGCTAAAATTTAAATATTGTGTAAATTAGTGATAACCTTTATTTCTGTATTTATTAAATGAATTTAACTCCAGAGTATAACCAGCCAAGCTAAATGCAGACAGTCAAAAATCCTGAGGCAGAATGGATTCAATCTTTTTAGGTTTCTCTAAGCTGTGTAGGTTGAACTGATACTGATGTTTATTTTTGAGTCAGGAAAGGGAGGTGGAGCCCTGCACCAGCCAAGGCCAACAGATGGGAGGCAGTAGAGCAAGCCTCCCAGATTGCCAGCCATTGCCAAAGCATCTCTGGCTGGCTGGCAAATGCTCCCAATGCCCTGCTGTCCCCCCACAGGGGAGAAACAGTCCCCTGTCTCTGACTGCCCCTTAGCTGGGCATCTGTGCACAGAGAGAGATCCCCAGGTCTCCAGAGGGTTTCCCCCATCCAGCCTGGGATCAGCATTCTCTTTAAGCTGCATGGTATGTGTGGCCACACAGGCATGCCTGGCAGCACAGCATGATTGTGCCTGTGTGGTCATGCATGTCACACAGCTTAGAGGGAATGCTGTGTGAGATCCCATGAGCTCTGGTCTTCCCATTTGTGGGAGGAAGCAAGGGTAATTCCCACCCGCTTCACTCCACAGCTGAGCCAGCCCAATGTAAGTCACTGATGCACAGGGGAGAAGGAAAGAAGTCCCCTCTCCTGGGTCCTGCCCCCCCCCCCCCGAGTCCTGGTCCTCATAGCTACAGAAGTGGGTGATTCCTGGTCCATGTGGTTGGGCTGGTAGGTTACTGACACTCAAGACAGAGGAAAGAATAAAGCCATCCTAGCCCTCTTTCAGCCCTCTGAGCCAGTCTTCCCACCTGGGGGTGGGGGGCAGACCCTGGTGGGGAGGGTGGTTCCCCCTGTCCCCACCTGCCCAGGCTGGCTCCATAGAAGGATTGGTCTCCACCACCCGACACAAGCCCCAGGGGCTGATCACTGCTTCTAGTGCTGAGTTCCAGAGGACCTTACTGAGCAGCCCTGTGGGGCTTGCACTGGGTGATGGTGTTGGGGACAGGAGGACTCCATAAAGAGCAATATTGGGTCTTGTCACCTGGCACAAACCTCTGGGCCACTCAGTGTGCTCTTCCAGAACCCAACACTAGTGGTAGCTGGCAGGATGTGCTGGGTGACCCAGAGGGCTCACAGCAACAGCAAAGACAGGAGTGATCCATACAGGAAAGGATCAGGTTCCTCTGCCTGGTGCAAGCTTCCCGTGCTACCTGGTGTGTCTTGCCAACTGCTGCTAGGCTTCAGCAGGTTGCACTGGGCAGCTCGAGACACTTGTGCTGGGCAGCAAGGCAGGAACACTTCATAGAAGGGTGGTGTGGAAGCCCCTCCACCCTGCAACCCCCCCACAGTGTCTCAGAACTGGGACTGTGTGGAAGGGAGATCCATTGCCCCTTCCCTGTGGGTCAGAGACAGAGACTTATAAAGGGCAGGACTGTGCAGCTGGCCCAGCCTGGAGGGGAGGACCTTAGTGGTGCGGCCCCTCCAACTGGGCACAACCTTGCTGGAAGAAGGGTAAGCTGGGGTCGGGGGCGGGGGGCTCCTTTCCCCTGCACTCCCCTGCCTTGTTCTTGATAGCTCAGGGTGAAGTCAACCCAGCTGGCCAGAGTACAGGATCACTGGTTGCGGCTATCCCACCTCCTTGCAAAGGTTCCTGGGAGAGTGGGGCATTGTGACCTAACTTTATTTGGGAAGGAATCTGGGACAGAATAGTTGAGTTGTATACTACCTTGCATAGTTGAGTTGTATACTACCATCATTCAGGTTTATCTTAAACCAGGTTTGGCCATTTTGAAACTCGTATATGTGTGCTGAACTTCTGTTCTGTTACCAGTTTAAACTGGTTTCTGATCACTTGAACCTGTTTATGAGGAACTTCTGCCCCTGGTCCTCTTGGCCAATGTATTTAGGAAAAATAAAAATAAAGGGGCGGAGGGGAGGGAGAAGTGGCAAGACAGAGTCTTTCGTTCCTTGTATCCCTGTGCCAGCAGAGTTCTTTTGGCAAGCATAGGCACTCTCAATGATATTGTGCTTTTAAGTTATAACTAACTGAAAGTGGCAGTAAACAAGTTGAAAATGCCAAAGAACAATTCCTGTTGAATCAAATAACTCCTGCAGCAGGATCCAACTGTAGTGCTATCCCTGCAAATATCACCTTATGAGAGCCCAAAACTAAAAATCAGTCTGATCCCCATTTCTTTTCTACAGTAAGTGAAAAGCAGTTTTTTCTGCCTTTCACAAATGTTTTTCATAAAACCTACATGGTAAGCAGCACTACATTTCATCTATAGGGATGGGAGTAGGGAAAATGCAGCAGAGTGTAAAACACAACCCTCAAATTTTGCAGCTTGTAAGGTGATAGTGAAAGTGATAGTGAAAGGACACTTCAGAGAGAATGACAGTACAACTGGAGAATATAACTGCTCAGATGGATTCAATTTGAGATGTGCACAATATACTCTATCATATTATAATCATCTCCTTAGACATTACAAATGTCCTCTGGAGGCTAATAAATGAATGAAGACCTGGGAGGTCACTGAATGTGGAAGTGGAATGAAGGGTTATCATTCAGTATGCCCTTAGGATATGAAGAATATATTAATTTAATTCACCCTAAAAAAAGGGAAAGATGCCATATCTATATTAGCATATGAGATTTCCACACATGTGATAATGCCAGACCTTGTAGAAAGTGCCCTTAAAAAAAAATATCTCTCTTAATTAATAATACATACCAAGGGTAGAAAATGTGATATCCTGCAGTTTGACTTTCCTAATACTACATTTTCCCCCCATTAACTACTTTAATAAATTACTCCAGCACTTACTCCTTAGCTCATTCATACATTCAAAACTAGATCATTCATTCTTTGGTGCAAGGACCTTATCCTCCTTTTCCATCTGCCATTGGCACTGTACTTAGAAATAAAATAAACACTTTATTACAATAGCCACTATTACTGGACATGAAAATGATACCAAATGTAAAGGTTTTACCATTCACCATTTATGTAAATGAATTTGACTCATCTGTGCTATCTCATTGGCCCTAGAGAGGCTGTTTATGTGAGCAAGAACCATTCACAAGTTAATTCTGTAGGCTCAACTTCAGAGTCACAAGTTTAAATCTTCTGATAACTATCCTGTTTTTAAAATAATTAATTAATTAATTAAGAGCCAAATTCTTAAACCCTAATGCAATTTTTGTTTCGTTCTTTGCTCATGCAAATTTCTCTTTTTATTTTAATGGAGATTTGTTTGTTTAAGGCCCTCTGAAACTGTCATTGTATTAATAAGAAAATAACTTTTAATATTCATTAGTTCTTTCTCCATGTTTTCAGATGATTAAGAAACTCAGCAATCAGAACCTAGATGCTTCTTCTTAAGAGCAGCAGCACAGATTGACATTATAACAATAATTAAGCTGTTATCCCATTTTACATAGGGCAATAATATTTTAACTAAATTACTATTTTTGTTGGTTAATAGATTGTTGCAGCAAAGACCAGTACTTACTAGAGAATTTCACTGACTGACACAACAGTAGATTCAAGTCTGGGATCATATGGCACCATCAATTTTAAATCTGAGCTTCCTTTTTCTCCATAAGGGAAAATTCTTTTAAACTAGATAGGGAAAAAGGCTCTTTAGCCATCCAGGTCATATGCTATTTTTTAAACCAGAGCTATGCTTCAAGAATTGCAATTAAATTAAATTAGTTTTTTTTTTTAAATTCTGTTATAGAAAGTTAATTATATTCTTGTACTGGCTCATATAAATTACATAATTAATTTATAAGTATTCTATATACAAGGTAGGAAAAATATATGTACAATCTGTATTGACCTGCTAAGTGAATAAATCTGTTTCACATTGTTATTATATGGAAACTCTTTATAGGTTATTAAGAAAATAAAATTACCTTGCAGTTCATATTTCCACAATCTGTGCAGTTAAAAAGGTCAGTCTTGTAATACTACATTTTCAGTTTGCTTTGGGAACGCATGGTGCACTGATTGACATGATGGGTCATCATAGATTAATTAGCTATTGTGGTCATCTATGGAATCAGCAGTTATTCAGCAGCAGCATTCATTCTATAAATAGAAGGGATATAATCTATTGGAAATGTATTATATCAGATGTTCCCTACACATTTGAATATGCCACTGCCCATAATTTATTAGTCAACAACAAAATTGCTTTTTAGTTATAAAGCTTCAGGTTGAAAATATATTGCATTATTGTGAAATTAGTGTTTTATGTCTGTAACCATAATCTTATTTTAGTACAATTTACTTGTTCATAACAAAGAATTGAGAGAAAGAGGGTAAGAGCCTGGCAGTTACTGTACCACACAGAGGATGGTACTGTTTTACAGCTTTTTCCAGAAAGCATTCATTTCCAGAACATAGTGAAATGCATCCTTTGTGCTGCTTCACTTTGCAGATAGAGAGATGTATCACCTAGCATCAAGGTCTGTTAGGGAGACATACCTGTTACCCAGGACATACTAAGAGTAGGAGTTCCCATAACCAAGGAAAAGTCTGTTCTAGCACCACATGAGCTGGGAAAAGCAATTTAATGGTATCCAATCAATGATTTGAGCTAGAATCCAGTCCCTTCTATTTAATTTTATTTCTCATTACTGAAGTTAAGTATATCAGTGTGTCGCTGGGAACCCAGTGATACACAGTATTAAAAAAAGAGTTTCCACATCATTCCTGTTTCATGCATAAGCGTGATTTGAATACAGAGTAAACAACAGAAAAATAAAAGGGCTTAATGAGGAACACCTCTAACACGACAAAAGTCCTCAAAAAGCAGATTGACACAAAACCTCTGGCCTCTCAAGGGGACTGATTGGCAGTTACATGCCTAGATGTGAATCTTAAGAATTAGGATTTAAAAAGCAATATCTGGCTCCCTCTTGCACTTGATCCATATATATAGCTTTTAGGTGTCAAAGTGTTGCTGAAAAAGTCTAGGGTCAAGTTTGTACAGAAGGGACTGGACTACTTGTTTCTTCAAGATACAGGTTCTTTCACCCTCTTTACTGGCTCTTTATTTCCACCCTCCATTTAGCTGCATGCAAATTAATCTGAAGAACAGCATCCTATATTAAGTTCCCATGACCTCCTCCTGCAAGGCTATGTTGTGTATAAAAGAGGTGGTTTCAAAACCCCATTCCTGTCTTTAAGTATTTATGAACCACCCTTAGGCACTATTGACAGCCTGATACATAGGTCACTTGCACATCAGTTTTTCTAGGTGAATTATTATGCTATTAATTCTATAGCTTACACAGCTTTACAAAGTGCACTTTCACTGTATGTGGGAAGGATGAATAGTTTCAATAATCTGCCTTATACTAAAGAACAATGAGTATAGCATATCACTGACTTTAGGATAATGAAAGCAACACTGGGATTCTGATTATTTTGCTGCAATTAGTATGGTATTCTCATTTTTCTAGATGACTGATTTCCATGGCACTTATATACAGGAAACAAACAGAAGAGTTGAATTACATGATACTGTATTGCATTTTATTATTTGTAATACAGTAATGTCCATTTGTCCCCACTACTACAAGATCCCATTGTACTAGGCTTCTTATATAGGCACAAGTTACAGCTACACAAGATACTTACTGAGCAGTAGCTCGCTAGTACTTTGCAGTGTAGCAAAACCCCCAGTTTTTTTTTTAATTGTATTCATTTCCTTCCCCAAACATTTCTGACTTTCTCTCCCTCTCATTTTTGTATTGATTTTTATTGTTTCATATGGATATTGTATGGTTTAAGCCTGTGTTTGCAAGTGAACCAAAGTGATGTGAAGTTTCCATTTCATATGTCAAGCCTCCATGTTCTGTCCTCTTCCTGGGCATCCCATGTTGCAACAATATGATTCATTGTACCCCTCCCATGTAAACTGGTTTCCGGATGAATGAGAATGATTGGGAATGATTGAAATACAATGGTAGCAAGCCTCTACTGAATGGCCTGTAATGACTGGACCATCACCTTACATTGATTCATCCAGGAGCCATGAACCTCACCCAGGAACAAGACCAGCATTTGAAAGACAAAAGACCCTGCAGAACCTGTAACTCTCACCATTACAGACAACCAAAACTGCACATCCCTGCATGGAGCACACATGCACAATATGCCAGGGGCTGACCCTTGCCAGGGCATGCCTCCTGTCACTAGGGTCACTCCTATAAAAAGGAGCAGTGAAGACAGACCCAGTGGGATGCCCTCTCCATCTGGACCAGTACCATGCCACACCACCTATCCATCCAGAGGCCCTGCCGGGAACCCTCCTCTGGACAACACCTACTGGACAAGGACCCCTTTCCAGCCTGGATAGGTAGATATTATCCGCATACCTCCTCTACAATTTGGACTGTCTCTCTCTCTCCTCCTGGACTTCAGCGGACTTCAGCTCCTGCACCAAGCCTCTCTAACCCCTGCTGCCATTGTGTGTGTGCATCCACGCAAGAGAACCAGTTTGACATTATGTCACCATCTTCCCTGTTCAAGAAAACCACTGTCATTTGCAACCCTGAGTTGGGTCATGTTTTACTAAATCCCAGTCTCTTCCTTATGTTAAATTCCAGCTTCATTCTCTCTCTCTCTCTCTCCCCCCATCTCTCTCTCTTTCAGCTTTAGTCCCCACCCTCTCTGCTAGTTTCCCGATCTCCTCCCAATTCCATCTCCCCTTTTCTGCCACCTCTCAGCCTCCTGCTCCTACTGCCTTTTCCCTGTGACTTTCTGCTGTCTTTCTCTGTTTTTCTGCTGCCCTGCCACCTACTGCTTTTCCTGTGATTTTCTGCTGTCCCTCTCTGTTTTCAGGCTTCACCCACAACTTCTGTAACCCTCCCACCTCTCCTCCTGCAGCTTACCAGCTACTCTTAGCTGTCCTGCAGCTTTTTCCAGATTCTAGCACCTACTGCCACTCCCTGCAACTTCTCTAGCTGCCCCAGAGCCATCCTCTGGCTCCCCACACCCAGAGGCCCTCTTCAACACTCACACTTTCCCTTAGTCCCATTTTTCCCTCTCCCCATTTACCTTTTCAGCTCTCCCATAGCTCCGGCTCCTGTTCCAGCCTCTGTGCTGGCATCAGTCCCCTGTTGTGCAGGCTTTCAGCATTGTCTTTCAATCAATTAAGATCAATTAACCTAAAGTTACCCTGAGCCTCAGTTCTCCAGCCCAGGCCCCTCTAATCCCAGTCCTGGTGACTTTCGTTTTCAGCAACTTTTACTCCCTACACTTCTACTTTCTTACCTTAACCTTTCCCCAGCTATCCCAAGTACACCAAGGACATAGATGCATACATACATATCAAAATACCCAACTTAGGAACTCACCTGTATGTGAAGGTGGGTGGTATGTGTGTAAATTAGTGAATACATATATATACATACACATATATAGATATCAGTGTGTGCGTGTGTGTGTGTGGTATATAAATTAGTAATCCATGTATGTGAATTGGATGTGCAGGTGTTGGTAATTGGTAACTAATTCTGTATAAATTTGGTGTGGGTAGCGTGTATGGGCTTAAACTGGTAATAGGTATGAATGTGCCTAGGCTGGTTTGGATGTGTATGTGCCTGAACAGGAAGTGTGAGTGTGTATGCCTAGTACGGGTGTATGCACCAAGTGAGTGTATGTCTGCTTAATTGATTTTTATGTGTGCATGTGCAATTGTACACCACACCCTCCGGTCTAACAGTGCAATATTGAGAACCTGAGTGTTGGCCTGACCCCACAGGGCAACAGCAGTAGCATGATGGGGCACAAGTGATGGAATTATACTACTGCACAGTAGTAATGAGTTACTACAGTCAGTATTACCATGAAGGTATGTGGGGACATTATTGCACAGTGTCAGCAAAACTTGAGTTAGCTGCCCAAACAGGAAGGGACAGCTTGGTCTTGCGTCGTGGGCACTAGCCGTGATAATATAAGCCAAGAGACACAGGAGCGCCAGTAGAAAATTTATTGCTTCTGCAGAAGGGTAGACTCCTGCCTTAAGGGCCAAGAGCTACCCAGAGGAATTTCTAACTTCCATATTTACATGGTTCCTTCTATATATGCTTAGTTGCGCGCGCAATGAGATTAGTCATAACATAATTTTTTCTGTTAGTTATAATTATCTCTTGCGATGGGAATCATCACCAAAAAATGCAAGGTTCTCCACCTTGGGAGGAAAAACCTGCAGCACCCTTATAGGCTCAGCAGTGCTACGTTGGTTAGCACTACAGAAGAAAGAGACTTGGGGGTCATCAGTGACCACAAGATGAACATGAGCCTGCAATGCGATGCT
>NW_017728920.1:2216241-2253148 GCF_001723895.1 Crocodylus porosus | reverse complement strand
TGAAATCACAAGGGCATTTTCCTCTTTCCAGTTGGGTCAAGCTGACCTCGGCATCGTCCTCTTTCCAGTTGGGTCAAGCTGACTCCGGAATAGTTTTCTTTCTATATTAGTACTTATGTTTCCTAAAATTATATTTAGCATTAGTTATTCATGCATAGGTCAAACTGCTTACTAAACAATTTGTTAGACATATATTAAAATACTTGAACTTATGAACTTATAAACTTCTGAACTACTTGTACTTATTCTTATGAGCTACTCAATTAATCAAATTAACCTATCTTTATATCAACAGTAACTCTGGTTACTGCTCAGTCAGTAAGTACTTGGTTATGCATACACAGGTATGACATGGCTGATGTTAAGGAAAATACCCAGGGCTTGAGAGACAGAGAGAAATAGAATATAAAAATATTAAAGCCAAAACTGTAAAAATGGGTAGCCCTCCCTGGGGCTGGGGAGGAAACATTTGTCAACATGAAAAGCAAAATATCACCAGACTGAATCCTCTTCCTCCATAATAATGTTTATGTGGTTACAGCTTTAGGACTAGCTTCCAATCTTCCACCTTGTAGATTGCCCCCTTGATGGCCCAGTGTAATGCTAATTTCAGCATAATTTTTTGTAAGGTGAAGTATCCAAATTCAAATGAGACAGATGCCTTGACCAAAAAATGAAAGCGAGTTAGAGGCCAGTGTCAGACCCACAGGCTAGGAGAAGTCCAAGTCCAGCATGCCCAAAAGGCACTCAGACAGCAAAGAACAGCTACAACTGAGGAAAAATCCAGGAAGGACAGGTTTCTGGTGCTGCCAGCTTTAAGTGTCAGACAAAGGTACCTCTAGCCAGGGTCCTATTCAGTAGGGATGTGTGAAATGTTGGCAGCTGTTTTGTTTTGGAGGCGTTTGCTGGTGATGTAGTGACACCCTGCTACACCTCCTTGGATCCTGGTTTGGTGGAGCAACTGGTGTTCGTCAGAGTAAATATCCTGCTGCTGGGGTTCCCCAAGCTCCACATGCAGACAGAGAGTGCCACCCTCCTCACTCTGCTTTCACTTATTTCCTTTTATTTGTATTTTTAAAACCATTTAATGCCCTGCTCTCAGAGCTGGATGCAGCACTCACTGCATCACCAACCAGCAGGGGAAGAACATCTCCCTGCTGAGATCCTGTGCCAGGATGAACATGGAGGTATGGACTAGAGCTATGGGTAAGAAGGAGGCCCCAGGTTCTGGATATGACCTAAAACTGCACCCAACCAGGGTCAGGAGGCAAGGTGGGACTGCTAGTGGTGTAGCAGCCCCAAGAAATGCCAGGACTGCAAACCTCCCTGGACAAAGACAGGTGGGAGGTGCCTTATAACCTCCAACCACCTGCACATGCACCTCCAACACATGCACAGTCTTGGCTAGGAAAAGCCCAGACCTCTAAGATCTTTGAGAGGCCTGAGGCTGTCTGGTTGCAGTGGAGTTGTAAGGCTCCAAGTGAGCTTAGCTGCCTGGGATGCCATCTGCGAGTCATGGGCCACAGTTTTAGAGGAAGTATGGAGCTGAGGAATGGAAGCATGTCACCCCTAGACATCAGGGGACCTAAATGGGCAGCCTCTCTGTTACCAGACTTCCCCATCACTTTACGGTGCACTCATTTATTAGGCGTATGTTTCTAGGGTCTCTGTAATTCTATCAATGTGATGCTTGGATTACTTGTGTTTCCATATAGATCTCTCTCTGTCCCTTCTGCAAGTCCTCACCCCCAATGGAGCTATCTTGCAGGACTCAGTTTCAATGGACCTGGGTTCCTCCAGCCACCAAATCAGTCAAATGCACACACACACACACACACAGATTAATGTAACATGCCTGACCCAGCTGCGTTGATCAGCATGTACAGGCTGACACCATCATATGCCAGCAATCAGTTCATCAGGGCAATGATAAAATGCAGTTAGACACAAGTATGCAGGTCAACAGAATACCTCTGAATTAGGCTGGCTGTCTAGTTGACACCCTCATGGGGCAGGATTCAGTTCATTAGAGCACATCTAAGCCAAACTGGGTCATTCAGCCTATACAAGCTGATCCCCTTATGTCTCTCAAACTCAGCACATCCCAATCTTTTGCCCTAACTGTCCTAGTAGTGGTAGCCCCTTGATGAGCAGACCCCCACAGTATTTTGGGGCTTTATAGTGATCTTTGGCTATCACAGAGATTTATCCCTCTTGAAGCACACTATTTGCTGCTTACAGCTTTCTTATACCCTTAGTCCAGCCTCTTCAAAGCATTCTTTTAATTGTGTAAATCAAGAGAGTCCCAAGCTATAATTGACAGGGAAAATCCTGATATTTAGACAATTTCAAATTAAATTAATTAAACCCCTGTCATTGAAAATGGTATCTAGTTTGAAACATCAAGAAACTGATTAACAACCAGGAGAAACCTAAGTTTTTAAGGAGTAACCAAACACTTAGGAGCCGGCTTGAAATTATTAGGAATTTAGAGGATAAACTAGAAGTGAGAACACTTTATTTCTTCTCAGATGGCCCAACTATGCTTGCACTGTGAAGGCAGCATCAGTGTTTTGTATTTTACCTGTTGTGAATAAGCCTCAGCTTAGCATGACTTTCAGATCTTACTGTAGTCTTTTAATGATGCCTTGATTTGGTCTGGTTTCTAAAACATGAAATCCCAAGGGCACATGGAACATACTTAAGGGGATCACTTGGAGTGTTCATAAACTTTGTGGGGAGGTCATCCCAGGAAAAATATGACAGCATTGGAAGTTTCCAATGGTTTTGGAAATGGAAAGCTTATACAGAATGTCTAGCCAGGCAGGCTTGCTTTAGTGTTGCTACCTCTAAGTTAATGTCAAGGTAAGTGATGAGGGCACTGCCACAATGGACTTTGAATGTCCCCAGCTACAGTGCCTTTCCAGGAAGCATTTCAAAGGAGATCCCATCATTGTTCTTGTTGGGCATAGGGAGGATGAAGTGGTACTGCTATAAAGTGGCTTGGACCATTAGCAGAAAATTAGTTATGACTTCCTGAAACAAGTCTCAGTTTTTTGAGACAAGAGAATGGCACAGTCAGCAGTGGAGCTGGTGCCATTGGTGGACTGGAGGACTTCCCCTCCAGGGAGTGTGCTAATTTGTTTCATTCATCCTTTCTGCGTGTATCTCCTACAACAAAATAAAAATCTAACCATTTTTGGTTCAGGACCTCAAAACAATCTGCTCACTTTCCCTGGTCCCTTCATTCTTTACATTGAGAGAGCCAAAAGTAAAAGTTGGCATTGTGAAATAATTTGAAAAGAGAACAGCAGAGGTAGAAAGGACAAATAGAGAAGGAAGAAAGGGATATATAACCTACAAAGTTGCCTTGAAAGTCAACAGGCTTGTTATTTGCTAACAAGCTGTGCTGTCAAGCAGCTCTCTTGATTCTCACTTTGGTTTCTTCTTCAGTGAGTTAACTTTTTGGTCTGTATACATAATGTTTTGTTTCTTTTTTGGCTAGCAGTTTATTTGCTGCACCATGGAGGTAATTAAGGTATTTGGTTGTTAACCTTCCAGGATCCTTTGGTCTCCTCAAGGAACCTAATAACCCTTTCAGGGGATCATTATTCCCCTAATTTATCTGGAAAGAAAGCACCAGAGGACTGCTGGTTCTCCTGCAAAGATGTGGGGGGCATGTGCTCCATGACAGATCAAGGTCACCAGAGCATGAGTTCCCTTTCTTTGTCTTCATCCTCAGACTCTTGAGTCAGTGTCCTTTTAAGAACAAGAAAGGTTCTGGACCTCAGGAAGCATGGGATCTGCCTTTGGTGAATAATCACCTCCCTACCAAGACCACCAGCCTCATTTCCTGCAGGTGTTTCCCTTTTAGTGGGTTCTCCAAGGTTTCTGTCAACCCCAACTCTCTTAGCTTCACTTCTGGTCTGTACCTATCCGGCTGGGTTGAGGGAGTTTAGTATCAATTATCCCAACATCAAATACCTCAGAGATGTGGGACAAAGTCCTGGAACAATTTTGGGTTAACTGGGGCAGGTTTTCCCTGCTCTTGAGCTTTAGCTGCAGTAGTAGAATTTGTGGTTTCTCCTGAATAGGTTGGGTGGGCTGAATGATAGTCTGCCTTCTCATTGTTAGATATAGAATTGTTTGACTGTTTGTATTGTTGCTTTTTTGTTCTTACTCTGTATCAATAAATTCACCTATTATCAACTAGCAGGTGTTGTGGTGGGTCTAGGAGTCATGCCCATCATCTTGCTGATAAGGGAGTGTTCAGGCAGTTCAACTGCCATTTTTAGATTGAACTAAGAAATGGATCACGGATATCAGTAAAGTATTTTTCTCTATCTGCCAAGCCTAGGGCTGATATCAGAGTCAAAGTACATCTGGCAAGGATGCAGGCTCCACTCTGAGGCTCTCTCTCTTAGATTTCATCAGTTTGGAGGTGAAATCTTGAACACTCCAAGCTTAGAGGGCAGTTGTTTTATAGAAGGCCTGCTTCTGTGATTTTTCACTTAAAATTCCCTCGGCCCACCCATGGGCTGTAATCCAAGACGGGCTGGACAGATTCTCCTGGGGCCCCTACAATGGACCAATATTCTGTTTAACCCAATACTGAATCCCTTAGGTCTTACTGACTCCATACACACAGAGGAAAAGCCTCTGAACCTGCTGCCATACTGCTGGGGAAAGGTATAAGATGGGGTATGATAGCTGAAGCGGCCCAAGAGAACCTAGTATGCAGCTAGGCCTTACCCTGGTAGGATGGGATGATCAGTTCCCCTCCAAATGTGTGTCAAAACCTGCCAACTATGCCAAGATGTTATACCTCAACTCCATGCGATGCCTAATGACTAGGGAGACAATGGATCAATGCACACATTGCTCTTCAACAGCTGTCTCCATTTTGAGTAAAGCTTCGGATCAGCTCCAGCAAATTAGGGAATTGTCATGAACATTAGTTCTTTCCATATTTATACACCTTGGTTTATGCGCATTAACATTTACCCCAACTTGCCTCTCCTTTGTTCCATCCTTATTCCTTCCCATCTTAAGGTCCTCCTCCATTTATTGTTTTTCATTAGCATGGAATTACCTATGCATTTCACTTATTTACATGTCTTTTTGCTATGAGAACATGCTTAAGACCCTGACCCCTGCTTCTTTCAGTCACTTATAGTCTCTTGCTGATTTCCTCACCATCTCCAAGGTCTTACTTCTTTATCTCCCAAAGATAGCCAGTGGTCTGCATCCTGTTTTTCGTATACAATGAGCTATATATCTTACAACAGTACTATATTGTTAGAAGAATGCTTTCCTAAGTGTCTTGCAATGTTACTTTTAATGTACCATTCTGCCTTGTGGTTAGCAGCTTGCTAGGCCATAGGTTATATCCCGTTATTCAGCTGCAAATCCAATACTTCAAGATCCAAATACTTTCATCCTACCAGAAAGGTTTTGGTTTAAACCAATATGAATTTGTATTATATATTTATTTTTTAATCCACTGATAAACAAGTAATACATTGCATCTCCCCAATATATAGTCTCATGGACCAAGTTCACGCAAGCAGAGGCATGCATCTATAGCAGAATAAATAGTAACAACACAAATTTGCCCCACTACTCTATACTGCAGTGCACACCCCTGCTCATGTGGTTTCCAGTGGGATGCAGTGTCCTGCTGCTTCATGTGCTGTAGGGTGTCTGGCAAGGGCACAGGGAAACTCAGCACAGGACTACCCATTAGGCAGCCCCTATGCTGAAGCACTCTGTTCCCTAGCCAGCTGGGGAATGGCACATGGAGATGTGCCCATCTCTGTACTTTGTGAATCCCCCTCATTGAGGTACCCTGCACCCCAGCCAGCCACTCCCTGGCTGGCTGGGGTGTAGGTACCTCATGTAGAAGAGAAGGCATCCTTGGGTTGACTGAGTGCCTCAGTACTGGGGCTGTGCTGCAGAGTCACCCACACTGAGGCATGTGGAGCCCCTGTGATGAGGGACACTGAGCTCCAGACAACCATGGAGTTGCTTTCTCCATGGTTGGCTAGGGCACAGTGTGCAGGGGCTCCAAAGTACATGGAGATGGGGGAGCAGGCAGCCTATGGCTGCCTGTGCTTTCATCTTTGCATTTGTCCTTGCACATGGTACTTTGGTGTACTTTGTGGCTTTTTTTTTTTAAGGGGTTTTATTTGCTACCAGGAAATCTGAGAAAAAAATTTTGCCCTTGCTCTGCTATTTAGCAGTGCCATGCATGGTTTAAACATGCAACATGTGAAGTTTCTGGTGCCACAAAAGGGTATGTGGCACTATAAACCATGTGTGCCTGCACATGTGGATCTGGCCCATGGTAGTTGTCGTTCAGATCCCCATTGTCTCCCATGGTCCAAGTTCCTTGAAGGACTATTCCTCCCCCTTCCCAACCTCCACTGCTCTCCCAAGCTTCCCCAAAATAGTGTGGAACTAACAGCTGAAATGTTCCTAGAAAGCATAATAAATACAGTTTTATATTGATAAGATGTAAAAGAAAGCCTTTCAGAAAGATTCAGGTTATGAAAATGAACTATTTCAGTTTCAGGAATGTCTTTTTGATCACAAGCATTGCAGTGAAACAGGAACATGTTTCCAAATAAAGTTCTCAAATTTCTAGTATGAAAAAAGGGGGAAAAAAGAAATTGAGACTTGATTTCCCTCCCCCCCTCAAACAATTGTACTTAGCTCTACTGTTAAAAATTACTCACTTACTTTAGTTATCTGTTTTATAGTCGGTGATTTACTTTACTTTTTTATATATAGGAGAAAATAGGTTCTGCTTTTCATTTCACTACCTCAGTATTGACATACATGTATTATTTACATATTACGTATTTGCATAATGCTTAGTGCTGTGAAGTACTAATTTCAGTTGGAGTCTCTAAATGCTACAATTATACAAATAATAATATCATTTCAAAATGTACATATTCTTAGATGAAAGGTGTTACATCAGTAAAATGTATTATTTAGAAATTTGTCATGGGTGAACTTTCAAGCTTATGTACATTTACAATCTAAAAAGTTACATAGCTAACACAATAGAATATGAATTTCTATATTGAAAAAATGCCCTAATACATGAAACAGTAAACTTCCAGAATGTAATTGGACTCCAATTGTTTTTTTTTTCTTAAATAAGAATCTTTACCCATTTGTTATTGGAATACAAGATAAAATTAATTTCTGAACAGTTAAATAATCCTAAGATTATGTAATCAGACAGTACAGAAATGCTTTGGGGGAAAATATGTTAACAGGAAAGCATTTTGCCATCTTAGAAAACTATGCAGATATATATTTTGCACCATGTTAATATAACCACATATGCCTTCCATACAACCTTGGTATACATGAATCAGAAGTGTTGTGAGGACTGTGATGTTCTGGCTCATTTGAACCACAGTAACACACTTTCATATTTTTCTAAAAAATATCCTTTCATGTGATTGATTAAATAAGTATCTATGCAAGGTATTACTTCCTGTACTCCATCTTGAATTTCACTGCAAAGCTCTTATAGAGAAATCCTATTCACCTTTCATCCCAAATACATTTCAAGCTCCATTTCCTGCAAAATGCTGATACTCACCATTACCTGAATTAATTGAGAATCATTATATGAGACTCTAACTAAAGGCCCCTGTGATCTCTAAACCTCCTCTAATGTCTTCATGAGAAACAGCACATGTGGAATGAGACTGGTGTACAGAATTGACTATCTATCAACAGCTAGACAAGGCCCAGAGAAGAGTTTTAATTTATTATTATTGAAAAATATGACTGGACATTTATGACCATCTTAAAAGTGTATTGAGATTATGAAAATATAAAAGCATAACTAAAAATTATTTGGTAAGATGACTTTACATGCTAGTAATCTACGTTTGATTATTCCTACCATAACTTTGAGTTACGGTAGTGAGCTTAAGAAGCAGAAACAAATTCTTTCAGATGAATCCAACAGAATGAATAAGGCTGCAATTTGTTCAAAAAAATCCAGGAACATTAAACAAGAATGGTACGTTAAAAGGCAGAATGGTATGTTAAAAGTAAAATTGCAAGACACTTAAGAAAGCATTCTCTTAATAATATAGTACTGTTGTAAGATATATAGCTCATTATGTATGAAAAACAGGATGCAGACCACTGGCTATCGTTGGGAGATAAAGCAGAAGTAAGACCTTGGAGATAATGAGGAAATCAGCAAGAGGCTGTAAGTGACTGAAAGAAGCAGGGGTCAGGGTCTTAGGCATGTTCTCATAGCAAAAAGACATGTAAATAAGTGAAATGCATAAGTAATTCCATGCTAATGAAAAACAATAAATGGAGGAGGACCTTAAGATGGGAAGGAATAAGGATGGAACAAAGGAGAGGCAAGGTAGGGTAAATGTTAATGCGCATAAACCAAGGTGTATAAATATGGAAAGAACTAATGTTCATGGCCACTTCGATTTGTTCGAGCTGAACAGAAGCTGTCTCCATTTTGAATAAAGCTGTTGAAGAGCAATGCATGCATTGATCCATTGTCTCCCTAGTCATTAGGCATCGCATGGAGTTGAGGTTTAACATCTTGGCATAGTTGGCAGGTTTTGACATACATTTGGAGGGCAACTGCTACAATAATAACTACTACATTAGAAGTTAAAAGAATTTCCATTCAATTATTCAGAAATATCTTGCTATAATCTCTACCTCCAATGAAAAATATTGTATTTTCCACTTAAATTATATTTGTATTACTAGGAAATAGGTATTACATTACTTTTTTAGAGTTTTACCTATAATGCTTCAGATACGTGTAAGAAACATAAAGCTAAAGTCAACCGAAAAATTCCCTCTTATTCAAAAGCACAAACCAACAAGGAATCATACCATTTCACTTAGAATAAGCTACAAAAGATGAAGCGGTCCTACAGAGAGGGAGGCATAGCAACTAAAAACAAACAAACAAACAAACAATTTTGAAACATATCCAACATGAAAAGGTAAAAAAGGGGATAGAGTGAAAAATAATATTAACATTTGTATCATTAATTACTATATCAAAATAAATCCTTTTAGTGAGTTGTGGTATGAAGAGAGACATACCTTTACTCAAATAGCAAAACAAAACCAGCAATTCCCTAAGTCAAGGATGAAAGTGGCCCCATGCATCCAGAAAAGAACACTGGGAAACCATGTTTCCAGAGCAGAGACAGAAACTGCAGGAGCACAGAGCAAATCTTACAAGTACTTGCATCTCGACAGAACACTGATGCTAATTTTCTGCTGTGTTAAAAATGACCCCACCAAACAGTTTTGTACATACGAGTTGTGACAGATCTTATGGCTGCAGGCACAGTTGTGATGGCCCCTAGTGGCCGTGCAACTCCTGTCCAGCTCACTCTAATACCACTCTCCCTAGATTGCTCCCACCATGTCTTGTTCTTAATATTAAAGGTTGATTAAGGGAGGCTGCCAACAAGCCTCAAAGTAAGCCTGACTTCTAATAATTTTCCACTGGTTCTCAATCCAGCCCTCAGGTCTGATAGGGGCCTAGTCAGACCAAGAGGGACCTATACAGCACCCCTAGACTTAAGGGCAAATTGTGTGGCTCCTTTTTCTCCCTTACACCATTTCCCAAGCTTTGCAAATTTTATCATACCATTGTTCACTTGCTGGGCTTTGCCTTTCTCAGCTGCTGCCCCTTTTTTCCTCAGCTAGGCTTCCTAGCCCAGACTTACTGCATCAGAACTGGCTTGAGGCACTAGCTCTAGTTTGTCTTTTCTGGTCCTTAGGGCCCTGGCCTGGGTGTATTTGCATCCTTTTCAGGTACTCAGCCCCTGACCCCTGTCTCACTGCACCCCTCTCAGGCACTGGGCTCCTGGCCCCTATCTGGCTGTGTGGTTCTAATGCAGCTCTGTGCCCACTCTGGGTTCAACAATCACTCACGACTGTGCCACTCTTGGGCACTGGGCTCCTGGCTCCTGTGTGGCTGTGCCCTGCTCAGGCACTGGGCTCTTGGTCCCTGCATGGCTCTGCAGCCTTGCACACTTCCCCTCTCTAGGCTCAAAAGTAGGTCAAGCCTTGAGCCTGCCTCTGGAACCCCTGTAAACCACCCCTTACAGTCCCAACCCAAACCACTGATATAAACAGTAACATAAACCATAAGCCCCTAGACTATAACAGAAACAAACAACAGCAGAAGGAGTACTCTGCCCCTTTAAGAGGGCAAACTTTCCTCATCTTCTAGTGGGTTTACTTTCCAGTCCAGGGCTATACTGTAGCCTATACACTTAGCCCCCTTAGACTCTCAGATCCCCGGTCCTGCACACAGCACCTCCTCTGCGGTCTTTGACCCTCTGGTCCTAGTTTAGCCTTCCCCTGGGCACATGGAACCCTCTTGTAGGGCACATTAAACCTTCTAGGGGTTAACATAAAACAAAGGATTCTTGACTGTAAATTCAGTTTTTCTCTGTCAAGGGAACTTGCTTCTGTTCACAGGCCTCTAGTGTTGTTCAGCTAAATCTAGGTCCTATCAGGAGCCCCATTGCCAGGGAGCTCCTCACTTCAAGGCTCCCTGACCAAGGCAGGCTCTGAGCTTATATAGCTCTTCCTGTCAGGTAAGCCCCTAATTAGCTCCCCTGTGCCCTACAAGCAATTTCTCAGGCTGGTTGCTCTCTTAAAGGAGCAGACAAATCCGAGTACCCTGCTACACGAGTAATGCCATCAGAGAGAGGACCAATGTTTGATGGAAACCTATTTTTTCAAACCCTTAAGTAAGTTAAGACAACTATTTATTGCTACTGAATCATTTAGACCTTTTACTCAGTCTGGAAGCACTTAAGGGAAGCCACAGTCTCAACAGGTGTCCCTTAGTCCTGCCCCACCCCCCAAAAAAAATCAATTAAAGATCAGTCATATCAGAATTGATGACAGAGCCAGGTTGGGTTATATTGGATAAGTGACTACTGTCCAAAATCAGCAGAAAGCTATTTTATCTCCTGACAAAAGCACTCAGCTGCAAGAATATGGAGGAACTTTGGCTAAAACCTACTCAGAAGATTGCAAGTGTCTAACAGCACAGTAACTGAATAGCCACCACCTTCCAGGCATCTTAGAAGGTTTGTTACTGAACAGCAATAACAAGCATTACTTCAATAAGCACTGGACGGACTGCTGCAAATTTAAGAGCAATTAGCATCATATATTACAACTTGATATACTGATAGAGCCCATCAGTAATTACCCATGTTTTCTCTGTAGCAAATCCCCAGTTTTTCTTTTTTTAAATTTAAAAATACATTCCCTCCCCTTCCCCTAACTATTTCTGACTTTCTCTCTGCCTTCTCTATCCCTTATAAGTGATTACAAGTAGTACCAAGTAAACTACATTCTTGTATGCTATTATTGTAATAAGCCCCCTTTTATATTGTAAGTAGTGTTCTGTTATGTTTGTTACTGATTTTTACTGTTTTATAGTGTATTTCAATCATTTGTGCACTGATTTTTATTGTTTCATATTAACATTGTTTGATTTAGGTCTGCAATATTTGATGTCAAGTATCCATTTTGTTCATCAGGTTTCTGTCTTGTTCCCATCTTGTCCCCATGCCCTGTTGTGTAAGTACATTGCAATTATGATTCATGTCTAAATCTGTAACCTTTCCCATGTAAATTGGTTCCTGAATGAATTGGGATGAACGAGGGTGCTTAATAGACAATGGCAGTAGGTCTAAAAATAGCTCCCTCTGAATGACTGGCAAAAGACCTGGATTCTGTCCCTACACATCTTGACTTCAATCCCTCCACCAAGCCTTTTTCTCTTCTGCTACCATTTTGTGGGAGTGTATGTGAGTGCGTGTGTGTGTGTAGTGACCAATAACTTCATGGGGCTGTGTAGTGTGTTGTTTGTTTAATAAACCTGTTATTTTGAAACTCCGAGTTGGGTTTTTGTCTTATTGACCTCCCAACCCTCCTCCTCAATCTCCCAGCTTTCTGCCTCAGTTTCCAGCCCCAATCTCCCAGCCTTCTGCCTCTCCCTTTCCTGGCTGTTTCCTCCTTGCCACCAGGCTTTTCCCCTTGATTTCACCCCAGCACCAATGATCTCGAGTAACCTTGGGGCCACTTGATCTTAAATAACCCCAAGCCTTAGTTCCTCAGCCCAGCTTCTCTCTATTCTACCAGTTCTAATCCCAGTCCTGGCAGCGTTCACTACCTACACTTTCACTTTCTGACCTTAACCTTCCCCCCAAGCATACACATACACACTGCATCATGATCTGTGTATGTATACTGAGTGTGCGGGTATTATCAACTGAGTGTTGTTTAATTTTCAGTGTGTATGGTGTGTGAGAGCTTGAATTGGTAATAGGTAAGTATGTGCCTAGGCTGGTAATTTTGGATGTGTGTTTGTGCCTGAGTTGGTAGTGAAGGCATATGTGTATGTATGCACCTAATTGATTTGTATGTTTGTATATGTGCAATTGTGTCACACCTTCCCATCTAACAGTACAATTTTGAGATCCTGAGAGTTGACCTGGCCCTATAGGACAACATCTCTCACTTGCAAGATGATGGGGCACAAGTGAAGTACCTCAGGTGAAATAGAAACACACAAAACGTATGGACCAAATATTAAATCAAATGCAACTGGTGGACGGTTGTCCAGAAAAAAAGAACTACAGTTCTCATAGTGAAAGGGACAGAGACCTTGTATTCTTACCAGTATAGTGAGAAATGAGAAAACATAAAATAAGATACCCATGGTGTGGGTAGAGTGCTGCCAAACTAGTCAACACAGAATATAGGATACAAATTTTGTATCAAAAGCAAATTAAATAACAAGAAGTTCAACCTTAGATTATCATAAACACATTCCAATATCTTACATTGCGCCCTATTCCACACCTTTTGAATTAATAGCAACATAACCCACATCAATGCTACGGATATATACTTAAAACTGAACACAGTTATGTGGGAAATCTAGTAGTAGAATTAGTTTAATTTCTAGATAAAAATTATCACCTTCTTGACAGCTTCCTTGAGGATGTGCTGTACCTATTGATATCTCAGGATCACATTTATATTTTCTTCTTGGGCAAGGTCTAACTATTCCCCACAAAGCTATCCTGAGGAAGTGCCATAGAATCATAGAAAATTAGAGTTGGAAGGGACCTTAGGAAGTTAGAAGTCATCTAGTCAAGCCCCCTGCTCACTCCGAACTATAATATCCCAACCAAGGCTTTGTCTACCCGGGTCTTAAAAGCCTCCAAGGATGGAGATTCCACAACCTCTCTGGGTAACTTGTTCCAATACTTTACTACCCTCCTTGTGAGAGTTTTTCCTAATGTATAATTTAAACTTCCTTTCCTGTAACTTGAGACCTTTGGTTTTTGTTCTGTCATCTGCTATCACTGAGAATAATTTACCTCCTTCTCTTTGTAATCATCCCTTCTGGCTGTGTCAGATTTGGATGTTGCATCACTGGGTGTAGGTTGTTCAGTCACTTGGTGTTGAGCATTGCTATTTTCTGGTATAGCATTAGTATTTGGCAGTGTAGTAGACCTGTGGCACAGCAACAGGTGGTAATCCTACTTCTCTATGCTACTCTGTAGCCACCCATGTATCTCAGAGTGGTCCAGTGGGGCAGTGAAAAAAAAATTAGGCACTTCTTGTATAGGAGAAAGACCCCTTTTTATACTTACAATTGTGAGCCACCATTTACTGCATCCCCAGTAATCAATGCAACTGCTCTTTAACTTACTTGTCACTGCCTAACTTATCTGATGACTTCTAACATACTCCAGTCCAGTAAATCCAGTTTTAGTAAATCAGAACATAACCTTAAATTCTGGCCTAAGAATAACATTCCAGTATCTAATTTGCTGTGACATTAACCACCTGCAAATATGTTAACAAAAAGCATGCCATTTTATGCTGCACTAACCTGGTTTCTTCTCATGGACAGCATGCCATTTTTGAAAGATTGCCAACCCATTTGTGCTATGTTATAGAATTAATGTTTGATGTCATTTTTCTTTGGGATCTCTACAATTCTTCTGAACTGAACTGAGGGTCAATGACACTACAATTTCTTCTGGCAAGCACATTCTTGAAGACTTTGCCCTTTTTTCTGTCTGTGCAGCTGTAATGGTTTTCATACAGGAAACTTCTGTTTGGATTAGGCCATCACCAACACTAGATGCATAATTCCTAAAAGTCATCCTGTAAAACCAGTATAAATGGGTTGCCAGGGGATCAATGGTCAATCCCAGAGGTGTAAAAGTGATGGCTTGAGCATATTCGGTATCTTTTGGTATCCCATATGTTCTGTCACAAGCTGTTCTACTTTTTAGTCAATATCTGTCCACCACACAAAGCTTCCAGATATAGTCTTCAGTTTTACGACTCCTAGGTGACCTACATGTTGTTCTTTTAAGACTTACTGGGCACATCGACATGTGACATGATGTCACCATAGCAACACGCTACGGCAAAGTCATTTGTGGCTATGTCACCGTAGAGACAAGCTACCTCATTATAGTGCCTCACTATGGCGATGTAGCAGCTAAAAATATCCATACACCTCCCAGACAGAGCAGTAATAGCTGTTACTGAGCCATTATTTAGTACTTTCAAAAGTAAATGATGGCGCAATAACAACAGCACTGTGGGGGGCATGTGTAGATGCACCCACTGGATGCATCTACACATGCTATTAAAGCAACTTGATAAACTCTGATGCAGTTTGTACTAGAGTCAGCTGCTCCAGGGTACAGTATCTGCATGTGTGCCTGGGACCACTGCAGTTTGAATTGGAACAAAGCAGGCCCAGGCTGGCAAGGGAGCTGGGGGATCAGCCCTGGACTCTGGGTGGCAGCAATAAGCAGCAGAAGGTTTGGCTGGGGCACAAAGGTGCTAAAATGTGGAGCTAGGTGGCAGACAGCCCCCACAATTTGATAACCTTCTGCCACAGCCTGCCTCTGTCACCATCTATATGTGCATTTCAGTTAATTTACTGTGCTTTAATACTGGTGCACATGTAGACAGTGATGCTTTACTGTAGAGCTAATTAGTCAACTCCACAGTAGAGCATAGGTGTAGATGCACCCACTAGGTCTAACAACACGAATCCACCACAAGGCATATTCTTGACATATAATAAGCTCACCTTTATACACATAAAGAGATACTAGATTAGGGTTATCCACATATTTCCAACCCTTCATTATGGCCTAATATATCCAAGCTATTGTGGGGATCCTTCCTGGTTTCTTGTCCGAACATACAAGTCACCGAGGCATATTCCATCAGTAATAAATGGATAACTTCAGTTATTCCTGTTTCTATTACAAGTCCATCAGTATTTGCACGTGTCTTTTTGTATTTAGTGTTGTAAGTGAACTTTCCAAAAAGTGATCCCACAACTGTACAGATGCTACACTTGTCCTAGAACACTTACTTTAGATGAAGAATTGATACTCCTTCCTATATAGCTATTGGTTAAGTTTCATCACTCACCAGTCCTCCTTGCCTATTTGCGCAGACTTCCATTCTGCTACTATAAATAATTGAGATGTGAATACTGTGAACCACTAACTGCTATTGGGCATGGTATATAATAACTGCCTCAATGCCATATAGATTGAAAATATGCTAATTTGAGCAGCAAAGATGAGTTAAAGTGTACAAGTACACTTTCTGATGTGACCAGACTTTTTTTTGCTTTTAGAAAAGCCTTTTGATGCTCATGTGACCAAACCTATTTCCAATTAATCTGCAGCATATTATTTAAGAGATAGAATATAATTATTAGGTTTGGTAAGAAGTGATTATAATAATTAATAAATTCTTCAGATGATCTAAGTTAGAACACTTTTGGTTGCGAGTTTTCCAAAAGTGCTTTAATCCTCTCTTGAGATGTATGTAGGCCAATGCACCAACACCACACCCATAAAATAAAACAGCATTACAAAAATATTTGAAAAAAAATGTGTAAATTGCTCAGAACCTGTGTGGTTCTAGACTTTATTACTCTCTTTACATTTCCCCATAGTTCTTTATCATATCCATTAGTCACAATAATGTTATCCAAATAGCACCACTTTCTTGGAATACTTTGCAGTACTCAATCCATTGCTCACTGTCTCAAAGCAGGAGTGGGACAGTACAAAAAATAGCATGTTTTATTAGTATAACCCCTTTTACATATTTATGGTAAGATACAGCTTCAAATCTTTTTTTTTACTTGCATCTGTAGATAAGCTGTAGCAAAACCATGTCTTCAATTCAAGGCAAGAAGAATTCATCAATGTTCAGTACAGAATTAATAGTTACCTTAAACACACTTTTACTGTGCTACAATTTTAAACAATGCCACCTATTATTCAAGTACCCTCTTCATTCCAGGCTACTTTTGAAAGTATATTCTATCTTTCCAAAGAGTCTGATTGAATAGCTATCTTTGCATATATGCTGTAAAGAATATATGCTGGATCTTGTGAAACTTTGTGCATTTTCCCAACATTTTTAAAGAAATAATAAGAAAACAGCTCTGTCCATTAATTGGAAAATTTAAATACTGGGCTAATGAAGAAAAAACAATCTGACTTTTTTCTAATAGTTTGAAGCTTGCCCTCAGCTGTATCTGCATTACTTGCTCAAAGAATAAGGGCCAAAATCAAATAGAATTCTCCTGTTTTATTATTCACTGCTTCAACTTATCTTTCTTGTATATTATCATGTACAAGGTTTTGTTTTAATTTTGCATAAGCTGGTAGAATGGATAATGTTTGTATGTTTTAACAAAAATTATAACTGATATAAACAGCATTCCATTGTATTTAATTTTTATTGTTCATTTCACAGTATTATTTTGGCAAAATCTGTAAATAACCTACTATACAAATATAACTTTAGCTTTAATGTGTTTTAGAATTCCTGGCTGCCTATATATGTGCTCAGAAGTGTGTGTGGGGGGGGAGGGGGAGATTAATTAGAGCTGTTTCCAGGCAGCCACTCTAATTAAAATGAGTTTAAAAATGACTGCAGAATGCTTTATCTAAAGCTCATTGCACAAGGTTTAGTTGAAGTGCCCTGCATGGAGGATTAATACATATGATGCTGTGGTGACACAGCAGCATTCTAATTAGAACACAGAGCAGATTGAATAAATTAAGTCTGTTCCAATACATTTTAATCAAAACACATCAGATGACATGTATAGGCAGCCTCTGTGGCTTTCCTGACCATGTCAAGCACCTAGTCTAGCTGTTTTTCAACTGTTTTAAGGCCTTTGAAAGAGGCTACAGAGTCTTTATAGAGCATCAGTTCTGCAAGAGATTTTTTTAACCATTCACAGTCAAACAAAGTAGACCCACCTTTTTTCAGTGACATGTAAATGCAACAAAAATTGATTACTGTAATACTCCACCTGGACTCACTTAACTACCTTTAGCATTAAATTTTATATTTTGTTAGTAACATTAACAACTTCCTTAGTTTCATATTTTTAAACGTGTACTTGTATTCTGAACATGAGATAACAAATACCCTAAAGCCTGTATCCAATGCCACGTTGAGATATTTTTCTAGCAATCCAGGGAGTCAGCCAATTGCTTAATTTTTCACCCTTATTCACAATATACACACAGGCTAGCTACTCCCCTCTTGCAATCTATATCACTACTGTCCCTATCTACTGTATATATATTATTATTCCCTTTTCTATATCTTTCTTTGGTTTTTCCTTAGCACACAAAATGTCCTGGATACAACTATTTTTACTGCAACTTTGCAACAAACTTCTTTAAGCCAGTAATTAGCTGAGATGTGGAAATCTTTTTCACATCAGTAGCACCCATGTGGTTGCTGCATAGGCTGGCTTTTCCCGTGCGTATTTAATAACCATGCATTGCTAATTCCCTGTTAACTGTTGCATGCAATTATATTGCATCTTTGGTGCAGTTTCTATACCTATTTCAATTCTGACAGCCAATTTAAAAGTGAGATACTCTTAATAGTCAAACCTATAATTTATAATTTCATTAAGTAGTCCAAATACATATCTGTCTGTGAGGGCTTGAGTCCATCCTTAAAATCAGAATGTTCTGATAATTTCCTTAATCCTGTTGCAAAAGAGGAAATACATTTGCTTTGAATTGGTGCTGGAGCCACCCACTTCACTGCGCCTGACCATCATCCAGGCTCTGAGTGCCTCCCTGGGAACACCTCATGCCTGGCTGACCCCCTTCCTGGAGCACACCCACAAGCCTGGGGTACCATTGCCATCACCCCGGGGTCTGGACTGTTTCTAGGCTCTGTACTCCCTTGGGTATGCAGGCCTTGTAGTCCTTGAGGACACTCGACCCACTGCAAGAACCTGGTGTGCTTCCCTTATTCTGAAGCACAAATAGTGGTCTCCCTTACTCAGCCGAACCAAGGGAAACCCCAAAGCATAATCTAGACCCTCTCCCAATAAGTCTCCCAAGCTAGCTACACAGGAGAACTTTATTGATTACAAGAATTAGATTTGGCGTAGGGTACAGGGTAGAGCAATATCAGAGAAATACCTTAGATCAAACAGGGTGGCTAGGTAGCCTTTGATAATGCAGCTGTATTACTGCAAACTATGTAGCTAGTTAGATCTCAAGTTGCTTTCTCACAAGTATCATCCAGAGGCTGATAGAGCTTTCCTCTGGAAGCAGGCAGTTTGTAGTGTGTCCATGTGTTTCAAGAGAGAGATAGCTGCTGAGGTTCAGCTATTATCAGTATCTTCATTATGGCTGCCCCCTTCCTCCTGGGCAGTCTTGGCTTATATTGACATTCTGACATCATCTACCTGATCCAATAAAGGCCAGAAAATTTTGGCTGCTAGACAATCAATTTGAAATGCATCACTGGTTACTGGGCAGAGGGACAGTGGCTCTGCCTCCCCTCCCTGTCAGGAGGTCATTCCTAAGACAATAGGGAGCTAAATTCCCCATCCTTTTACCTGCCTTCTGTCATGTAGCCCAGTTTGACTGACAGGTCTGGAGACAATGAAGGAGCAAGAAAGGGGGGGGAAAAACCTGCTTAAGAGGTTCGGGTGGTGGACAGAACATGAACTTTTCTGCTATTATCATAAGCCCGGGTGCCAAATGTTCTTAGATAGGATAATTATCTCTTTAAAAAATTGCTTGCTTGTTTCTTGGGAGTGATCAAACTGCTTAGTAAACAACATGATTCTCCTTCTTCAAACTCAGCAATGCAGCTACAGGTTTCTGTGGGGAAATCTCATAAATTTCAAAAGCTTACTTCATTCTTTCTATCTGCATAGGCCAGTCTCCCAGGGCACAAGCATCAATTGCCCCAGCATAGGCAGCCTTATGTCTCCATTCTGGCATGGAAATCAGCTTCCTCACTTAAAACATGTGCCCAATTTTGGATGGCTAATTTCTATATAATATTATTTCTACCAGGGAGAACAATCACTTTTCATGTCACACCATTCTAAATAAAGGACCAACTTACATACATTCTTATTACTGACCTTCACTTTTATATAAACACTTGCTATGAGTCCCAACTAAGTTCTGTGCCCTATTCATTTGTCAAGAAATTTCTAAGAAAGAAACTGTAAACTTATTAAGGTAGAGACTAAGCAAAGAAGAACGATGGGGGCAGAGAAGTATTTTTATCCCAGTTGTATAGATGGAGAACTTAAGCAGAGAGATTCAATGACTTTGAAGAAGTCTGTAGCAAAACTAAGAAGAGGATCCAGATCTTTCCAGCCTAAGTTAAGAGTTTTATCCAAAGGTTTTCCTGCTAGCACCTCTTTGGAAGGCTCCATTTAGTTTTACCTGTATTATTTGGTAACTTTCTGCTACCAAGGTATCTGGCCCCCTTTAATTCCATGTTAATATTACTGGAGAGAAGAAGAAAATCTTGAAGTACAGATTTTTCCTTAAGCCTCAGTCCATGAGATGAGATCCAAAATCACATCAGGGTTTTCTCACTTCCTCCACAATACACTTTTTACCCCCAAACTTTCTTGATCTCAACTGATTTAACCTTTGTAGCAGATTTGCCTTTTGAGCTCTGGATGAGTTTTAGGCTTGAGATTCTGCAGTTCCAATTGGTGGAGCCCAAAGAGCTCCAGAGCTGACTGTCCTTGTAACCCTGCCTGAGCTTTGATAGTACGTGGAGATTATATATATGTATGGATGGATGGATGGATGGTGGCAGGCCCCTCTCACAGCAATCTTGCCTTACCACCCTATACCTTCCACTAATGGACAAGGCGCACCCCTGGGTATACCTAGGCTATGCCTCAAACAGTGCCTTCTAGATCCTACAGCTCAAAACTTATACCTGCCCCTAGTCACTTTAGGATTTCTGTTTCTTGTGTAGTTTCCACAAGTTTCTGCACTGCTTGTCAGATCCTTTAAACTGTGTTCTAAACCTCGTAATTTGTTTCCAACTAGTGTTTTATTTAAACAATAGCCAAAGATTACGGTACTATTGTTAAAAGGCACTATATCTGCCTAAAGGCCAATTGTTGGGCCTTTTTGCCGGTGGACTTCAGAGTAAATGGGGAAGTGAAATCTGCTCACTGCCAGACCAGATCTAAGGTGTGGGCTTGTTAGCCACCAAGCCTCCTAAGCTACTGTCTGAACTGGCAGAATAAAGTACAGAACTATAAAAGTATAACCTGGGTCCTGTTGCATATCTGCAACTTTGCACTTTCATACAGACTTCATGTAACCTTTTTGCAGCAGCCAAGGAATGCATACAAATAAACCTGAAGGATACTTCTCAAAGCTGACCACTGTGCAGCACCTGAGAAGGCTTAAATAACACGTACAGCTTTTTTGCAGATGGTAATCACAGTGGATATATTCACCAGAAATAATTAAATAATAATTTCCCTGTTCTCTGTATCTTTATTTCACTGCGCATAAGAGCTATATAGTTACCACAGTCACCATTTTTCCCCTTTAATTACCTTGAAAAATATTAGCATGGGAAATGTATTTACCATCCATGCTCACCCCCAATATTCATTTTCCTCCTACTCTTACAATTTTCTCTCTGTTGTGAAAGCATTATCAGATGATCCAGCCAGTTATATTTCTTCTTGACCTTCAGTTTGCTTCCTCTGTTGGGACACAACTTAATTTAACTATATGAAAGAAATGTATAGAAATTTGTAGAAAAAGTTGTTAGTAAAACCAGTAAGTTAATTTTTGCCTAAATTAATATTCATAATTGTACCCCAAAGTTTTAAGTCTCTTCCACTAACTGTACAAATGAAAAAACTGTTTTCCAAAGCCTTGTTTAGAAGAAATGGATAGTATTGTTTTTAGTTTAAATTTCAGTGCCTTAGGAATCCAGTGCTATGTAAATCAAAAGCTACATTTGCAAATAAAGTATTATTCATGAAGAGGAGATCAGTCACTTGTATACTTTTTTTTATGCAACTGTCTATCAACTGAAGCTTTTAGTGTTTTGCTGAAGTATCAGTCAGCATACACAGCTAAGCCAGAATTAATTCTGTAGATATCCTAGTTCTTTAATGAGGATAAGCAATAGGGATTTTTGTTAGGTTTTATCTTATCCTTCTTATCTTGTATCTAATCGTATTACAGAATAGCCTTTTTGTGAACATTATAACGCATCTTTAGTGACTACAATTTTGTTTTCACCATCATTTCAGCTAACACAGACAAATGAATTAGTTTGGTCTTTTTCCCAGAAAAACTGCTGTTATACAAACTAAATAACAACATCAGGTTCATTTGTAGCATGGTTCATATTGTCTACAACAATTTTGTTGCTTTGTGTGCAAGGAAAAAAAGCAGTTTTCTGTTTAAATAGAACATTGTGACTACAATTTAGATTTCATCATTATACCTTACCTTTGGCTGATACTTTTATTCAGCCTAAAGTCATGCTACATAGCAAAAAATCTAAACCTACCCAAGTCTCATAAATCAAGTTACTAGGCAAAATAACTTTACCCTCAGTCAGTCCCATTAACAATGGCATTGCACAGTGCTGATAGGAGAAAGCCTATTAACTGTGATGAGCAGTATACCTAGCCTTATCTCAGCAAAATTTTGCATTTTGTCAGACACATTTTAATAGAGGCATCCTTTACAAATCAGATATGTGAAAATGTTAATGTTTCAGCTATGAATAAACTAATGCTAATTATAAAAGACAATCAATAGATTGAATGATTGTTTATTTTGACTACTAAGCCTAGTTACATGATTTGGATTTTTCTAGAGTTCTCAGATGGAAATTACATCCATTACTTAGAATAAAAGACAGTTTGGGATGAAGCAAAAGAGAGAAACTAATACTCTTTCCCCTGTCACTCTCCTTCCCTAATAGTTATAAGTAGTTTAGGACTATTATCCCATTCAAACCTGAATTTGTTTGCCAGACTTATTTCTTCATTGTCTCCTTAGTTTGCCGTTCATCCTCCTCCAGTTTTACCTCTCAATTTCTCTTCCACCACAGTAAAGCTTAATGGAGAAGTAGTTAGACTGTTTCCAGGCATTGCTGAATACTTTAACCAGGCTGTGGGATGAAGCAACAGATTCACTTTACAGTGCAGCTGCTAGATTTTCTCAGGGCCACTTCGAAAGGAAATCACTGCTTCCCCGTATAGCCTCTGCCATGGCAATCAGAAACACCAGGAAACATGGCTGCTTCTCAACTAATCTTTACTGTGATGAGAAAAATCTCCAATAACTAGAACTTTGGGAGATTTGCAAATTATTTTCCAGATTGTTTAACCCTAGCATATTCCAAGTTACCATTGCCTGAAAAGAAAAATGTGATGCCATATGAATGTATCCAAACTTCAGGTAGGCATCACAACTGCTTTTAATGTTAACATGCCATGACATTAAGGAAAATAGACCATTGTATCCTGTTTGTGTAGATTTCTATTGTTTACTTCTGAAAGAGACAGTCCTAGAGGTGGTGGCATTGACACTGTTGATGCCAAACCAGCAAACTAACAGGCAATGGTTTGGACTGCCTGTTCACATTTCAGTGACAAAGTATGTGCATTTCACATCCGCTTCTTGGAACCAGATGCCTCATTTTGAACAGAAAATTGTCAAATCACAGAAATGGTAAAAAAAAAAATTTTTCTTGGGAGGGAATCACACAATTTGATACCAGGGTTTGAGAGCCATTATCCTTTAGTAGGGTTACAGGTTTAGAGCAACTACTTCTGCAACTTTCTGGTTCCTAATTAGTGTAGTGGGATGATGCTGAGAAAATATCACTATGCTTTGGTAAGGGCAGATGTCCAGACTTTTTTTTTCCTGTTCCCTGTTGAGATTAAGCTACTTGCTGGCATGGCACTAATGCTAAGTATTCATGGAGAACCTCTGAGGATTGATAGCAGAGACATAATTGAAGTACATGCTGTGAAACTATTACAAAAGAAATCATCAGCAGCAATTCTTCCATCCCTAATTGCCTTTCTGTATCTTTCACTGTAAGTTGTACTTTACTGCATTTCAGCTGTAGATGTCTCTTCTAAACCACAGCAGGTCACTATGTGATTGTCATATTAACATCAAACCGATCTAACTGAAGCAGTAGGGCCCAAGTTGTTCACTTTTCTCTCTTGACTTATGTATATTTTTCAACATTCATGGCACCACTCTCAGTGCTCCAAAGACAGCAACCCAAACACAGGATGTTCCATATCTTGAAAAGTGTGGGTTGATTTGGACAACTGTTATGTTAAAGTATATGGTTTTGGCATGGACAAATACAATACTTAGACATCTAAATACACTTTAAATGCCAGAAGTCTAGAGGTATGGGCCACTTCAGACCAATTTAAATTTCTTGGAACATTTCAAAAGCAGACCAGAAAAATTTTGTACTATTTTGAGCCACTCTTCCTTGAACCAAATGTTATGTGCAGACAGCATTGTATGCCTTGTGTCTTGTCATTTCTTCAGGCATCCCACACTGTTGTTACTCACACCTGAAAGTTCATGGGGGGCAATGGGCTGCTCTAGGATGCAACTAGAACTCTACCACCCAAAGATCTATGGCAGGGGTTGGCAATGTTTATAGGCAGAGTGCCAAAACCACCCCAACTTCGACTTGTAAGATGTTGGCATGTCAGGGGCAGCTGGTGGGGGATCCTTGAGGGGCCTGATCCTTGTTGTGGCAGCACAGCATTGGCTGCCTCCTCACCCCCTGCCCAGAGATTCATGTGCACCTGCCACCAGCAGCAAGCCAGGCCAAGACTCCAGGGACCCTGGTGGAGCTGTTTGCAGCCCCTCTGTCACCTGCTGTGAGTAGCCTCAGCTCCATGACAGGTAGCAGGGAGCTGCCCAGGCCAGCTGTGGTAAGCAACCATGAGGCTTCAAGGAGCTGCACCAGAGTCCATGGAGCCCTGTCCTGGCTTATTGCTGGTGGTGGGTGCATGTACACCTCAGAGTGGATGGCAATGAAGAGGCCGCTACAAGGACTGTGCCCTCACAGGTCTCTTGCCATCATCCCTGAGGTGTACACACACTTACCACCAGCAATGAGCAAGTCTGGGGCTCTGTGGACCCTGGTGCAACTGCTTGCAGCCTTCTGGCTTTCTGCCACAGCTGGCCTGCACTCTGGGAAGGTGCCTGCTGCCCACCATGGAGCCCAGGCTGCTCACAGTATGTGGTGGGAAGGCTACAAGCAACTTCACTAGTGTCCGCAAAGTCCCAGCCTGATTCGTTGTTAGAGGCAGGTGCATGCACACCTCAGAGAAGATGGCAGAGGTGCTGCAAGGGGCCAGATTCCTGTTGTCTCAGTGCAGCCCATCCTTTTCCCTACCACCTGCCCCAAGGTGCGTATGCCAAGCAAAACACTTTTATGTGCCACATCAGCATGTGTGCCAAGGGTTGCTGACCCCTGATCTATGGTCTACAGAAACCATGATTTTCACATTGACGGGGAAGCAGGAAGTTTCTTTGCTAGTTTATCTTCCCTGCTAGGGATCCTGGACAGGGATACCAAGCTTATTTGGGGTGGGAGGTAGTTAAGTTCAGGGGAGGATGGGGTTTTGTGGCCTTCTGCTTCCATTGGGTTGTGACTGTAACAGTAAGCACCTGTTAATTACTAGGTAGTGGTGGTGGGAAAACAAAGCCATTGCATAATGGCCACTTATTTGAACAGAATACTTGTCAATTCAAAGCTCATTAAATGTTAATTGTTCTCTACCCTCTGTACTGCACTTCTGCAGCCAGCTCTGCCCCAAAGCTTCCATCCTATACACATAGGTTGGAAAAGCTGAGGAGATCTTGGGAGGGTGTGGGGGGGTATAGCATTCAGCTCCCTGGGAGATATGTGAAGGGGACCAAAGTTCCCCCAACACCTGGCAACCCCCACTCCCACTCCAACACCCTAATCTTGGCCTTCTTTCCCAAATAGGGGAATCCTGGGGAAAACCCTAAGATTTTGGGGGCAGTGACATGGTGAAAAACTTGGGAAAGCGTGATAGTCTATACTTGACACCCCTCTGGGCAAGGGACAGAAATTACACATAAAGCAGTATAAATGATTGGAAACTTGTTCAAATCTGTAACACAACAGTTCTGTGCACATAAATTGCTTTTGAAATAGCCCAAATGATTTTAAAATAAACCTGGATGAATGTAGTATCAGACTTTACTGATTTGGGTTAAATTGTTTTTTTGAACTTCTGTACCATATCCCCTCCAGGTTCAAGTTACCTCACAATCCCCCAGCATCCCAGGATGCTTTGCACCTGCCCCTCAAACCACCCCCTTGCAGGGTGGGTGGTCTAGGTTTTTCCCAAGCTGTCTTCTCCAGCTGAGCAGGAAAGCATGATCTAGTGCTCACTCACCCCCGGCCCTGATGGTGACCCTCACTACTGCCACAACAGCCCCCCCACCCTACTTATGCCTCTTGCCACCCACCCACAGCCTCTGCCCCCCAGCCCTGCTGGAGGGGCCCCCAGCTGCCAGGTCTATGGGGCCAAGGACCCAAGTCTTCAGCTCCCTGCCCCCAACAGCAGGCAGCTGCAGCAGCCACAGCAGAAGAAGCACAAGCTGGATTCTCCACTGCTGCTGCCTGCTCAGGTGGGGGCAGGGCCAGCCCCTTGCTCCCACTCAGCTCTGCTGGTGCCCTCAAACCATGACCTGCAACCCCCCCAGTTATGCCAAAGGGGCCTCCAGCCCTCTGCAAGAACCACTTATTTCACAGCCTCTAGGAGGTAGAGTGAGCCTGAGCTGAGCTGAGCTGTGGCTGACTGAGAGCCGAAGGCCTTGCCCTTCCTCCTCCAGGCAGGGCTCGGGATTTCTGCCCTGTTTGCAAACAGCTCTTGCAGGCTGGAGCTCAACCAGTCTGCAGAGCTGTTTGAAAATGCAGGGAACCCACCAGTTTCTCTGCTAAAAGGAGAAATCCATGTTTTCTCTGATAAAAAGAGGAAATCCATGGTTTTCTGCATTTTTACATGCAAAGCTGAAAACCCGGATCCTTGTTCATCACTGTCATTGGTGTCAGTCTGTGATTGTTTTTTACTGATTGCCTGTCATCATCACCAGAACAATGTAAAGTAAGACATTCTTCTAGGTCATCATCAGCTTTTCCTCCTGCTCTCTATCTCAATTGTGTTCCTTCCAGTATCCACCTGTATCATGTAGCTTGTTGACATGGGAAGATTCCCAGGAACCTGCAGAGAACCATCTTCATTCCATTCTTCTCTCATAAACAAGGTGACAAAGAGCAGTTCTGATCTTAGCAATAATACAAGAGACATTTCTAATTTGCATAGGTTTAAATAAAGTTGGAATGAAAAGTAGATTTTAAAGCTAATTCAAACTCTACTCACCTTGCCCACCTTATCTTTTCTTCATTGTCCTTTTTAATTCTTGAAGTCTTTTGGGATTGGAACTGTCCTCATTATTATGAGTAATTAATAAAAAAAAAATACAGGTCATACTAATAACATAATGAATTGAGAAACAAGTCACAGGATGTGTTAAAGGAGCCAGGGCTTGATTTACATAGCTTATGTATAATATAGTTACCTAATCTCAGATCCCTATTCTTTGTTTTGCTTTTTGTGACAAAATAAAAAAGCTGGTTCATAAGAACATATATTAGGGCACATCTGCATATGCATAATTACTAAGCTTAAATTTTACCACCTCTTATAACAAGTAACTAACTTAACCCACCATAATCAGTGCTACTGCTCAGTAGCACAGTTGCATGTCTTTTACATGACACTAATGTACATTAGTGTATTACACAACTTTTACTGTGATGCACTAAAGTGCAGTTGAATTAATTTACTGTGCTTCTAATATCTTGTGTAAACACATCTATGAGAGAGCAAGATCCTTTTTCCACCTCAGAAAACCTGAAGTCTGGAGGTTGAAAGGGATTACATTTTGATTACATATTTTGATCAGAATAAGAAAAGCCTCATACCTTTCTGTTTGTACAGGATTCAATACTAAGTTTTTTGAATGTGGAGTACTCTATGATTTAAATGGGGCTTCATTCACAGAAGCAGAATGGAATAAAAACCCAAAAGGTTCCATTTTACTCATTGTGCCTGTCTCTGCTTGAAGGCTTGCTCCCGAGCCACCTTTGCCCGAGCAGCTGACCTTGTTCACCAGGGAGCTTCACATAGACCCCAGAGGGTACCTCGATTACCTTTGGGGTGTCTCCCAAACTTTTCTGCCATAATTTTAGATGGTCTTTCAGTGAAGGGGGTCCCCTTTGAGGGTGCCTCCAGAATGGTCATGCGTCCCAGTGGATGTCTCCAGGGCTCCAACCTCTCTTACACCCCAGCCATACACCTACCTTCTAGACAAGCCTCAAGATCTTTAGCAGCTATTCCCTGGTGATATCTTCCTTGTCCCCATGTCCTTCCTCACCTATGGGCACCTCAGGTTCTGACTGGACCCGGAGGGTCTGGTGACTCACTGCCTTTGGAGATGTCCCTTCCAATGCCCAGTGGTATCTATGGGAGATGCCACTGTTCCTTTTCATGCTCTCTCATTATTTCTTTCACACCTTAGACTGAGGTCACTGCTACCCCAACCTGGGATGGAGGGCTATGCTAACCTGTGCGAGACAGAGAACTAAAATAGAACAGCCCAAAAAAGGGAAACACAATCAAATACCTTCACTAACATAAAGCCCCAGGCCCCAGAAGCAACCCGATGTGAAAAACAAAATTGATACCCCCACTACAAGAACAATGAGACAGGGAAGGACAAAACAGACAAGGGGAATCACGGGAAGTGTCCTGTACTCCCTCAGTCCCCTACTGCCCCTAAGCAAGTGCACCCTCAGGGCCAGGGTCCATGCCTCCACCCCAGCTGGGGTCTCCTTCTTCCCCTTCAGGACCTGCCTCTGCCCTGTGGCTGCAGCCCCTCTTGCCTTTTGTAAGCACTCCCACGCCAGCTCTCCTTGCTGGCTCTTTTGATCCCCACTGGGCTTCTCCAGCACACGGATTTCCTATAGCTCCTGCCGCCGCTGCCACCGTTGCTGCTACTGCCAGCTTCCCTGCTGGTGTCTTTGATCCTGCTGCCTCCGCTGCTGCCACTGCCACAGCTGCTACCGGTTTCCCTGCTGATGTCTTCAAACCCTGCCGGTCTTCCCCAGCTCGGGGATCCTTTACAGCTCCTGCAGCTGCCACTGCTGCTGACTGCAGTGGTGGGACGCTTTCCATCTTGTGGTTCTCTGCCAGTCCTTCGGCCCAACAGCATCCCTCCTCCTGTGCTTTCCAGGTTGATTTTTATCTTCACTGGGTGCCACCTTCTCATTGAGTCACCTGGCCCCAGCTGTAGATGGGCATGGCTGATAAACTTCTTGGGCAGTTTTCCATGGCCCACCTATTTGCTCCACTGGGCCCTTGCAGCAGGTTTTTTTTTTTCTTTTTCTTTGATCAGGGGTCTGCCTCTGACTGAGGCTTCCCCCTTGCCTGGCCCTGTGTCCCTGTGATACTCATCTTAACGGGAGTGAAAAGACACATTGACACTACATAAGGTTGAGTCTAATAGCACTTGTGCATTTGTGTACAGTAGCAACAAGTTGTACATTGTCAATTTCATTACAGAGCAAGCAAAAAAGCCTACTAGCAACAAACTGTGAAAGAGAAGATAGAACACAGATTTGTTGGGGAGATGTTTCTGAGACCATGTCCAATGTATTTATGTGTAGCCCAAGTGCCTGTGCCCACACCTGTAACATAACCCTACATTTTGAGAGAGGTTCCTTACCCTAGGCCTGGTCAGAGCATGGAGGTCGGTTGGGGTTACACCCCAAGAGGGGCCCTGCTGACAGCAGCTACTGTTATTGGGAACAAGGACTCTCCCTCAGTCCCTGTAGGGGCCTCCACTTGGAGAACTACTTCCAAGACCTGGCTAACCAGTCCCCTTCAAGGTGAAACATCCTCCAGGGCCCACATAACTTCTGTCAAGTGGAGGATTTCTTCTTCCCCCCATACCTCTTTCATAAGCTGGCTAAAAGCAGGTGGATTATTTTTATGTCCAGCCAAGTAAGGGTCCCTGATGGGGGTAAACTGTATTGATCCCCAATCTACACCTGTAGAAGCCTCATATGGTTGGCATCTATCATACTGAGGGCTCCTTGTGCCACTACTTGCTGCAGGACCGGTTCCAGTTGAAGGAGGCATGAGACAGCAGTCTTGCCCTTGTGCTGAAAAGTGTAAAGCAACTCATATGCTCCTCCACGCTGGGAAGGTCATCCAAACACATCTTGCAGGGTCTGTAGGCACTGTGATGTGGTAATGCTAGGGTTCTGCAGCTTGAGAAGTCCCTATGACCCCAAATGCCGGTCATCTAAGGACATCCAGAAAACATCAATGCTTCTCTTCATCTGTCTCAGTCTCTTGTATGCAGCTTGGTCATTTGAGGAGCTTGCCACCTTCTTAATAACCTGCTGCAAAGCCTTAATCCACTCTGAGGTAACACTGGGGGAGGCTGTTGCCCCTCCTTGCCCACAGCATCCTTGCCCATCCACCCCTGTGAGGTGCTGAGGACTAATAGGATCTGACATGATTCCTTTTCTGGATCTCTATAGAGACACACACTGCACCTAACAATATTAAATTATTTGCTGTGGAAGAAATGTGACTTCACATTGTGTTTTGTTATAGAATTAACAGACCCAGTCTGAGTTTATTGGAGCTCATACAAGGGATCACAGGGAGGGTTCTAAATAGAACTCCTCCCTTCTAGAAGTTAACATACCTTTTTATACCTAAAACTGTGAAAACAGACACATGATTTAAACAAAGCAACCTTGAGTATCAAGGAAAAGGTAGAGTATTTGGTTGTTGCATATAACAGTTGCTTGCTCAGCAACACATTTTGTTTCAAGAACTGTTATCACCTTGTTGATTTTAGGAAAGAAAGAAACATTTGTTCCTAAAGAACTGTAAAAGACATAATAAAGCAGAAGGGTTTTTCTTGTCTTAGAATATTCTTAAACATACATCGTCAGCATCTTTTTCAATTTTTTTTTCTTCACTCTCTTTTTCTTAGTCAAGTTAGAGGCCTGGATAAATTAATTTCTACACTGCTAACAAATCCCGGGTGAGCCCCCAAAATGTATCCCAGGTGTTCTTCGGTGTATATTCCCCTTCTCCAATTGAAGGGAACTGTTAGTTTGCAGGCATGTTGTGAGGGAACTGCAGACAACTCATTTTCTCTCCATCCCTGTAGAACCGGGCCAGGACAGTCAGGGGACTTAACTATATACAAATTTATTTACATTAACTTATCTCAAGGAAAAGAAACATAGACAGAAACATATGTACTATCTATCTATCCATCTACTTATAGGCTCGGGAGTGCTACGCTCACTAGCACCATGACCAAAAGAGACTTGGAGGTCTTGACTGACCAGAAGATGAACATGAGCCACCAATGCAATGCTGTGGAGAGTAAAGCTAACCAAACTTTGGCATGCATCCATCGATGCATCTCTAGCAAAATCAAGGATGTCATCCTCCCACTTTACTCGACCCTGGTGAGGCCACAGCTGGAGTACTGTGTACAGTTTTGGGCCTCCCCAGTTCAGGAGGGACATGGATAAGCTCAAGATAGTCCAGAGGACAGACACCCATATAATCAAAGGCCAAGAGAGCAAACATTATGAGAAGAGGCTGAGGAATATGGGACTCTTCAGCCTGGAGATGAGAAGGCTAAGGGGATATTTAGTGGCAACCTATAAGTACATAAGAGGAGTGCATCAGGATCTGGGAGAACAGTTTTTCACCAAAGCTTCCCAAGGAATAACGAGGTACAACAGTCACAAACTCCTAGAAGGCCAATTTAGATTGAACATAATGTGTTGGCCAATGTGCTGCCTATCTTCAAGAAAGGGAGGAAAGTGGATCCAGCTAACTATAGGCCCATCAGCCTGACTTCTATCCTGAGGAAGATGTTAGAAAAGTTTATTAAAGAGGCCATCCTTATTGGACTGCCCGAAGCTAACATCCTAAGGGATAGCCAGCACAGGCTTGTTGCGGGTAGGTCTTCCTTGACCAATTTCATTTCCTTCTACAACCAGGAGACCTATCACCTGGACAAGGGAGAAGAGATTGATGTCATATATCTTGACTTCAAAAAAGCTTTTGATCTGGTATCCCATGATCATCTCTTGGCAAAACTGCCAATTTTGGCCTTGGGTCCACCATGATCTACTGGCTGGGAAATTGGCTCCATGGTCAGACCCAGAGGGTTGTAATCAATAGCAGTCACTCATCGTGGTGCCCTGTGACCAGTGGGGTCCTTCAAGGCTCTGTCCTGGGACCCATCCTGTTCAACATCTTCATTAATGATGTGGACATTGGAGTCAGGAGTGGACTGGCCAAGTTCACCGATGACACCAAACTTTGGGGCAAAGCATCCACAACAGAAGACAGGCGGGTGATCCAGTCTGACCTGGACAGGCTCAGAAAATGGTTTGATGAGAATCTGATGGTGTTTAACACTGAAAAATGCAAGGTTCTCCACCTTGGGAAGAAAAACCTGCAGCATCCTTATAGGCTCGGCAGTGCTACGTTGGATAGCACTACAGAAGAAAGAGACTTGGGGGTCATCATTGACCACAAGATGAACATGAGCCTGCAATGCGATGCTGCGGCTAGTAAAGCGACCAAAACACTGGCTTGCATCCATAGATGTTTCTCAAGCAAATCCCGGGATGTCATTCTCCCCTTGTATTTGGCCGAAATGCGTCCAGTTTGGGGCTCCACAATTCAAAAAGGATGTGGGGAAGCTTGAGACAGTTCAAAAAAGAGTCATGCACATGATTAGAAGTCAGGAAAAGAGAACTTATGATGACAAGCTGAGAGCCATGGGGCTCTTTAGCCTGGAAAAGCGCAGGCTCAGGGGTGATCTGGTGGAACTTTTGTTCACCAGAGCACCCCAAGGGATGACAAGGTTGAATGGTCATAAACTACTAGAAGACCATTTCAGGCTGGACATAAGGAAGAACTGCTTTACAGTCCGAGCCCCAAGGTCTGGAACAGCCTGCACTGGAGGTGGTTCAAGCATTTAAATTGAACAACTTCAAGAGCAAATTGGATGCTTATCTTGCTTGGATCCTATGACCCCAGCTGATTTCCTGCCCTTTGGGCAGGGGGCTGGATTCGATGATCTGTTGAGGTCCCTTCCAGCCCTAATGTCTATGAAACCTATGAAATCTATAAGGAAAAAAATTCTTCCCAGTCTGAGTGTCTAGGGTCTAGAACAGACTCCCCATGGAAGTGGTGAAGCAGCTACTCTGGACACATTCAAAAGGTGTTCAGATATTTATCTTGCTGGGATCATTTGATTCCCACAGACTTCCAGCCTATGGCATGGGAGCTGGAATTGTTGATCTTGTGAGGTTCCTTCCAGCCTCTAATGTCTATGAAATTTATGAAATCCCTCTCTCTCTCTCATCTTCCCTCTCAATCCAGGCAGAAGCTGCTACTGTGCTGGGTGCGTTGCAGCATAAGCTCCTGGCAGCAGTGTCACACCTGGCACTGATGCTTATGTCTGCTTGCCATGGCACCAGCTTCTTCCTGGATCTGTGGCTGATTCTGTTAGCAGGTTCTGGGTCAGGGCAGTGGGTCAGCTGTTGATTCCACCTAAAAGTTCCGAGTCTGAGCTCCTGAATATTCCGGTGGCATCCACAGCTGCCAACACCATCTGCCTGCTGTGGTGGAAGCCCTGTATGGGTCCACAGCTGATGCTTGATATTGCTGGGCAGAAGCAGTTCCACCCAGTCTCCTGGCAGCAGGTGATGACTGGAGCCACCTGCCATTCATAGGGCAGATATAGTGAGTTGGCAGCCATACCCACAGGCTGGATCAAATCAGTTGGTGGGTGTGGCAGCAAGAACCCCTCACAGGTGCCAGAAACACCAAGGGCAACCCCTGGTATTCCTGGAGAGGGAGAGAGAGCACCTGTACCCCAGGAAACTCACCGTACAGATGGGCAAGGGCAGAGCAGGAGCTGTATGAGCCAGCATTTCACTGGCTCTTCAAGCAGCTGCTTCCCGGTTGGGGCAGCAGCTGTCTGATTGTGGCAGCTCATGCTGCCACTGTGGAAAATTAAAAAAAAAAACACTTGAAGCTGGCAGGAGGGGAGAGGAACCCAGCTGGGAGTACGCCAGCTGGGTGGAGGCTCCTGATGCTGGCTGTGGCATCATTGCCAGTACAGCCCTGGAGCAAAGGAGGGATAGCAATGCCTGGCACCAGGCTGTGGATGGGCAATCCCCAGTCCCTCAACATTAAAATATCCAAGGTGCAACCCTCCTTTTGTAGGATGTCAGATGCCTGTGGCTCAGCCCCTTTGGACCAGGGAATGAGTCCCCAAGTTTACCAACATCCTGGCAGCAGGCCAGATTATCAAAGTCAACAATGGACCCCACAGTCAAGGTGCCAACATGCATCATTGGGACCAAGACCAGAATACCCAAGCGGTTGGGAAGTGGACCGTCCTTGGGTCTAAATGGGAAGAGAACACCGCTGAACCCCTCCATCTTTTCAGTTACCAACAAGTCATGGCAGGTGGGTCCTTGGGGGTGGAGTGATATTTGCAGTGCCTATTTGAGGCATGACAGTGGTGCATTGGCCGGGATATCAAACGCAGCAACTGCTGTAGTGGATCGGTGATCCCAGCCCTGGTACAGTTAACCATTCAGCCACCGGCTGTAGCACATGACGAACTCCTGACACAAGCAATCCAGGTGATCAGCCAAGTGCTGGAAATACAGCAGCTAGAGGGCGCTCACCAGAAAGAATGGATACAGCGGAATGCAGCCCTTTTTAAGATACCATTGATGACACAGGAAGGCAACCCAGAAACTTACACTGAAGCATTCGAGAGGACAGCCTTACAGACTGGGTTGGACTGTACTCAGTGGGCCCATCAGTTGGGTGCCCTAGTGGTTGTGTATTGGGTGTTGTCAAGGGAAGAGGCCCATAATTATGACACAGTGAAGGCAGCAATCCTATACAAGCTCAAGATTTCAGCCAAAAGTCATAGACAGGCCTTCCGAGCACAGAAGGCAAAAGATGTCAAGAGTCCTCACAGCTTACTCCAGTACCTGTGAGACACTTTGAATAAGTGGCTCCCTGTGAACCAGTTTGATTGAGATGGGGTCATAGACCAGGTTCTCCTAAAACAATTCCTTTGGGACCTGGAGGAAGACACTCAGATATGGGTGAGACAACACCAACCATGAAACAGTGAAGAAGCCCTCCACTTCACTGAGGCTTTCTCCATCTTGGAGAATAAGCATAGTTGCAGATGAGGCTTCTGTGCCTTAACTTGGGGCATGACTCAAGAGGAGGAAAAGATGACAGGGCCCCAGAAAGGGACAGTGAGGGGTGTCATGTACTATAGTTATGGCCATACTAGTCACATTGTCCAGGAGTGTGTGCTGGGGTTGAGTGAGCTAAGTCATGGCTTAGAACCACTTCCCATGCCCAGAGATAAACTGAAGAAAGCTGAATGGGGTAAGTCCATGTATTGTCAGTTGGTACAACCCTACAGGAGGGAGGCTGTGAATGATTGGTAAAGATGTCCTGGATTGGTGACTGGGTGCTATGAGCTACCTTGGAAATGGGATGTTCACAGTCCTTACTTCACACAGAACTGGCTCGAAAAGCAGGTGTGAGGGAGACCAGACGTCTGATGATGACTTGCATCTTGTGGGGTGAAATGCACCTCTGGAGTTGCTACCTCCCATTAAAAGTAATGGAGTTTCCAGGCGAGTTAAGGGTCAGCCTGGCCCCAGTGCTGGCCTGTGAAATGATCCTAGGCTGACAGTGGGGAGCAATCTATACCATGTTAAAATGAGTAACAGCAACTGAAGAAGAAAAGAAGTGATTATGGAGAGGCAAGGGCTGGGCACAGGAAATATCCTCCCAGCAGAATGTACTCATTCAGGGTGGCATAGGTATGGAGCAGGTGGCCAGTACCACTCAATTTCATCAAGCATAGTGGGCAGAGAAAGCTGCAATGCTTGGGAACTGAGGACCCAGGGGAAGGGACGTCCAGGAGCTACTCCTATTATGAGGTAATGGGGGGTCTGCTGTATCAGATCCAAAGGGGTCAGGAGGATATGGCATAGAGACATCAGCAGATAGTCCCAGCCCCATTCCACCAGCAAATTTGGAGGCTGGCACATGACTCCCCAGTAGGGGGCCATCTAGGGCACAACAAGGCCAGAACGAGACTGGTCTTGATTTCTTTTGGCCCTGGCTACAAGAGGATGGGGATAGGTGGGGTACAGCATGTCCAGAGTGACAGAAAGCCCAGGAGTGGAGACCTCAGAATGCCCTGTCGTGACCCATGCCAGTGATTGAGACACCCTTCTCCCGCATAATGCTGAACATCATGGGAGCTCTGCCAAAGTCTCACGGGGGTACCAATATGTGCTAGTCTTGGTTGACTATGCAACATGTTTTCTGGAAGCAGTGATGCTTAGGTCAATTACAGCTACTCAAGTGGCAGAGGAGCTGTTAAAGTGGATCACCTGTGTGGGAATCCCTCACAAAATACTCACCAACCAGGGGACTAATTTTACGTTGAGTGTAATGAAGACACTATGCAACAGCCTGGGCATCAACCATCTGAAGACATCCATTTATCACCCCCAGACCAACGGGTTACTGGAGAGATTAAATGGGACCATCAAGAGGATGCTCAGGAGATGCACACAAGAGGATCCAAGTAGGTGGGACACAGTATTAACCCCACTATAATTTGCCTTATGGGATGTCCCTCAAGAGTCTATGTAGTTCTCACCCTTCCAATTAGTATACGGCCACAACCTAAGGGGTCACTTACAGATTGTTTGAGAAGAATGGGAGAGGCAAGTGGGGCCATGGATTATGGTGGAAAGGTATAGCTAGGAATTGCAACAGCGTATAAATAAGGCACAGTGACTTGCTTGCCATAATCTCTGGGCAGCTCAAGAATGGCAAAAGACCCAGTATGATCAGAGAACAAAATCCAGGATGTTCCAACCGGCAGACTTGGTACTAGTATCACTTTCAGCTTTCACAAGCAAGCACTTACCTATGTGGCAAGGCCCTTTAAAGTGACCCGGCAAGTAGGTCTAGTAGTTTATCATAGAATCATAGAATCAATGAGTCGGAAGGGACCTAGACAGATCATCTAGTGAAAACCCCTGCCATGGGCCAGAAGGAGCACTGGGGGTGGCAGGGGTCATAAGACCCCAGCCAGGTGCCTATGCAGTCTCCTCTTGAAGATCTCCAGGGAAGGTGAGAGCACCACCTCTCTGGAAAGCCTATTCCAGGCTCTGGCCACCGTTATCGGGAAGTAGTTCTTCCTAATATCTAACCTAAACCTATCCT
>NW_017728920.1:2202775-2216141 GCF_001723895.1 Crocodylus porosus | reverse complement strand
CCCCCTGCTTCCATCACCAGTACACTTTTTTCTTTGCCCTCAGGCCAGCCTGGATATCCACGCCCAGCCATGAAGGTTTCTTGGACCCTTTTCCTGCCTTCCTGCACAGAGGAATTGCATCCTGCTGTGCCCCAAGGATAGCCTCCTTGACGAAGGACCACTAGCTACCCCCTGTTCTCCAAGTGCCTCCCTGACTACTGCCCTGAGCACATTATGAGGTTCTCAAACCTTGACACCACCAGGAATGCCAGATCTACCATGTGAAACTTCTCAAAGATTGGAGGGCACGTCAGGGCTTGATGGCACAACACAAGGAGACGGGAGAGGAGTTAGGACTTCCTTGCCTGTAGTTCAGGGACGGAGCAACACAGGGGGTGCAAGTTCAGCTTGGGGAAGACTTAAACAATGAGTAACAGCAGAAGCTGATGGAGAAGGTAGACCCTTCCGGGATGTGTTCCAATAGACCTCGGGATGGGCCCAAGGAATAGAACACAAAATCAGGATGCCACCAGGGATCAATGGAGGCCTATACCTTATCAACTACAACAAGAAGTATGGCAAGAAATTGAGAAGATGCAGAGACAAGGGATTATCCAGCCTTCTCGAAGCCCCTGACACAGTTCAGTAATACCAGTATCCAAACCTGACAGATCACTCCACCTGTGCATAGACTACCAGAGGTTGAATGCACTGGTGACCTTTGAAGCTTTGCCCATGCCCCATATTACTCACCTTGTGGAGAAGATTGGGGAAGCAAAGTATATGTCTACCATTTACTTAAACAAAGGGTACTGGCAAATCCTTATGAGACCTGCTGATTGCAATCATTAATTACTATCAGAGATTTATACCTCACTTTGTGGAGCTTGCTGCACCCCTCACAGAGACACTCTGAGGAAGGGCATCAAGGTCTCTAAAATGGATGGGTGAAATTACAAAAATACTTGAAAATCTGAAGGAGACCATGTTTAGTGTTGTAGTAATGCATACCCCAGACTTTTCTGTCCCTTTTATCTTACAGACTGGTGCATCCAACAGTGCATTGGGGGTGGTCCTGCTACAACAATGGGAGGAAGATGAGTGCCCAGTCGCGTTTGCAAGCAGTAAGCTTAATCTAACAAGCCAGGTATGCCACAATAGAAAAGGACTGCATAGCCATAGGTTGGGCAGTGGAATATTTAAAATACTATTTGATGGGCTGGGAATTCCTGCTGGTAATGGATCAAGCCCCACTTCAGTGGCTAACCAAAACATCTATAGAGAACACCTGCATAACCCACTGGGCACTGGCTCTGCAACCTTTTAAGTTCACAGTGGAACATCACCCTGGTAAAGATAATCTCATGGCAGATTTCCTCTCCAGATACATCAGTCGGGAGGAGCCAGCCAAGCAGGTGTGCCAAGCACACCAGAAGCAACATCAGCAACTTGGGATACACAGCAAGATACCAAGACACAACAAGGCAGCTTAAGAGGGAAGGTCTGTGGTGGTGGTAAGTCCCCACAGGTGCCAAGAGATGCTGGGGGCAACCCCTGACATTCCTGGAGAGGGAGAGAAAGCACCCCATAGCCTGGGAAACTTACTGGCTAGATGGGCAGGGGCAGAGCAGGAGTCATGCGAGCCAGCATTTCCCTGGCTCTTTAAGCGGCTGTTTCCTGGGTGAGGTGGTGGCCAGCTGATTGTGGCAGCTGGTGCCACTGCCACAGGAAATTTAAAAACCCTCCTGAAAGCTGATGGGAGGGGAGAGGAAGCCAGATGGGAGCATGTTGGCTGAGCAGAGGCTCCAGGTGCTTGTTGTGGCAGCATTGCTGTTACTGCTCCACAGCAGACGGATAGTAGTTCTTGGCACCAGGCTGGGGACAGGCAATCCCCTGCCCCTCAACATTTAAATACCCCAGGGGTGTCCTTCCTGTTGGAGGACATCAGATGCCTGTGGCTCAGGCACTTTAGACCAGGGACTTAGGCCCCAGGTTTACCAACATCCCAGCAGCAGGCCGGATTATTGAAGTCAATGCTGGACCACACAGTCAAGGGGCCAAAGTACATCATCAGGACCAAAACTGGAATACCCGAGCAGTTGATGAATGGACAGGGTGTAGGGGAGGCAGAGCCCTGAGGAACACCATGGTGCGCCTGTGAGTACCCCATCCTTGGGTCTACATGGGAAAAGAACACCACTGAACCCCTCCCCCTCCTGTTGGGGGGCCTGACCTTGAGGGTGGAGTGGTACTTGCAGCGCCTACTTGAGATGTGACAGTGGACTAAATGTGGCCTGTGGGCCATATTTTACCAAACCCTGGTTTACAGGCTTGTAACTTCATGGATTTTCTACTCAGGTTCTGGTAATTCCATCTCCTATCCAGTGAAGAAATGTGACTCATGCTAGTTTTTATCCAGTTACCAGGTTCCAGATTTTACATAAATAGCTTGCAGGTCCTTTTATTGTTTTACTAATATAGATTTATACTGACACCTGGAAAAATCTACCATCCATTGGGAGCAAATGAAACCTTATTCCCCTTACCTGAAATAAGCAAGCACTTAAAGGTCATTTCCTCTCTGAATAGTCTTCAGAAACTCTTTCTTACACAGATATGCCAAACCCATGTCAAATACAGCTTAGTGAAATATATTTAACATTAGCAATATAATTGGGCCTAGGATTTGTAAAAAAATATCTGGTGATGGCTCAATAATATCCAAGTAAAACTAATCCTACTAACTCTGCATTACTTCACACAGGAGATAAAGAGTATAAATAAATCAATGAAGCAGTTGGGTACATCAAAGTGCATCATTTTTACCATCCTAAAGCTATCACCAACTGGGAACACAACACCATGTCTTTTAGCCCTGCATCCTTTTCTCAAAAGTTGAACATACTGCAGAAGGCATGGGCAGATCATGCCTTTATGCATAACATGCATAGTAAGCTCAGAGCCCAAATTCTGGAGCTTCATGAAAGCAGGGGCTGAGCTCTGCCACTTCTCATCACCTCTGCATTTTTTCACTCTTTTTCCATGGTGCTAAACTCAGTGAATAAGGGCAGGGAGGGAGGGGAAGTATGAATAGCAGCAGCACTCATACTCTTGGCTCCATCTCTTTCTCTATGTGGCTCATGTGCAGAAATTTCTCTTCACTGTACATGTCCGACACTCTTGAAAAGGGGACTCCCCCAACCACTACCAGCACAATCCTGGACCTGCCCATGGAAAAAGTGTACACTCTTGAATATTTCTTCCCAAATGCCATTCCTATATCTGTTGATTTCAACTGGAAACATCTGGTTCAGTATAATCTAGGATCTAAGATAGAGCCTTTTTCATCCAGTGATCCATTCAGGTTTCTTTTCATACTCTGGTTTTTTGCTTCCCATCAAGAAATGTCATTAAGTCATCACTGAATTCCACATATTTTACTTCTGAGATTATGGGTATTTCATAGTTACCAGGTTCTGGAACATGTCATATTAGGTTAGTTCACAGCATTTTCACATGCAGAATATCTATCTCTGCAGAGTCCCAGTTCAAAATCTGATTTGACTCCAACACCAATGAACTACAATAGAATGTAGGTGATAATTCATTCCCTTCTCACTGATGGTTTGAGCTGGCTTTCCTGGTAAACCAATCCATGTAGGAGACCACAAGAGAATGAAAATCTGAAACAGAAGGCAGGAGGAGACATCACCAAGTGAAAAAAAGCATCTGCCAAGTAGTAGATTTCTTGAGTACATGGAAGCAGGAGTAACTTGTCTGTCAGCATTACTGAGAAAGGAGGATGGGATGCTCCATTATTTCTAGTGCACAGGAGGAATGGCAATAATCACTTTAGTATGATTCTTTGTATTCTCTTCTTGAACTTTTCTCTCTGTCATTAACCATTTGTCTTTAGATTGGTACAGATTATTTACAAAAATACCTAAAGGCAATACTGTGAACTCAAAGGATCATTTTCAGGAGTTATTAAGTATTTAGTGGGGTTTCCAGAAGTGTCTAGGCTTGTAATTTCCCAAATCAATAAGAATTAGTTATCTTGGCAGTTTGGAAAAATCCCACTAGGTGTCTGGTTGCATAATTAGATATCAGCATACCTTCAAAAAGGTGATCCATTGTCTCTAAGCTCTTTCCCGTATTCAGAAAAAACAGGCATCGTGGTTGATTATGCTTGCTGCCCTTGATAATTACAACTTTATTCATGTTAGTAAAGTTTCTTTAATGTGTGTGACTGCAGGAAGTTAGAAGTAATTGACTTACCCTTGAAGTACCCCCTAGTTTTGTTATCAAAGCATGCTTATTTTTAATTCACACAGCTTTCAGTGCTTAAACATATTGACTTTTGCTCCATGTATGGGTTACATGTCAACAGCAGGCTCTTCAGATATTATTAGCTTGTGCTAATCACTGGATGATGATGTTGTGCACTGTGTTTGTTTTGATTTACTTGGTAAATGGTCTAGATAGTTAGTAATCCTCTCTTGTGCTTTCTGTTTAATGGGAAAAAAAATCTATTTTCCTCCTGCTTGTAAATATTTTAATGAAGAATAAGTTACCAAATTCCAGTTACAGAAACAAGGTCTTACTTCTTAGAATAGAAAAATCTGCACATAAAAATGGTGAAAAATCTGTTCCCATTTAGTCCAAACTAGCAATATATTCCTAAGATGCAGTAGGTCTATATTATTAAGACTTTCCAACAGAAAACAAATGGATTTCAATGCTTTTTATTTATTTTATTTTAAAAAGTGAAGTTTCCTACAAAAAAACTGGTTGTTCATGGTACCAATGTAGATCTACCTTACACATTAGTTACTAAGAACATACCTCAGTGAATGGCAGGACTGTGTCAAAATGATGCCATTGACTCTCCCCAAGAATCAATATGGAAGAAAGAATGAAGTTAATATGAAAACAGCAATAGTAGCCCTAACAGTTTTTCAGAGTTTTTATTTTACTATGGCATTAGCAACTTGTGCAATAAATTCATTTAGCACTAAAGCAGCACAGATCCATTCCAAAAAATTAAATGGAATTTATTAAATCAAAACTACTGAACTTGAAAACTGAAATCCTGAGCTTTGGATCCAGGCAAGATATATTTGGCATATATCTACCCATCAGTTGCTGTGTGACTTATGCTCTCCTTCTTGGGCTACCAGATATTAATTATGCCTTACTGTTACTAAGAGACTTCTGACTGCTGCTTGAAATTAGGTCATCAAAGAGAAATAACGGTCCCAACTCAGGTGCAAGATGTGTGGGTGTAAGCCCGCTGCACCCTTGTGAGCCCAGGGACCCCCAGCAGAGTTTCAGGACCCCTGATGACCCCTGCCTGCCCACAGGTAGGTGCCTATCCAGTCTCCTCTTGAAGATTTCCAGGGAAGGTAAGTAGGGACCTGTGGTGGGTGGGACTTAGCCAGCTGGGAGCCAGCTGAGTCAGAGGCAGAGAGGGTCATGGCCTCCCAGTTCCTACTTCACTCAGCCCCCCAGGGAGCCATGTGACCAGAGCCTCGCAAACAGACCACACAAATAGGGATGCTTCTGGGCCCAGTGCATGAGTTAGTATGGGAATTTGCACAGGAAAGTGCACGGGAGGGCCCGTGGCCCTGCCTGTGAGCCCACTAGGGTAGACAGTCCCAGCTGCACCTGGCCGACTAGTGGCATACCATGGGTGGGCACATGCTGCACCCCAAGGGTCACCTCAGGGTCCACAGCCTCCCCTTCTGGCACCTCAGAGGCCTCCACCCAGACAGAACCCACAGTTCTGGGCTCCATGCAGATAGAACCTCTGGCTCTCAGCTGCAAGGGATGCCTGAAACTTTATCAGGTGAGGTCTGCTCCCTACTGGGGTCTCTGGTGTGCCAGCTGGAGGAGCTCCAGGCCACAGTCCAGAGACTATGTGCCATCAAGGACTGAAAGCAGGAGATAGACTCCTACTGCCAGGCCTTTCTCCCCTGGAAGATGGAGGGTAGACCATGTTCTCCCTCCAGGACAGGGGAGAACTCAGGGACCTCCCATTCTGTCCAGCCCAGGGGTTGGACCAAGGTGGTCAAAGGCCCCAAGGCCTGTCACACCAAGGCCCCTGCCCTGCTGGAGCTATGCAACAGGTATGAATCTCTTGCAGCCCCAGCAGAGCCTGCTAAGTTACCAGCTCCTGCAGGTAACACAAGCTCTACTGTAGCTACAGCTCCCACTCACCCTAAGACAAAACGCAAAGTGTTTGTCATGAAAGACTCCATCCTGAGCGGGACTGAGGGGGCAATTTGCCACACTGACCCCTTAGCCCAGGAAGTCTGCTACTTCCCAGGAGCCTGGATATGAGACATTGCTGAGAAGATCCCTGAGCTCCTCCAGCCCACTGACCACTAGCTTCTGCTCCTCATCCATATGGGCATGAATGACATGGCTCAGAGCACTCCCAGCCTTGGGCTATGGGCTGAGGAGGAAGAGGAGGATCCAGGTAGTTAACCAAACACTGTGGCACTGGTGTCATAGGGAAGGCTTTGGCTTCCATGACCACCATCCATTCTTTGGAGAGAGAGGCAGTGAGATGCTGGGAAGGGATGGCCTCCACCTCTCTCTGCTGGGGAGGAGGCTCTTCTCTGTCAGACTGGCTGACCTGCTCCACCGGGCTTTAAATTAAGCCTGATGGGGGATGTGGGGACTACTACCACTCCTAGCCCACTGAGCAGCCATTGCAAAGTCAGCATGCCAAGGAACTTAAGGGAGCCCACCCTTGCCTCAGCCCTGGAATGAACTGTAGGCAAGGCAAACACCCCCATGGGGACACACATTCCTATACGCAAATGCCAGGAGCTTGGGGAATAAACAGGAGGGACTTGCCCCCCTGCTAAATGCAAATAACTATGATGTCATAGCAATAACAAAGACCTGGTGGGATTCCACCCATGACTGGATCACAGGTATACATGGGTATACCCTGTACAGGAGGGATAGAGTGGATAGAAGCAGCAGGGGTGTAGCTCTCTATGTCAAGGAAAGATATGCATTCCTGCAAGCTGACATTGGCACCCATGGTGGACAACTGGATTAATATCCATGGGGAACATGGCACAGGGGATATTGTGGGAATCTACTACAGACCCCCTACCCAGGATCAAGACTTTGACCAAGAGGTTGCCAGGGAATTGGCTGAATCTGCACACTCCCAGTGTATGGTTGTTATATGGGAGACTTTAACTACCCAGACATCTTGTGGGAGGAGTGTTCAGCCAAATCTGAGTAGTTGCAAAGCTTTCTCTTGTGTATGGATGATCTCTATCTGATGCAGCCAATGAGAGGTAACGCGCTGCCTGACCTGGTACTGGCAACTGGAGACGACCTGATAAGTGACCTAATGATCAAAGGGAACCTGGGTGATAGTGACCATAAGCTGATCACCTTCACCATCTGCCGTAAAGCTGTCAAGTCAGTTAGCAATACAGAAGTCCTTGACTTCAGAAAAGCCGACTTTGACAAGCTTAGGAGGCTAGTCAGTGAGGCCCTAAAGGGCCACAACCCAAAGGGGAGGGGAGTTCAGGACAAGTGGCTGATCCTCAAGGGAGCAATCCTGGATGCTCAAGCAAAGTCTATCCTGTCTCAGAAGGAAGGCAGCAAAAGAGAACAGCAGCCCCCTTGGCTCTCCAGAGAACTAGCAGACCTCCTGTGTCTCAAAAGAAAGACCTACAAAGGATGGAGGACTGGATCCACCATCACAGAAGAATACTCTGCCCTGGTCCAGATCTGCAGAGAGCAAACCAGGAAAGGCTGCAATGGAAACCTAGGCTGCAATGGAACTCTAGCTAGCTACAAATACCAAGGACAATAAAAAAGTCCTTTTTTAGGTATGTGGGGAGCCAGGGAAAAAGCAAGGGCAACATTGGACACCTACTAAACCAAATGGGATAACTGACAACCGATGCCCAGGAACAAGCAAACTTGCTAAATGGGTACTTCATGTGAGTTTCCCATGGGACAGGGAGGCCCGGTGAGGGATATTATTTACCATACATCGAAGCTGATCTCATGAAGGAACACCTTGACAGGCTGGATACCTTCAAGTCATCTGGCCCTGTTGGTTTACACCAAAGGTTATTCAAGGAGTACCCTGGCACAGATCTTTGAGAGCTTCTGGTGAGGTGCCCGAAGTTTGGAAGAAGGCCAATGTGGTGTGAATTTTCATGAAAGGGAGGAAAGTAGACTTGGCAAACTACAGACCAATCAGCCTGACCTCTATCCTGGGGAAGATCTTGGAAAAGATTATGAAAGAGGCCATCCTTAACAGACTAGTTGATGGCAATATCGTGAGGGATACCCAGCACGGGTTTATTGAGGGTAGGTCTTGCTTGACCATTCTCATTTCCTTTTATGACCAAGTGACCCATCACTTGGACAAGGGAGAAGAGATTGATGTCATATATCTTGACATCAAAAAAACCTTTGATCTAGTATCCCGTGGTCACCTATTGGCCAAACTGGCTAACTGAGCCCTTGACCTCACCATGATCCACTGGCTGGGGATTTGCTCCACAGTAGGATTCAGAAGGTGGTGATTGATGGAAGTCAATCGTTGTGATGCTCTGTGACTAGTGGGGTCCCTCAAGGCTCCATCCTAGGGCTTATAGTTTTTAACATCTTCATCAATGATGTAGACATTGGTGTCAGAAGCAGAATGGCTAATTTCACAGATGACACCAAACTCTGGGGTAAAGCATCCACACCTGAGGACAGGAGGGTGATCCAGGCAGATCTTGACAGGCTCATGAAATGGGCTTATGAGAACCTGATGGTGTTTAACACCAAAAATTGCAAGGTTCTCCACCTAGGAAGAAAAACCTGTGGCATGCTTATAGGCTCAGCAGTGCTACGCGGGTGAGCAAAATGCTGGTGTGCATCTATAGATGTTTCTCAAGCAAATCCCAGGACATCATTCTCCCATTGTACTTAGCCTTTAGAGGCCACAGCTGGAGTACTGCATGTAGTTCTGGGTCCCACAATTCAAAAAGGATGTGAAGAAGCTTGAGATGGTGCAGAGGAGAGCCACGTGCATGATCAGAGGGCAGGAAAACAGACCATATGATGAGAGGCTGAGAGCCATGGGACTCTTCAGCCTGGAAAAGCTCAGGCTCAGGGGTTATTTGGTGGCCACCTATAAGTTTATCAGGGGTGTACACCAGGATCTGGGGGAATGACTATTCACCAGATCACCCCAAGGGATGACTAGATTGAACGGTCATAAACTATTCTGCTACCAATTAAGGCTGGACTTCTTTACTTTCCGAGCCCCCCAAAGTTTGGAACAGACTGCCACCAGAGGTGGTTCAAGCACCCACTTTTAATGCCTTCAGGGCGTGCTTGGATGTTTATCTTGCTGGGATCCTATGATCCCTGCTGATTTCCTGCCCCTGGGGCAGGGGGCTGGAGTCGATGGTCCTCTAGGGTCCCTTCCAGCTTGAATGTCTATGAAATCTATAAAACGATTGGCCATCACTCTAATTGCATTCCTTACTCTGTACATGCCCCCAACATGTCACTCATAGAGATAACAGAGAATCTCCCAAACTGAGGGACTCCACCCAGTCAAGATACCTTTGCAGTCCTTTTCTGCTGTGCTTTTTGAACAAAGTAGCTATTGCTTAAGACCTGGAATGTTTGTTCAAATCACAAAACAATATGTCAAATTTGTCAAAACAACCAAAATCTTATACAATGTTACTAAATATAAGTAAATGTCAATTTTTAACAAATTCATTTTCCAATATAAATATATTTGAACACTAAAGGAGACAAAATCTTTATGGAGACAAAAAGTACTTCTTATTATGGCAAAAAGAGTGGGATTTTTTGTTTTTTTAAAGAATTCTTTAAATTAATTTGCTGGATGATTCTTGTTGATATTGATAGTTGGGTATGATTAGTGTTACAATACAAGCAACTGATACTCAGATTTTGGCACTAAACAATAGTTTAGTTAATGAAATTAATCCCAGTGTGCAGACCTTGGACAAGGCCCTTGCCAAACAGTTCTGGCTGATTAGGAAAGGAGTTTTTTGGATGAGAGATCACGGAGACGATCATGTACAAAAAGCCATTTGACTGGGGGTGAGGAGTGGTAGAGGAAGAATACCAAAAAATACCAATGAATTTGCCATTGCATGGATCCAGCCTAGAAATATTGTGACCCCCCAATACTCAAGCCCATTAACTGTTTCAGCTCATAACTGTGGGAGTGAATTTAATTTCTCTTGTCTGTCCTCCAACTGCATAGATACTCTTTAGAAATGTTTCAAACTTCAGTTTTAGATTCTTTTTATTTCTAAGAATCTTGATGCACTTGTTCACAATACTAAATAAAATGAATGTATTATTTTCCATAGCAAAGAGCTATTGCACTAAAAGAAATTAATTTCTGTTTTCCCACATTAAAATTGTTTTGCTGTCATGAAGCAGAAATGAGTTGAACTTCCGAGCACAGATGATGTTTCTGAGGAGGCAAGAGTATCTTCCAAACTGTCTTTAATCCACTGAACTGGCTGTACTGGTCCATTATACCAACAGGTGCTGTTACTGGTCTGCCAGTTTCAACAGCTGCTGCAAATCCTATCTTATACAACATACTACACACTGTTCTAGAACAAATCCTAGTTTTGATTCCTTGCCTAACAGTTGGATTCAGGACTAATTTGCTGGTTCTCTCTGGCCTGTGGCCAACTACCACATAATTGTATACTGCTGTGTTTCACACTAGGGCTGCTTGCCCTCTGTTTTACTCATTTTCATCTACAAAACTTCTACATTTTAATTTATGGGGTCAAATTAGTCAGCATCTGAAAGTATTCATACAGCTGTTTGCATGGATGCATATTTCACCAAATCTAAACACAAATAATTACTTGGCACTAAACTTGTGCTGATTATAACTGGTTTTGTCTATACAAGACATTGATTGCATAGTAGCTCATTACTACTGCACAATAGCTCATAAGTACTGCACAGTAGTGTCACACAGCATGAAATGATCCTACTGCCCAGTAGTAATGAGCTACTGCCCAGTCAGCATCACCAAGAAGACTTGTGGGGACACTACTGTGCAGTAATGCTGGTTACTGCACAATCATTTAGTGCTTATGTATGCAAGTACTAAATGACTGTGCAATAACAAATGTGCAGGCAGCATCTCATGTAGATGTGGTCACTAACTACTCCATATTCCTGTTAGATACCAAGGACATAGCCATAGCCATATATCCCCCCCATGCATGCATGCTTCAAACCCACAAATACATTGGTGAGGGTGGTCTGAATCATCCTTCTATTGACTTCTGTCAAGCCCTTCCTTTGTGGAATGTTTGAATGTGGCCTCTAGTGTAATTTCCAGGTTTGATGCATGTGGCCAGGTAGGAATGGGCAGAGTACACTTGGGAATGGTCAATTTAAAATTCAGTGCTGCCCAATGTAGACATACACCAAGTGAAAATTCATAGACAATCCACAATTCAGAAATGAATTATGCAAATTACAAGTGATACATATTCATAACAGATATATGAGCTACTTCTGTTCACTCCTTTGAAGAGTTTCTTAAAAGCTCTCTAGCCAATCTGTCCAAAACAATGATGCAAAAACAAAATTAAAAGACCAATTCTGAAGCTGTTGTGCACATGGAATTCCCTTTGACCTCAATAGAAATTATGCAAGACAATGGGCACGTCTGCACAAGATGCTGACTGCACAGTTGTTACTGCACAGTCATTTAGTCTTTGCATAACCAAATACTAAATGGCTGGGCAGTAACCGGAGTTACTACACAGTAGCGTCCCTGCATGGTTGCCTGATTATGTTTATTGTGCAGTAGTAACAAGCTACTAAGTTTTTAACGTAGATGCATCCAATTAGAGGTTTTACAGATACTTGATCAGTTCCTTCAGGTTCCTAGTACTGGACACCAAATACTTCAAATATAAGCTCATAAGTTAAATATGGAAATACTGCATTCACTCAGTCCAGTGCAGGTAGAAAGTCCTTCCAACTATCAGTTCCAACTGGCATGATTTAAGAAAAAATATTTGTTTTAGTCCCAGAACTAAAAAACAACACATATTGTGTTCAAATTCCTCATTTCCTCAGTCCTCTTTATTCTCAGTATTTTGAATCTTTCAGTCTCACCCCCCACCCCAGCTGAGATGTAAGTACACATGGCTCAGTACCTAATAAGGTCAATATCATTAATACAATAGAATCATTATACACTTTAGTCTCTATTGGCAAATAAATATTAACAAGTTCAACTGACTCCTGAATAATATGGTCCTTTTTCTCCCCATATTACCTTCCCTTCACCCTTAATTTCTATAGAATCGGCTTTTCTATTCATTCAATAATGCTTAAATGATGCAGTTTTTAAACTCCAAATACAAATTTCCATAGAAATACATCACATCCATTCCCTTAATCCCTTAAATATCATTTTCATTGCCTGAAAACACTAACCATTCTCCTTATTAAGATCAGGGGAAAATTAATGATTTTTTAAATCAAAGTTTTAGACTTGAATTAAAATTTGTGACAGTTCTCATTTTATATGAGCTGTCCAGAGTTGTGATGCAATGAAGGTGTGTGTGTGTTTGTGTCTGTCTAAGGGAGAGGAGGAAGAGAGGGACACAAAAACAGTTCTGGACTATCATTTCTATTATTCTTATTATTGAATAATAAGAATTCACCAAGGTGACACTGATCACAAGAGCATTCATCTGTGCCTTGTGAGGAAATCACAACTTTTTGTAGAATAACAAAAGAGAGAACACCAATTGAAAAAAAATGAAGTCAATTTCTGCTCTGTTAGATCCAAGCAAAGCAAGTATGCAAAACTTAGGCTGATTGCAACTTCTGCTGTTTAGTGGAGCTACAAAAATTTGGACTAAGGACAAAACACATGACTGCAGAGAGAGAGGCAGACAAAAGTTAGGGCAGAATATAGTATTTTGTTGTTTTAAATGAAATAAAAGCAACTTAAGGATATATAGAGTAAATATTTCTGTTTTGAATGCCTTATAGGCAGTCTTAAATCAATCTAATTGACTTTTCATTTCACTTAAATCATTTCAAAATATGAAGAGTTTCATAGCTTGTAGGGCTGGAAGGGACCTGAGCAGATCATTGTGTCCGATCCCCCGCCATGGCAGGAAGGAGTACTGGAGTGAAACAACCCCAGCAAGGTGTTCATCTAGCCTGCTCTTAAAGACCCCCAGGGTAGGAGCCAGCACCACTTCTCTTGGAAGTTGGTTTCAGATTCTAGCTGCCCTGAGCGTGAAGTAGCGCCTCCTGATATTAGGCTAAGTCTACCCTCTGCCAGCTTCTGACCATTATT
>NW_017728920.1:2190505-2202127 GCF_001723895.1 Crocodylus porosus | reverse complement strand
TTCCAAAAGTCCAGAAAGACTACGTCCACTGCTACCCCTGCATCTAAGGATTTGGTGACCTGGTCATAGAAGGCCACCAGGTTGGTCTGACAGGACCTGCCTCTAATGAACCCGTGTTGGTTTCCCCTAAGCATAATCTCCCATGCTGGCCCCTCATGGACATATGCCAGAATAATTCTTTCAAAAAAAACAAAAAACAAAAAAAGCTTCCCCAGGATTGAGGTAATACTAGCTGGCTTATAGTTTCCAGAGTCCTCCTTCCTTCCCTTTTTGAAGATGGGAACCACATTGGCCCTCTTTCAGTCCTCTGGCACCATACCAGAGCACCACGAGTGCTCATAAATCCATGCCAGGGGTCCCGCAATGACCGCAGCTAATTCCCTCAGTACTCTAGGGTGGAGATCATCTGGACCAGCTCATTTGAATACATCCAGTCCCTCCAGAAGTTCCCTAACTAGTTCCTCACTAACCCTTGGCCTAGGTGCACCTCCCCTGGGATCTAAGGGGGGTGTCTGATTAGGCCCCTGCTCAGGAAAATGAAGGCAAAGAAATCATAAAATATGTTAGCTTTGTCGTTTGGTGTGATGACCAAATTTCCTAGCATGTCCTGCAGTTACCTGGAACCTTCTTTTTGCCTCCTATGTATTTAAAAAAGGACTTCTTGTTGTCCTTGATTTGGGAAGCTAGTCCCAGTTCCATCTCTGCCTTGGCCTTCCTGAATTCCACCCTGCATCCCCGAGCAACTGCAGTGTAATCCTCCCTGGTGATGGCCCCTCCCTTCCATTGGGTGTGTGCCTGCCTTTTAGCTAGGAGACATTCCCAGATGCTTTTGGTAAGCCATGGGGGCTTTTGTGCCCTCCTCCCTTTGATCCATGTTGGGATTACCTCCCTTTGGGCTTGGAGGATTGTCTCCTTAAGGAGTGACTACTCTTCTTGGACACCTAGCTCCCCTCCCCTCCGGGACCTCAGTGCTTCCCCAACTATTCTCCTTAGCTCATTGAAGTCTGCCCTCCTGAAATCTAGGGCTGCTGCCTTGCTGCAGGCGTTTTCCATCTTGCCCTGGATAATGAATTCCAGCAGGTGATGATCAGTGTCGCCCAGGTGGTCGAGCACCTGAAGCCCCCTCATCAGGCTGTCTCCGGTGGCCAGCACCAGGTCCAACAAGGTGTCTCCCCTGGTGGGGCTGTGCACCTCCTGGGTTAGATGGAGGTCCTGCATTCTGGCTAGGAACCTATGTAAGCGGTTAGACCTGGCTGACTGCTCTTCCCAGCAGATGTCTGGAAGGTTCAGATGCCCCATGATGACCATGTCCTTTAACCTAACTACCTCCGTAAGTTGACTTAAGAATTCCTGATCTAGCTCTTCCCCTTGGTTGGGTGGTCTGTAGTAGACCCCCTCCATTAAATCTTTTTCCTCTTGACTGCCTTGTATTCTAACCCAGAGTACTTCAGAGTGCCCCTCTTCTGATTCTTTGCTAGTTGACAAGGATGTGTATTCCTCCTTAATGTAGAGCTCCATGCCCCCAGCTTTCCTCCCTGTCTTATCCCTCCTGTAAAGCCTATAGCCCTTGATATTCACTGCCCAGTCATGCGTTGAGTCCCACCATGTTTCAGTGAGCTCCACTATGTCTGGGTTGGTGTCAGCTAGCAGGGGGGTACGTTCCTCTTGCTTGTTTCCCATACTATGAGTGTTTGTGTAGAGGCTTTTGAGGCCTCCTGAGGATGTGTGCACTGGCCCCCTAATCTCAGCATTGCCCTGGCCCCTGTTTCTTACCTGTGTATATGTTCTGCTTGTCGGTCTAGGCTGGGCTGTATTTGTGGGTGTTGCTTAGTTTAGCAGTCCAAGGCTTCCTCCACCCTCATCTTCCCCTTCCCCCAGTGAGCCTAGTTTAAAGCATGCCAGAGGAGATCTGCCAACCTAGAAGAAAATACACACTTACCTTTAGGGAAAAGGTGGAGCCCATCCAATCTGAGCATGTCTCTTGTCATGATGTGCGGGTCATTGTCGAGGAAGCCAAAGCCCACCTCAAGACACCATTCCTGAAGCTGCCAGTTGGTCTCTGCAATGCACGTTGCATGCTGACTTCCACGTCCACTCACTGGTAGGACAGAAGAGAAAACCACATATGTGCCTATCTCCTTCAGCACATCCCCCAGAGCATGGTAGTCTGCCATCAGGTGATCACGGCATCTCCTGTCTGCATCGTTAGTACCCACATGGATTAGGACCATGGGGTAGTAATCAGTGGGCTGGATCACGGCCTGGATCATCCCCTTCACGTCCTGAATTTTTGCTTCAGGTAGGCAGTAGACCTTATGTGTCAAGCAGTCATGGTGACAGATAGGGCCCTCTGTACCTCTCAGGATGGAGTCATATTGTACCATCAACTATGCCCTTACTACCTCATTAAAAGAACTAAATTTCAAGAGTGAATTGCCAACAGATAAAAAGATTCTTGACAATAAGAAAATGTGAGGTGCCTAAGAATCCAGTAGAGAGTTTTAAAAATTACTCATGTATTTCGAGGCAAATGTGTCAGAGGCCCAAATTGTACTTGAACCTCTTCATTAAAAGCAAATTGTACTGGAATTTCTTCATTAAAAACCATCCAGAAATCATAATTTTATGACTTAGTGTTTTCTCCTGAGATACTTTTATGACTCAGTAAAGTGGAAATGAATTTGTAAATTTTCTTATGCTTCTTGGAATAATCGTATGGACCACTGATGATAACCATATGCCTGATCCTGTTGTTATAACACAAGAAGAGTTTCCTACCTTACCACTGATCCTGAGTCCAATTGCACCAGGCCAAAAGGTGATTAAGCAGGTCCAAGTGAAAATTCACTCTCTAACAAAGGACACTGAGAGCTTTACTAAAGTTTATCTTACATAACCAGTTAAATTTCAAAATGTTTCATGTTATTATTCCTTTTCCATTGTACATCCTGAACAATGCATAACTGGCCTTTGGAATGTATGGTAGAGTGGCTGCCATAAAATTAAGCAGTCCAAGGGCTCTGAACTCTGATCCCTCAACCATGTCTGGTTAACCTTGTATAGTGACAGCATCATGGTCATTTCTTTAACTCTGGGTCCACTTTTTCTATCAAAATTAACACAACAGTAGTTGCCAGAGGACACTGAAGTAAGACATCCCTAAAAGGAATGAGTAGACTGGTACCTTTCTCACATCACCATTGCAGGAGGATTTTGAGGCCCAGAGCTGGGAAATTCATACTATAAGATGCATATATTTTGTATGTAATGTTTTAGAACCTGGAATTTACTTTGTTCAGTCATTCAATTCCTCAAGTATAATGAGAGGATGTATTCATTCTTTATCCTACATGTAGGTGTTATTATATAGAGAAAAATCAGTACTTAATAAACATTGTGATTTTTTTTTTATCTGACTTTGAAGAACTCAGGATTTTTTTTCTTTTCCTGGAGGATAAGCTAAAAGATAGTCATGATTCAGGAAAGATAAGTAATGAAAATAAACCTAGAAAAAGGGATCAAGGAGTGTAAATGTTGTGGAAATCATAGAAAATTTCCTCAGGATTTCTAAAACTTTTCCATAAAATTGTCAGTTTGCTAACCTCACTTATTCTACTTGCACAATCTCTCTCATTTGAAACTTTACCCTTTCTCATTACTTGATTTTAAGATTAAAAATCAATGTGTCTGGATTTCTTATTATTTCTGAAGTTTTTATGGAGATGTAGGGTAGCTGCATTTTAATATAAAGCTTCCTGTTGAGAACAGAAAGATTTTTCTGAAGTGTGAAAAGTGGTTTCTATGCATATATTAAGTTCTTAAAGCAGTGTTAGGGTTATGATTTTTTTTAAAAAGTAACAACAACAAAAACTCAACCCAAACAAATACATCTGTCAGGGTGACTATATTTGGATTTTGGGGAGCGCTGGGTTTGCAGCTGAATAAAGGCATGACCTGTGTGTGGCCTAACAAAAGCTGCTGACAGAATGATATATTAAAAGTATATTGCAAGACTCTTAGGCAAGCAGATTTTGCTTATGAATGCTTATGCTAAGCCAGCCATTTGCTTAAGCTAAGTAACTATCTTAACTGTGTGAACCATTTTCTAAAAACGCAGCAAGTGAGTCTGTGCGAGTCTGAGTGCTGTGAATGAGGTGAGGTCTTAGGAATGTAGAAGTTGGTACAAGTGAGGTCTTAGACATGCGCTCTTAGCAAAGAGGCATGTAAATGAATTAAATTCACAGAAAATTCCATGCTAATAAAGTAAACAGTAAACAGATGCAGAGCTTGAGATAGGAGAAGATATGGGTGGAATAAAGGAGGAGCGAGGGTGGAATAAATGTTAATGAACGTGAACCAAAGTGTATAAATGTGGAAAGAACAATTGTTCATTGCAGGTCCCTGGTTTCTTTTTGGTGGGGGCAACCTGGGCCAAAGCTGCGTCCATTCTGAATAAAGCTATTGTGAGCAATGTGTGCTGGTGTTTGCTCCCTGCTTGCTGTGGCTAATGAGTAACAGGATCCATGAGCAATTGGATCGTTGTCTCTCTAGTTTCTTGGTGCTGCATTGAGTCAGAGTCTAACAACATCCATTTATTTAAATAGAAATGGGCCACCATTGTCATATTCTAAAATAATGCTTAATTTGGGACTATCGTTCACAATGGATGTGAATGGGATTTGTATCCTAAAGCCTGTAAGTGCTTTTCACAAACCCCATAAGCTTTTGGAGTGTTAGAACTGGTTCCTTTTCGTCTTACTAGCACATATCTACGTAGAAAAAGACATGAGACTGATGTGAATGAAGATAAAAACAGACTCCTTACCATCTAAATAAACATATTTTTTCTGGTCTAGGTTACTGAAGAGAATTGTGTTTAGTGTATTGTGCACAACTAGCCCCAAACTTTCTTTTCCCCTATCTAAGCATATTAAAAAAAACCCCTAGATTTAGAGTTGAAAAATGAAAAAGACTAACAAACTTTTCCTGTATCCACCTTACTCTGGCTACTAATTCTGGCTTCTTAGTAGGGCTGTGTGAAATTTCACTGGCAGTTTCATTTTGATGTTGTTTCAACTCATTTCGAGCTCAAAACAGCAAAATGAAAATGAAGCAGAGCTTTAGAACAGCCTTGAAGTGAAATGAGGCAAAACAAAATGTTTCAAAATGTTTTAAACATTTCAAGTTTTGAAGCTCAAGCTGGGCTTGCCTGCAGGGAAACAGAAACTAAAGTAAGGAGAGGGAGGAGGAAGAGAGGGAAAGGTGGGGAAGAAGTGCTCTCAGTATTGACTGTGTAGCTGGCCAGTGACTGTCATCCTTCCTTGAGGTCCCTTCCAATCCCAGTGCTCTGGGGGGGGATGGAAAAACTGCATACAAGGCAGTTTTGATTGAACTGCCCTGCTTTCTGCCTTGGTGTCAGTTTTACTGAGCTGTGTGTTTCAGCAGGTCAGTATCAGACAACTCCCTACTTGTTAGCAAGAGGGATTTCAGATTCAGAATACCTTTTTCTTCAAGGCTTTTTTATTTTATTATATTCATTGATTTATTCTTTTGAATTCTATAATTATATTGGATAGTAGTACCGTAGAATTTAATTTATATGAAGCAAAATACATTTATAGTTTATTTCTATACATTTAAAGCTTTGCAGTATACATTATAGAATTTATATAAGAACAAAGACATATTTCTATTTGCTTTTATACATTTATTGTCATCACACTCCTACCTATGCTTTTGCACCTACACTTTTGAATTTATACAGGGTTTAAGCCATATACTTGCTGTTTCGTTTAACATTTCTAATTTGCATCACACACACACACACCTACAAGTACCACCAATGCCCTGCACCCACACTTTTGAATGTGTACAGGGCCTACACCATATACTTGCTGTTTAACATTTCTCATATGCCCAGACACCTACATTTTTTAATTTATATAGGACCACAAGTACATTTATATATATGTAGAAAAGGAAGACATGAAAAACACCATGAAGTGTGCTGGAAAGGCAGGTGGCCACACTTGCCAGCCTTCAGGGAGGGGTGGAAAAGGGGATACAGGGAGAGCTGTAAGTTCCCCCCACCCCAACCAAAGTGAGAGACAGTCTCTTTCCTCCACCTAAAAGGGATGAGGCTGCTACAAGCAGCAAGAAAAGGGGATCAGTGCCAGTGCCACTGCCTGTGCCTGAGACTGCTGCACATCCCCTTGATGTGCACCAGCCATAAGCCCCTCCACCAACACCATGATAGCAACAACAAGCAACAGCACCAACACCAGCACAGCAGCGTACTCTACCCCTATTTCACTTCCCACGTTGAGTCTTCCAGTACCAGAGGAAGAGATGGTGCTGGATCTGTATCTCAGTGCCCTAGCAAGGGAAATGATGGCGAAGGAGGGGAAATCAGCTGAGTTTGTGCTCACCACCCATCAAGTTTCCCCTAGAGCCAGGTCTCCTTCCTCAGAAGGCATTTCAAAGGAGGTTGATGTACAGGTGGAAGCAAGCAGCTCAGCTGAGTCTGCTCCACCTTTTGCTGTGCCTCTGCCTGCTGAGGAGGAGGAAACTGCACCAGCATCCTCACATGCACCTGCATCCTAGAAACAAGTGGGTAGTGTAGTCTGGGATCATTTTGTGCTGGCAAATGATCCACATATATTTGCCTGCACTGCTGAGCCAAAACCAGACAGGGCAAGGGAACAAAACATATGAGTACCATGAGTATGGTGATGCATCTCTGCAGGCACCACCCCCTTGCCCTTGCTTCTCCTCAGCCTGGAACCAGCAGAAGCATGCCCAAAGGGAATTCCTTCTCTCTCTCTAAAGCCCCCATCCCCTGAAAGAAGAGGCAGGCCACCCTGGAACAGTGGGGTTAAGGCAGACAGAAAGGGGGGCGCATTCCAAAAGCAAGCGAGATCACCCAGGGCATTGGGGAGGTGCTTGCTGTTGATGGCCAGCAATTCTCCCTAGTTGAGTGGCCAGGGTTCAGGCAGTTCATGTGCCCACACACACCACCTTTAGTAGGACAGTGGTGCCATCCCTGTATGAGGCATGCAGGGAGTACTTGAGGGAGAAGCTGCACAAAGTAGGTCCACAGGTGACCTTACACTTCACCTCAGGCATCTGGAGCAGCTGGGGTGGAGATCATGCCTACCTCCCCCTCACAAGGCGCTGGTGTGACCAGTCAGGCTGTTGGTGGGCTCTCCTTCAAGCTGAGGTGATAGATGAACCCCACAAGACATAGATAATGGGGGGCCATGACCTGCTTGGTGCAGGGGTGGCTCACTGGGCAAAGCGAGCTCACCCACAGGTTCATGGTCACTGACAATGGGGCCAACATGGTCAAGGCAGTCCATGATGCCAACTTAGTTGGCATCCACTGTGTGGCACACAAGTTCCACTTTTTTGTCAAAGACACCAGGAGGAGGACAGGGCTGCTAATGATTGTGCCAGCACCACCAGCAAGCTCATTCCCAAATTCAGGAAGATGGCAGGCTATTTCTACCAGAGCATCAAGGGGAGCAAGATGCTATGAGATAAGCAAATAGAGCTGAGCATTCTGCAGCACAAAATCATGCAGGATGTGGAGACTCAGTGGAAGTCCACATACCTGATACTCGAGAGGCTATGGACAAGAGAAACCCATCCATGAGATGGCCTTGCTCAGGGAGAACAGGAGCAATGGAACCCTGAACAGAGCTGAGTGGTGTAACAGGGGACCTTCTCAGGGCTGATTTAACCATGGCCTGCCCACCTGTTTCTGGGCTAATCGCCTGCCTTCTTGTCCGCCATGCCTTGTTGTTAATTAATTAAATGATGTAATTAAGCTGGAGGCTGCCCATTCCCTGCCCTGATGCCAGGGGGTGCTATCTGTGGCTCCATTCCTCCCCTAGACTGCAGCCCAAACCTCACTGATCTCATCTCAATGTTATCATTATCAATGGCCCCCACACTGGGCCCCAGAATCCTCCTAATTGAACCCCAACTGGATTCATCTCCTCAGGCAGTCTCATCTGCCTTCATACTAGGTAGCATAGCTCCCTGAACTGCTTCCCCTTCCAAGTGTGGTCCCCCCAGGACCTTTGGCTCACTATCCCTGACCCACCTCCAGGCTAGTCAAAAGCCCAGGCATGCAGCTCTTGGGTGTTCCTCGAGTGGGCCCCTGGCCCTTTGACCATTCCAGTCCTGGCCCCACCATTGACCAGTCATGGGAAGTTCATACAGGCCTGAGTCTATGGCTCCTTTTCTCTCTCTCCAGGAGGTCCACCCTCCAGGCCCTCCAAACAAGGGGTAACCCACCCAGTTGTGGGGGCTAGGGGTTAAGGTGCCCTGACCCAACTTTCACCAGGGTAGTAACTGGCCTGGCATTTCCTGGGGGCTCCCACACCACTGCAAGCCCCAGCAGGCCACCCACTCCCAGCAGGGGGGATTTTTAGGTCATACCCAGGACCAGGAGCTTCCTTACTATCCCCTACCCTTACCTCCAGATAATACTAGCAGCCCTCTGGCCAGATGATGTTGTTACCTGGCCTCCAGCAGCAGAACTACCCTGTTTATATGGGCAGCCCCAATTCAAAATGTCTTTCCTCATCAGGCACCTGGCAGCTGCCAGCTCTGGCTTAAAGTGGCAGGCACAAATGGTGCCCTGCCACAGTGAGATACCATCTCCCAGATCTCGGTGGTCCCCAAGCCCTTCCCCAAGGCCACTGGGGGCCTCAGAACTGCTGATGCCCTCCTTAGCCAGGTGATCACCATAGTGAGTGAACTTCAGAGCCAAATGGAGAGCTTCCAGGGGATCAGTGTTCCTGGCTGGGGCAAGCCACTGTCATCAGATGTCCAAGCACTGGTGAGGTGGCTGAAGGAGGGCATCAGGAAATGGCTTGATCCCTTGGGGTCCAGTACAGTCCACATTCTGCCCACCATGTGTGACCCAAGGGTGAAGGGAACTGTATGCAGCAGCCAAACACTAAATCAGTGGATGGAGGCACTGGTAAAGGAAGTCAGGGAGGCAGAACAGTAGGGGTGGGGGGATGTGGAACAGGGGGATTCACTGTCCCATGCTAGAACACCATCCACCAGCCAGTCTCCTCATCTACCACAGGCACTGCCAATGTGGGCCAAGGGTGAACGTGAAGCTCCTGCTGCTGGGCTTCCCAAAGCTCCAGGTGCAGATGGACTGAATGCCACTCTCCTCACTCCATCTGTGCCTATTTCCTTTTTTCAGTTTTTAAAAACCAGCTAATGACCTGCTCTCAGCTGTAGGGGCACTCACTGCATCACCAGCCAGCAGGAAAAGAACATTTCCCTGCTGAGCTTGTTCCCCTGTGAAGATGAACTTGGAGGTATGGACTGGGTCTATGGGGAAGGAGGAGGCCCCAAGTCCTGGGAATGACCACTAACACTGCACCCTGCCAGGGTAGGGAGGCCTGGTGGGACTGCTGGTGGCGTGACAGTCCTATAAATGCCAGGACCAATGATCTCCTAGTGATAGGCAGGTAGAAGCCAGAGGTTGGCCAGGCATGCAATGCAAGCAAGAAAGCCAGTCAATAAAAATGGAAGTGGAGACATCAGGGGGTGAGGACCAGGCTGGGGTGTGGGGGACTGGGGGTTGAGGGGGGGGAAAGGGATGTAGCAGTGCAGGCAAAAGTTTAGAGGTACATGGGAAGTCATAAGTCCAGCAGGTTGCAGTGTGTCATAATTCCACTTCCTATATTGAGTCTATGAGCTTTTTTACCTAGGAGGCTGAAGAAGTGAAGTTCATAGGCCTAGCTGTGAAAAGTGTTTTGTAAATTGTTCCCTCTCAGAATCAGGCCTGAAAGATTGGAGGCAGAGTGGGGGTTTTTTGGTGATGAATGTGCCCCCACAGGTATTGTTGTCTTTGATAGATTCTGGTGTGCAGTTTGTGGGGGTACTGGAAATAGTTGGCAGGCTTTGTGTTTTGAGCTGTAGGAAGTTGGCTTCAGTTCTGGTGATGAGATTAGGTGCTTGTTTGAATTTACAAATCACTTTTCAGAACCGGGCATATGAACTTCACTTCTTCAGCCTCTTCAGTACAGAAATTCATGGACTCAGTATAATATAAACAGTGGAATTCTGACACAATGCAACCTGCTGGACATTTGACTTCCAGTGACATCTGCACTTTTGCATGCACTGCTACATCCACTGTCCCCCTCCCCCCCCAACCTACCACAGCCTGTCCCTCACCCCCTGGTGCCTCCCTTTTCATTGTCACTGACTGGCTTTCTTGCCTGTATTACATGCCAGGCCAGCCACTGGCTTTTTTTTTCACTATTCCTTCCATCCAGGACCAGCAGACATATAATCTGCAGGTGCTTCCTCAGCCTAACAAAGGATTTTTCAACCTGAAATCTTCCTAAGATATATTTCTGTAACTATTCTGGATTTTTCTCATAATAAACATATAAACATAACAACACAAGATAAGCCATCACACACCATGAGTAACATATATCCAACACAACATGTTTACCTGTTACTTTCAATTTCTATACAAAGAGAAAGGCTCTGTGACAGTTTGACTAGACTACCAGAGATGCTGCTGGTGCAACTCTGCTAGTGCTGCTCACTCACTAAGTTATTTTATACCTGCTGCCATTTAAAGTGTTAGACCAGGCTGAAGCTCTAGGAGAGGAGGAGGCCTCAATGGGACACACTACTGTGTTGTGTAGATGTCCCAGTGCCAGTGAGGGTGCACCTTAACACACACACAGTACCACAAGCATCCATAACACAAGTTTGGCCTGTCAGCATCTAGGGGTGCGGGGCCCCAGAATCCCCCTGCACCTATCCCCTTGAAAGCTGGCAGGCTTCATGGCCTCAGCAGGGGCTAACAGGCCTGCAGTTTTCACCCCCCTGTGCCCCAAGACAGACACAATGTCACAAGCACCCATAACATGAGTTTTGCCTGTCAGCAGCTAGAGGCGCAGGTCCCCAGAACCCAGAGTCCCCCTGAACCTATCTCCTTGAAAGCAGGCAGCCTGCATGGCCTCATCAAAGGACAGCATGGCTGCAGCTTTCACCCTTCTGTGCCTTAACAAACACACAGTGTCACCCATGTTATGAGTTTTGCTAGTCCACAGCTTGAGATACATTTTCCCCCAAACCCCTGTACCTATCTCCTTGAAACTTGGTAGCTTTGTGGCCTTATCAGGAGCTAGAATACTTACAATTTTGACCCCACTGTGGCTTAACACAAACATGTAACAAGAGTTTTTCTTTCAAGATTTTGAGGTACAGTTTCTCCAAACCCCCTACACCTATATCCTTGAAACTTGGCAGGCTTCATATTCTCAGAAGGGGCTACTATATCTGGAATTTTCATCTAAATTAGGAGAAAAATGACAATGTTATAGGTTGTTTTGAGCTTTCCATTATAGCCTATGGGTGAAATATCAAAACAGCATAGAAACAGTGAAACTGTTTTGACGAAATTAAATGGGACAGTGGTTTCAAATCAAAATGAGATTCAAAATGAAATGCTGTTCCATAAAACATTAAAACACAAGTTGAAATGGAATGGTGCCATTTTGAACAGCCCTACTTCTTAACAGTATGCTGGTAAAAAAAAAAAAAAAAAAAGCTCAGTTAGGCTCCGGA
>NW_017728920.1:2189182-2190494 GCF_001723895.1 Crocodylus porosus | reverse complement strand
GGCGCTAGATCTGTCAAAAGGCAAATGGGTCAACATCTATACCGACTCTAGGTATGCTTTTGGAGTACTGCATGCCCATGCTGGCCTATGGAAACAAAGGGGACTGCTGACAGCCCAAGGCTCCCCAGTGAAGTATGGACACCAAATTCTCCACCTCCTGGAAGCTGTTCAACTTCCCTCGGCAGTGGCAGTAATGCACTGTAAGGCGCATCAGAAAGAAAATCAAGACGTAGCCAGGGGTAACGCCCAGGTGGACAGAAAAGCTAAAAATGCTGCCATCCTGAGGACGCCGAAACCTGCTGAGACCCACATGCATGCCCTCATTCCATCAGTGGGGGAGTTCCTGGATTCCCAGTACTCGTACAAATCAGACCCTCAAGCGTCACCTATCAAAGATCTGCCAGGAGGCCTCTCTGTGATGGCCCAATGCTTTGCCCCTTGATCTGCTTTGTATCCGTGCCCTCCCCAAGGGAAGATTAGGGCTTAGCCCCTTTAAAATTATGTTTGGAAGGGCATGGCCTATGAATGGGATGCTGGTTCCAGCAGGGGAGTGGGAAATAGGATGTAATATTTTGTCATGGTATATGTGCTCTCTGTTTGCTGTTCTTTCTTCTCTCCATAGGTACACTAAAGACTTGCAGCCTCTTCCGCTGGATGCTCCAGTCCACTCGTTACAGCCGGAGATTCCATGCTCATTCGGACCTGGAAGGATAAGCCCCTCCAAGAGAAGTGGAAAGAACCTCACCCTGTCCTACTAGTTTCCCACACAGTGGCAAAGGTCGACGGACACAAGAACTGGATTCATCACGAGACAGATTTGGCATGATCTTTCTCCCAGCGTACAGAGTGGTCCAGTTAGCCAAGCTGTACCGTCAACTTTCTGCATTTCTTACAAAATTTGCCAATGACACTTTAGCTATTGAAAAGAGCCTTAACTCTGAGATTTATCAACTTCGTTTATTATCTCTTCAAAACCATCAGGCTCTAGATTATGTTTTAGCATTTCAGGGTGGGGTATGTGCTCTAATTGGAAACAAATGTTGTACTTATATCCCAGAAAATTCCCAAGATATTAACAAACACATTTTGTCAGCCGAACAAGCTTTTGAGCAGTGGAAAAGTCAGGAACATGAACCCACTGTTTTTAATTCTTTCTGGAGCTGGTTGCCCAACCTCGGAGGCCTAGGAACGGGCATCCTTCACCTCCTGGTCACCGGTGTTGTGTTGTGTTTAATTACCCTCCTCTTATTTGCATGCTGTAATGCCCTCCTGCACAAAGTCTGTGCATCCCCCTTCCCGAGCACTTCACTAT
>NW_017728920.1:2184557-2188653 GCF_001723895.1 Crocodylus porosus | reverse complement strand
TCCCCACAGTGTGTTTATTTGGCGCGACGCACACCAGGCAACGAACCCAATTGTTGCCTCCCTCGGGCACCTTGTGCCGGCAACAATAATAATACAATATACAACAGTAAGAATTAATACAAACCTAATATTTATAAAAGAATGGATATCTAAAACCAAAACTTTGCTACGAAAAGAAAAATGTTTAAAGCTTATATTAAGTTTGAGCTTACTTATACTTATAGGGAATAGAGAGGGAGAGAAAAGTCTGAAATGGTTGTGGAAGGGAAAGGGAATGCATTTTAAGATTTTAAAAAAAAAGAAGAAAAACTAGGGGGTTTGCTACAGAAGGAATAGGAAGGAATCCAGAAGCAGGCATGCAATGCAGGCAAGAAAGACAGTCAGCAGGCTGTGCGAAACAGCACCATTTTGTTTTGAATTCTGTTTTGATGTTTCAGTGGAGGAGTGTTTCATTTCAAGTTTAGTTTTGTTTCAAAAGCACTATTCCATGTCATTTTGTTGAAACAGTTTTTTCTGTTTCAACACTGTTTTGAGTTTTGCCCACACCCCTGGAGAAGTCTGGCAGATCTCTCCTGTGGGTGAAAAGTGGTTTGTAAATTCCCTTTCAGGTTCAGGCCTGAGAGACTAGAGACAGAGTGTTTTTTTGGTGAGAAATGTATCCATATAGGTAGATGGGTATTCTTGTCTTTGGTAGATTCTGATATGCAGTTTGTAGGGGTACTGGAGATTGTTGTCAGGTTTTGTATTTTGAGCTGTAGGAAGTTGGCTACTGGTGATGAAGTTAGGTAAGCAAGGTTTGGTGCTTGTTTGAATTTACAAATCACTTTTCACAGATGGGCCTATGAACTTCACTTCCTAGGTACAGAAACTCATGGACTCAATATAGACTTTGAATTTATGACACACTACAACCTCCCAGCGATCTGACTTCCCAGTTACCTCTTCACTTTTACCTGTGCTGCTACATCCCCCTTACCCCACCCACCTCAGCCTCTCTCTCACCCCCTGACACATCCATTTCCATTTTAACTGACTGGATTTCTTGTCAGCATTGCATGTCAGACTCTGGCTTTTTTACTATTCCTTCCATCCAGGAACAGCACACCCACACACACACAAACTGCAGGTGCTTCCTCAGCCTGACAGGGTTTTTCAACTCAAAAGCTTGCTTAGATATATTTCTATAACTATTCAGTTGGACTTCTAAAACGTATCAGATTAGATTGACCCAAAGGAAAGGAGCTTGTCTTCCATTGCCATGTCCTTAAACCAATACTCTTAACACCTGACTAAAAGGATGAAGGGCCCCTGGGCTCATCTAAGCCTCAGGGTTGGGACTAGCAGGGAGAGTTCTCTGGCAGCTGCTGGAGAAGAAGCTCCTGCAAGACATGAAAGAAAGGCTCTGTCTGTCACAGTTTGGCTGTCTGAGATGCTGCTGGTGCTGCTGTGCTGCTTACTAAGCTATTATCTTTTGTCATTTAAAGTGGTGGACTGGATTGCAGCTGTAGGGGATAAGGAGGCCTCATTGGGGCACACTGCTCTGTTGTGTAGAGGCCCCAGCACCAGTGAGGGAACACCTTAACATGCACGCTGGAGAAGCTCCTGCAGGAAAGGAAAGAAAGGCTCTGTCATAGTTTGGCTTCCTGAGATGCTGCTGATGCTACTGTGCTAGTGCTCAGTAAGTTATAGATTTCATGGGTTTCTAGAGTCAGAAGGAACCTGGTAGATCATGAGGTCTGACCTCCTTCTCCAGGCAGGAAAGAGCACTAGAATTAAGTAACCCCAGCCAGATGTCTGTCTAGTCTCCTCTTGAACACCTGCAGGGTAGGGGAAAGTGCCACCTCCCTTGGAAGCCCATTCCGTATTTTGGCAACCCTTACCAGAAAGAATTTCTTTCTTATGTCCAATCTAAATCTGTTCTCCTTCAGTTTGGGGCCTTTATTTTTGGTAACCCCGAGGGGCGCCCTGGTAAACAGAGTGTCCCCTTTTCCCTGCTGACCCCTCCCCCCCATGAGTTTGTAGACAGCCACAAGATTGCCTCTCAGCCTTCTCTTGTGGAGGCTGAAGAGATTCAGATTCCTTAGTCTGTTTTCATAGGGTCTTACCTGTAGGCTCTTAACTATAGAAGTAGCCCTCCTCTGAAGGTTATCCACAACCTCTTGAAGTGTGGCACCCAAACCTGGACACAGTTCTCCGTCTGTGGCCTCACCAATGCCTCCCCAGATGCAGCACCTTGCACTTATCTTTGTTGAATTGCATCCTATTCTGATCTGTCCACTTCCCCAGTCCGTCCAAATCTGCCTGAATTTTCTCCCTGCCCTCCAGTATGTTTACTATGCCCCATAGTTTAGTTTCATCTGTGAATTTGGACAAGGTGCTTTCAACACCTTCCTCCAAATCACTGATAAAGATATTAAACAGTACTGGTCCAAGGACAGAGCCTGGGGGGGGGGGGGACACCACTGCCCACATCCCTCCAGGGAGAAACTAACTAATCTACCACCACTTTCTGGGTGCATGCCATAAGCTAGTTTTTCACCCACCTTTCTGTGAAAAAAATCCACATCACAGCTACTCAGTTTGCTCATAAGAATTGGGTGTGACACTATGTCAAAAGCCTTTCTAGAATCCAGGTAAATAATATCTTCTTCCTCCCCTGCATCTAAGCACTTTGTGACCCGGTCATAAAAACAGACCAGGTTAGTCAGGCAGGATCTGCCTGCTATAAACCCATGCTGGTTGTCCCTTAACATTGTGTTATCTGCTGGCCCCCTGCAAATGTGATCCTTTATGATTTTTTCTAATGTCTAGCCAGGAATAGAAGTGAGGCTAACTAGACTATAATTACCTGGGTCCTCTTTCCTCCCCTTCTTGAAGATAGGGACCATGTTAGCCATTTTCCAGTCCTCTGGGACCTGTCCCAAGTGCCATGAGTGCTCAAACAGCTGTGCCAGTGGTCCTCTTATGTCATCGTCATAGTTTCATAGTAGCTAGGGTCAGGAGGGACCTAAACAGATCATCTAGCCTGACCCCCTGCCACAGGCAGGAATGAATGCTGGGTTCACAAGACCCCAGACAGGTGATCATCTAACCTCGTCTTGAATTTGCCCAAGGTAGGAGCGAGGACCACTCCCCTAGGAATGGCCACCCTAACTGTAAAATATTGCCTTCTGATCTCTAACCTAAACCTATTTTCCATCAGCTCATTACCATTGTTTCTCAACACCCCAGGTGGTGCTGGGGAGAAAAGATCTCTACCTATTTGCTGTTAATCTTCCCTGATGAGTTTGTAGGCAGCCACCAGGTCCCCCCTCAGCCTCCTCTTGCTGAAGCTGAACATGTTCAGGTCCCTCAGTCTCTCCTCATAGGGCCTGCCTGTCCTGCTGCCCTCTCACCAAGTGGGTGGCCCTCCTCTGAACCCTCTCCAGGTTGGCCACGTCCCTCTTGAAGTGCAGTACCCAGTACTGGATGCAGTACTCCAACTGCGGCCTGACCAAAGTCACATAAAGGGGAAGTATCACCTCTCTGGACCGACTTGAGATGCATTTTAGATGCATGACAAGGTATGGCTGGCCTTGCTGGCTGCAGTCTGGCATTCGCAGCTCATGTTCATATTGGAGTCAATAATGACTCCAAGATCCCTTTCTGCCTCTGTGCTTTCAAGGAGGAAACTCCCCAGCCTGTATGTATGCTATGGATACCTTCTCCCAAGGTGCAGCACCCTGCATTTGTCTATGTTGAACCCCACTGCTCACATCTTGCCAGATTGAGTACAACCCATCCACCACTACTCTCTGGGTATGCCCCATCAGCCAATTTTTTACCCATCCAACTGTGCAGGTATCAATGCCACAGTTGCTTAATTTATTGATGAGGATGGGGTGAGAGACAGTGTCAAAGGCCTTCTTAAAGTCCAGAAAGGCTACATCCATGTCAATACCATCATCCAAGGATTTTAGTTACTTGGTCATAAAAGGCAATCAGGTTGGTCAAGCGGGACCCGCCTTTGATGAACCCATGCTGATTGCCCCTGAGCATGATCCCCCTGCAGGCCCCCCACAGATGTGCTCCTTGACGATTCTCTCCAAGATCTTCC
>NW_017728920.1:2155809-2184457 GCF_001723895.1 Crocodylus porosus | reverse complement strand
CCCACATCCCTCCAGGGAGAAACTAACTAATCTACCACCACTTTCTGGGTGCATGCCATAAGCTAGTTTTTCACCCACCTTTCTGTGAAAAAAATCCACATCACAGCTACTCAGTTTGCTCATAAGAATTGGGTGTGACACTATGTCAAAAGCCTTTCTAGAATCCAGGTAAATAATATCTTCTTCCTCCCCTGCATCTAAGCACTTTGTGACCCGGTCATAAAAACAGACCAGGTTAGTCAGGCAGGATCTGCCTGCTATAAACCCATGCTGGTTGTCCCTTAACATTGTGTTATCTGCTGGCCCCCTGCAAATGTGATCCTTTATGATTTTTTCTAATGTCTAGCCAGGAATAGAAGTGAGGCTAACTAGACTATAATTACCTGGGTCCTCTTTCCTCCCCTTCTTGAAGATAGGGACCATGTTAGCCATTTTCCAGTCCTCTGGGACCTGTCCCAAGTGCCATGAGTGCTCAAACAGCTGTGCCAGTGGTCCTCTTATGTCATCGTCATAGTTTCATAGTAGCTAGGGTCAGGAGGGACCTAAACAGATCATCTAGCCTGACCCCCTGCCACAGGCAGGAATGAATGCTGGGTTCACAAGACCCCAGACAGGTGATCATCTAACCTCGTCTTGAATTTGCCCAAGGTAGGAGCGAGGACCACTCCCCTAGGAATGGCCACCCTAACTGTAAAATATTGCCTTCTGATCTCTAACCTAAACCTATTTTCCATCAGCTCATTACCATTGTTTCTCAACACCCCAGGTGGTGCTGGGGAGAAAAGATCTCTACCTATTTGCTGTTAATCTTCCCTGATGAGTTTGTAGGCAGCCACCAGGTCCCCCCTCAGCCTCCTCTTGCTGAAGCTGAACATGTTCAGGTCCCTCAGTCTCTCCTCATAGGGCCTGCCTGTCCTGCTGCCCTCTCACCAAGTGGGTGGCCCTCCTCTGAACCCTCTCCAGGTTGGCCACGTCCCTCTTGAAGTGCAGTACCCAGTACTGGATGCAGTACTCCAACTGCGGCCTGACCAAAGTCACATAAAGGGGAAGTATCACCTCTCTGGACCGACTTGAGATGCATTTTAGATGCATGACAAGGTATGGCTGGCCTTGCTGGCTGCAGTCTGGCATTCGCAGCTCATGTTCATATTGGAGTCAATAATGACTCCAAGATCCCTTTCTGCCTCTGTGCTTTCAAGGAGGAAACTCCCCAGCCTGTATGTATGCTATGGATACCTTCTCCCAAGGTGCAGCACCCTGCATTTGTCTATGTTGAACCCCACTGCTCACATCTTGCCAGATTGAGTACAACCCATCCACCACTACTCTCTGGGTATGCCCCATCAGCCAATTTTTTACCCATCCAACTGTGCAGGTATCAATGCCACAGTTGCTTAATTTATTGATGAGGATGGGGTGAGAGACAGTGTCAAAGGCCTTCTTAAAGTCCAGAAAGGCTACATCCATGTCAATACCATCATCCAAGGATTTTAGTTACTTGGTCATAAAAGGCAATCAGGTTGGTCAAGCGGGACCCGCCTTTGATGAACCCATGCTGATTGCCCCTGAGCATGATCCCCCTGCAGGCCCCCCACAGATGTGCTCCTTGACGATTCTCTCCAAGATCTTCCTGAGCACTGAGGTGAGGCTTACAGGCCTGTAATTCCTTGGGTCCTCCTTCCTTCCTTTCTTGAAAACTGGGACCACATTAGCCAGTTTCCAATCCCCCAGCACCTGGCCAGATGACCACAAATGCTCATACAGTCAGGCCAAGGGCTCCACGATGACCCCTGCCAGCACCCTTAACACTCTTGGGTGGAGGGCATCTGGATATGCAGATTTAAAAATGTCTAGCCCTTCCAGAAAATCCCTAACTACATCGGCACTGACTGAAGGCCTTACAGAGCTATCCCCAAGGTTGTCTCTACCTCTGGTAGGTAGGATATCCCGGTCCCTGTTCAAGAAAACAGAGGAATCTTAGCAGGCTTCATGGCCTTAGAAGGCGATGCCATTCATGCAACTTTTATCCAAATCAGGCAATCAACGACAAAGTTATAGGCAGTTTCTTGCTTCCCTATTATAGTCTATGGGCAAAACTTCTAAGCAGCATTGAAATAACTTTGTTGAAATGAAATGGAACGGTGCCTTCAAAATGAACCAAAACTTGAAATGAAACACTGTCCCATCAAAATGGAAGTTGAAACAGAATGGTGCTGTTTTTACCATCCCTACTTTGCAGTCATTTAGTTCTTGGGTATGCAAATACTAAATGATTGCACAGTAACAACTGTGCAGGCAACATCTCACGTAGATGCCGCCAGTAAGTACAGATTACTGCAAATATTTATTTTGCATTAAGCAATATTAACACAATTTTGTGTTCTGCAGTTTCTACTTCAGGAATATCAGAACATAGGCCCCAGCTAAGAGGAAAGAATTATTATCCCTGAGCATAGTACCTACAAATACTTGACTGAATATCTATGCTAGTCAAATTTGGTGTGCATAACTTCATCATCTTTTTCTTTCCAGATGCTTTATTCACCCTTTACCTAGCCCAAATGGAGAGAATGTACTCCAGAGTCTTTTTTTTCCATAGATTTCATAGATCAAACCTAAAGAATTGGGATTAATACCTTTATTTCTCCTCTACTGTTTTAATGTAGAAGCAAAACATTTCAATTTACCAAATGGGAAGAGAGCAAATACAAATCAATGTGATCACTCTTCTCCTCCACCCTGTGCTACTCCCTCAAATGAATAGCCTTAAATGGTAGTAAAAGAAGAAGGGAAGAGGAGGATGGAAATTGTTTAGGTACCAAGACATCTCCAAAGATAACTACAGAGACAGTGGGCATGTCTAAATGAGACATTTCCTGCACAGTAGACTGATTAGCTGTGCATTAGATGTTGTGCATCTACACATGCACCCCTATTAAGTTGGAGTAATCTAATTGACTTGTAAATACAAGTACTATACTACTGTGGAGTAAAAGACTTTGCAACAGGGAACAGGTAGATGATGCTCCAGCTGGCTGGCCATGAGGGTATTCCAGTGCAACGGCTGCCTACTAGCTAGCCTCAAATGGAAGTTTCCTCATGCCCCAGCCAGCCCCTGCACAGCATGTTGAATTGTGGGGAACAGCCTGGCAGGATGGCCCTCTGGACCCCTTGCCAGCTAAGGCTTTTCTGACCTCACTTAATATTAGGGGTGTGTGAAATGGGCTGTATATGATTCAGATTTGGATGTGACCCAAATTGGGACAGTAATCCAATTCGTTGATTCGCATCACTGTTCCTGATTTGATTTGGCTGAATATGAATTTAGAGATTCAATGCTGATTCGGAGAATCAGTGATTCAGCCATAGACACAGCTTTAAATGTTTTTTTCTACATACCTTGAGGTACTAGATGTGACCTGTGAACATGGTGATGCTAGGGCAGACGGAGCATTTCACAGGAGTGCAGGGGGAACGCCCCATGTGCTCAGCGGTGAACCCAGAAGTGGACTGAAAGTATTTCTGGACCACTTCTGGGTCTGATACTGAGCACATGGGGGGGGGCTTCCCCAGAGCCCCTGGCTCAGCAATCAGCCACAGGGGGACCCCAGGTGCCCCCCAACCCAGGAGGCACCAGTCACTGAACTGGGGGAGCATGGGGGGGCCCCAGCATGCTCCCCAACAGACCCAGAAGTGAACCAGAAGTGCTTCTAGTCCACTTCCAGGTCTGCTGCTGAGTGTGCTGGGAGGCCTCTCACACTCCTGTGGGATGCTCCATCTGCCCCACCATTACAGTATGCATGAGCCACCTGGTATTTTGAGATATGCAATGTTAAAAAAAAAAAAAAATTAAAGCTGTGTCTATACCCAAATTGTCAAACCTTTCCAAATCTCTCCAAATTGATTTGGAAGGTTCTGATTCAATTCAGAGAGTTTAAAGGGCCTCTTGATTCAATTCGGATTCAGATTCAGCCACTGAATCAGGCCAAATCTCCACAGAATTGAATCAGGGACTGAAGCTTCGCACAGGCCTACTTAATATGCTGTGATCCCAAATGCATGTGTAAATGCATTCCCAGGAGCAATAAATTATGGTGCAATAAGCAGCAGAGTTTATTGCATTGTATTAATATGCACGTGTTGATGTGCCCATGTTGAGTATTGACTCAAATTATACACACAGGACTTGGTTATGAAAGTTTCCACAAGAAACTAGTATTTTTTAAACAGTGATTTTATTCCTCCACCCCCCAAGCTGGTTTCTCTCTAGAGCCAGTTACATAAAATTCTCAAAGCTAAAATGGCAGTAACTTTGTTTCTAACAAAATTATTTTTCCCCTAAACCACTCCCAGTTGATTCATGGGAAACTTTTCAGATATGTATCCATTTATAACATGAAATGGACAATATACTTGCGGATGCTTTCTTCATCAGTTTTGGTAAATTATCTACTATTCCCTTTGTCAAATTAGGACTGAATCTTTTAGGCAGATTAACTGGTTAATTTTCCACTACAAACCTAGCATTTACCACATCTCAGTAGAGTGAGTATGTGGAGTGAGACATCCATGTAACAGAATAATAGGTCTGGAAGATCAAAAACCTTCATTAGTCAAAACTGATTACAGAACTAGAAACCGTTCACATACTGTATGGTATCAATAGAGACTATGGATTTTAATCCCATTACCTGGGCTAGCTTTTGTACACTTATGTCCCTTTATGGACCTTGCTTATCTATTGACCTATTCAACCCACTTATGCCTCTCTCAACAGTGCCCCCATTCCCTTACACTCTGTATCTAAATGTCCTTCAGTTTGCAACCCCTGCTTTCTGCAAATTCATTCATAGCATCTAACAAAGTAGGCCGCCACTTATGAAAGCTTATACTTCTCTGAACAAGTTTGCATCTAAGGAGCCACTCTGCCCTGCCTTTTGCCTGCCTATTAAAAGATTAGAGAGAGTCATATAGCTAAACAGCTCCATGCCAAAAAGTTTACCTTTAAATGTGCAGCTTTTAACATATACATTTTCTACCTCAATTTTACATGTAAAGATAGAAGACAACAACAGGGCTTGAGACATTTACTCAGTATGGAGCAAATCCTTGTTTTTAATTTTATTTTTGATAATCCATGGACTGCTTCCAGTCATAAAAGGAGTAAAGAAATCAAGATCATTACGATAGCCAAGATGACTTTTGCTATCGTTCATAATGGATGTTTTCTTAGTTTTCTGGTATGTAGTCCAAGGTAAACACTAAATTTCTAATGATGGCATCCGTATTTTACATGAGTGGCCTGCTGTGGGAACCTTGACAGTATGGTTGGCTATACCCAAGCTATGCATGGAATTAAGTGTTCCGTAACCTGAAAGATGTTGTGCCACAGGAAGCCTACAACAGCAACAGAAACCAAACAACCTCAGCACAGTTTTTTAACCATATATCCATTATTCTTCCCTTCTTTATCACTACTTATACACAGTTATTTTTTATTCCCATCTTTCTGTTTTCCATCTTTTTCTTTAGACAGACAAGCAGACACCTCAATTAAATATCTTAAATATTAATTCACTGTATTTTCAATTTTTTATACAGATTACATGAAAATGCTACCTCCTCAGTCATTTAACTGTTGGCTATTTTGGTTATATTGGTTTAATTTTATATCTCTGTAGATCCTATGAGTGCATATTTTATCTTGTGCACAGAATTTACTAACTTTTTGTTTTTCTTTTTTCTTTCTTTTTATTGCTGGATCAGGGTAACTTCATCCATAAAAACTAGTCAATTCCAAGCACTTCAAAACTATTTTACAGCTACAACCAATTGTGATAATTATGACTGACGAACCCGACTCTCAGTATTTATATTAAATTATTTCTACTGCTATAGAACATTTACATATTAACCTTTCCACCTAGCTCTACTTCTCAAAGGTAAGAGAAAAAATTACAACAGAATCACATAATATTTTGTTTCCAAGTCAAATTTTAAAGTACATCCTTGAGAACTGAAGGACATTTTTATCAACCTCCTTTTCAGAAACAATGAGTTACACAAACTGAACTCTTGATTAATTTGTGTCATTGGACAATGGCTTTAGATACTCTGTACCTTTTTCTGGAGCTGCAGATCAAGCTGCAGTGTGTGCTAGTTTAACTTGAAGACTTAAGGAATGCAGTTCAGGAAAGAGAATATTTGTTATATAATTATTCATATACAGCTTATACAGCAGGTCAATGCCAAAAATAAACAAAAAACAACTTTGAAAAGTCACCATTGCTCCTTCTCTCTAGTCACAGAGACTTTCTGCTGCCCCTGAAGGTCTCCAGGGACTCAGGGCAAAGTAGAATACATTCATGTTTCACAGAGATCTGTTATGTACATTAAGTAGTTCTTACTTGACCCTCATTCAGGGGTGAGGATATAAATGTTGATAAATAAGCCCCAACCCTCAAATAGATTCCCTGCATGTGTGGTGGCTGCTATCTTTCACCTAAAAAAAAAAGTTATAAATGTTTGACATTTCAAGAGTACAAGAAGAAAACTGAAATTTGTTCCTATCCCCAGCCACTTCACTAAGATGAACTTCATTAAGATGGATAGGCTTGTTGTGTGATAGAAATCAAAATCTGCTGACTGCAGAGGCTGCTGTTACACTTTCCTACAGAGTTTTTTACACTCTGTTACAGATGTTCTATTGTAAGCAAGCCATCAATAACTGACAACTGTATTAATGCATGCAAGTAAAATTGTGTATTTTTTTTAGTCAAATACTCAGTACTTTGTATATATATTTGCTTTTACATACTTAGTTTATTTAAGCTTGTCTTTGCTTTTCATCTAAATGGGACTAAAGGAGACGGGGGGAGAGGATATGGAAGAGGAATATGATCATATATGAGACGAATTCACACTGTACAATGAAATTAATGGAAATAGATTTACAGTGAAAATTTCTGTTAAAAACACCCAAAAAAGGAGTAGAAAGTCTGGAACCATTCTATTTATATTTAGTGTACAAATGTTTTATCAAATACCTAATTCCACCAATTTTATATTTACAGATTTTTTTTTTATTCTGTACACCAGTGGTTTCCTAGGTGAGAGCTACACTCTGTATAAGCATCACAACATTATAATTATATTTTCAATTATCTGTAGATCCAGCCCTATGGATAAAGTTAGATAATGTTGTCTATACAGTGTGACAAGAGTGTGTTATGTACTTACCAAATTTCCCACTGAAAGCTGTGCATGTGCAATCATTTTCAAACACAAACAAGATTTTATTCTTTAAGAATCCTCAAAACAGAATTATACTGCACCTTAAATATTGTTTTCTCCATTTCTGTTCTTTGTAACTTGAATTTGTGACAGGACAAGTTCTGCCAGTAAATACTGACTTTCATGAGAGTTGTGTTCATGCACAAAGGATAGAATATTGTCTTTAATGTATGCTTACAGTACAAATTAAGTCCCAGCTGTATTTATCCAAAATGTTCCCAGTAGCTGTTTTGTAAAATCATTCTGCTGCTGTTTCAGAGAACCCCTTTTGGTTTTTTAGTACATATATGAAATTGTTCAGTAGTGTAAACCAGACATCATTAGTATATCTTGGTTTACTTCTGTCACAGTGTGGGGGCCCAGGAGCGCCCGTGATCTCTCCTGGCACCCCCTACCGTGTCAAGTGGGTGTCCATTCACCCTCGTGATCTCACCCGCCACGTCTTGCTGGAAAATATTATAAAAGGGAGGCTGCCTTTTACCCTCTTGCATGGTACCCCTTTGTGTACACCCACTGGTACCCCGTCTCCTGATGATTAAGTGCACTCCCGCCACAAGGCTATGAGTGGCTCCTACCACCCCTAATACCATGCCCCCAGCCTCTCAGTTGTCCCAGATGTTGTTGTGTCTATGTTCTTTCCTTAGCGGCCGTCTCTGGGGCCTCTACCTGTACGCTCGCCCTTCTCTGGGCTTCTACCCGTACGCTCGCCCTTCTCCGGGCTTCTTATTCCAGTACGCCCTCCCTGGGGCTTATCCCAATCCGAATGCCAAATCGCCCTTCCTGGGGCTCTACTCATGCCCACACCCACACTGGGGCCTTGCTCACGTGATTCCCGCCCACACTGGGACCTATGTGCACAACTTCCATGATTGGGGCTCAGGTGGCCATAGGCTTGCCTGGCCCCCCAGACCCGACTTCCCGGGTCACTCACCCACACTGGGCTCCTCGCCCGCATGACACTGCCCTACTGGGGCCAGGGTCTATACAAACCCCAACAGCTTCACCCGGTCCTCTGGTGTAACAATAAACAAAACCATTGGCCATTCGGCCCCAACTGAAACTCAGGCCTCCTGGCCAGACATAAACCCTAAACCATCATGCTCTTTATCTTCCCCAAATCCCTACCAGGGGCTCGTCTGCCTGGTATCCTCTCTCATAGGCTGCTCAGGCCCTCAGGCTCCTCAACAGCCTGCTTCCAAAGAGCTCCATCTCCCACAACTGCCAGAGGGGAACTGCCTGCTTGGCCTCAGCCTAGGCTGTTTATATAGGCCAGGCCCTGCCCTCTTCCTGGTCAGCTGACCTCAGTAGTTGCCCCAGCAACCCACACCTGCCCTTCTTTAGAAGCAGGCACTTCAGTGCCTGTGACACATCTCCCCTCCCCAAGTTTGAGTCTTACTAGGAGCGGGGCATGGAAGTGCCCTGCGACAACTTCCATTAATTCAATCTCCTGAATACTCATTTAAATATCCAGTCAAATAGTATCTTCAGGTCCAGGACACATTTCCCCTTTACTTCTTACTTGCAGGCTTCCACTCCATGAAAGAGTCAGACTGTGTAAGTGCGGCCAGAAAATAGTTTATTCATAATAAATATGATAGTTTTCAACCATTGAACTTATCAGTATGGAACGAGAAAACAATGTCCCACTATCAAGTGTATCTTAAATGGCATTATAAACTTAAAATTTTCAGAGGGCAATAGTCTAAACAAAGATTCCACAAATTAAAAAAACAATTATAATATCGACCCTCCAAATGAAATGTGTCCAAGTCTTGAAATCCAAATACTTCTGAGTTTATAGAAAGTTCAGGTCCAGATCTGAATTTTGACCAATTACGTCTTGTATATTGGTTTTAAGACATAAGGTCTACGGCTATTATTAAGGATTTCAATCAAGAAATATTTCCCCCTGAATCATTGGGCACCTATACACATGCAGCAAAGCTACTCCAGCACACTGTAATTATAGCGCATCAGAGCAGATTTGATTAACTGAGTCTGTTGAAGTGTGGTAATAACCACATTCCAGTAGACTCTAGCGTCACACATATTGGTATTCCCACAATGAAAAATGGCAGCAGGGGAGCATTAACTAAAACTTGTTCAACAAGTTTGGTTAAAATGCCCCCACTGCCATTTTTCAGCCTAGGGAGGTTGATGCGTGTGATGCTCTGGGCACTTTAATTAGAGTGGCTCTCAGAGCTGCTCTAATTAAAGTGTCTCCTCTCATCCCCACCTCTGCCTCCCAGAGCACATCTATAAATACCCTTTAGGTCTAATAGCATAGGCACATGGTCAGGTGATCAGAGCAGAGGGGTAATGGCAACTTTCAGTTGATTTATATGATTCTCCATTTTAGGATCACAGAAAATTAGGATTGGAAAAGACCTCAGGAGACCATCAAATCAGAACCATCCTTAACTAGATCATCCAGCCAAGGATTTATCTAGCTGCATCTTAAAAACCTCCAAGGATGGAGAGTCCACAGCCTCTTTGGGCAACCTCTACCTGTGTTTTACTACCTTTCTAGTGAGAAAGTTTTTCCTAATATCTAACCTAAATGCCCCTTGATGCAACTTGAGACCATTCCTTTTTGCTCTGGCATCTGCCACCACTGAAAACAGCTGGCTCCATCCTCTTTGGGACCACCCTTCAGGTAGTTGAAGGATGCTATTAAATCTCCTCTAAGTTTTATCTTCTCTAGACTAAATAAGAAGAGTTCCATCAGTCTGTCCTGAGAAATTATGTGCCAGAACCCCTCATCTAACACCAGTTCCGCTGGATTCTCCCCAATTCGTCCATATACTTTCAGTAGAGAGGGGTCTAAAACTGGACATGGTACTCCAGATATGGCCTCACCAGTGCTGAATACAGGGGAATAATCACTTCCCTTGATCTGTTGGCAACAGTCCTACCAATGCAGCCCAGTATGCTGTTAGCCTTCTCAACAACAAGGGCACACTGCTGGCTCATATTCAGCTTATTGTCCACTGTAACCCCCAGGTCCTTTCCTGTAGAGTGACTGACTAGCCAGTCAGTCTCCAGTCTGTACAAGTGCATGGGAGATTGCTCTGTCCTACTTACAAGACTTTGCACTTCTCCTTATTGAACCTCAGGAAATTTCTTTTGGTTCAATCTACAATTTGTTAAGATTTCTTCGAATCCTAGCCCTACCTTCAAGCATATCTATTACTCCACCCAGCTTGGTGTCATCTGCAAACTTGTTGAGGGTGCATTGTATGCAATCCTTCATAGATGAAGATATTGAACATAACTGGCTCCAGGACAGACCCCTGGGGCACTCCATTTGACACTGGCTGCCAACTAGACATCAAGCCATTTACTACTACCTTGTGAGCTTCATGATCCAGCCAGTTTTCCATTGACCTAACAGTCCATTCATCCAACCTGTACTTGCTTAGCTTGCTTGCAAGAATGTTGTGGGAGATCATATCAAAAACTTTGCTAAAGTCAAGGTATATCACATTCACTAGTGTCCCTGAATCCAAAAAGGCAATCATGTCATCATAGAAGGCAATCAGGTTGGTCAGGCATGACTTGCCCTTAGTGATTCCACGCCGACTGTTCCTAATCACCTTCTTATCCTCCAAGTGCTTAAAAATTGATTTCCTGAGGATCTAATACATGATTTTTTTTTCAGGGATTGAGGTGAGGCCAACTGGTCTGTAGTTCCCTGTATCTTCTTTTTCCCTTTCTTAAATATGGACACTACATTTGCCCTTTTCCAATTGTCTGGGACCTCTCCCAATCACCATCAATTTTCAAAGATAATGTTCAGCAGTTTGGCAATCATATCAGCTAACTTCCTTAGCACCTTCATGTGCACCCTCATGGGACAATCAAGAGTGTATCAAATTCAATGTCTATTTACAGCCAAATGTCACAGAGATGTCATAGGCCAGGGGTTGTTAATGTTTTATGGTGGGCAGCCAGAATGACCTAGCTCTCATCTGAGAAGACAACCCAATGCCTCCACCACTTCTCTCTGCCATCCGACTGCAGTGTAGTGCAAAGAAAGCTTCCTTTTTGCCAGATTCTGGGCACCCAACTGTGCTATGAAGCAGCACACATATTTGATTCCAAATGCTGTCCATGGAACCAGCACCTATTATAGGGATATGTAAGGAGAAAATCATGGCTCTGCCTCAGGCCCTGGCCCTGCACTCTCATCACCCCACAATCCTGGCCCTGGCCCTGGCCCTGCCCCAGCCCTGCTTGGCTATGGTCCCATATTATCCAGTCACCTGAGCATGTCCAGATCCAGGCCAGTCTCTATGAAGACCCCAGCCATCTGCCCACTTTTCTTGTCATCCCCAGTGGTGGATGTGGGCTGCATGGGCTGGAGGGCCCAGGCAGCAGGGCCAGGTCTGGCAGCAGTGTGAGGGTAAAGTGAGCCACTGTTGTGGGGGCTGCCAGCAAGCTGAGCCCAGCCACCAAACCACCCCCATCCTGCTGTCATGCCAGCACCTGGCCCTGCAAACAACAGCTCCCAGTGTGCCTGAGCTCCATAAGAAGGTAAAGGGCAGGCTAATCTCCATGTTAAGTGGCATCTCTCCATGCCAGTGTGGCAGGATTAGCTACATGTGCCAAGCCTTGGGCAGCCCCCTGCACATGGGCTGGGAAGGGCCAAGAGACCCACTGCAGGCCAGATAGAATCAAAATGAATATCTATGCAGACACTTATAAATGATATGATGTTGTAGACAGGTGTTATACTCAGGAAGATCTCAAAGAAACCTATAAAAACTCTTGGAATGAGATTCATGAAGGAGAACCATGAGTACAGTACACCTATTTAGAGAAAGTCTGACTTCAAAACAAAACACAAAACACAGCATCCTTCATGAGCAAAAACATAACAATTTGCTTGCAAAACATGTCCTATTGGAATGTGTTTTAAAGAAGTCTAAGCCAAAATGTCAGGTCAACTTCTAAACTTTTAAGTAATGTTTAAGTAATGGTTTAAGTAAATTCATCTCAGTGACAGTGATACAAAATTATCTTTGTATATTTCATTTTTTAAAATTATATACAGTACAGCTATGAATGAATCAAAGAGATTCCTGAGTTATGTTAGCCATAATGTCACATACAGAGCAGAGAAACCAGACAGAGAAGAAAAGACGCTGGGTCTAATTTCTCCCTATTGACAAGTAGTAAAATAATAGCAAATCTTAATACAGAGTCACTGAAGAAGAACTAATCATAATGAACATATTGTACAGTGGAATAAGCTTTGATATAAAATAAAAACCTCAAAGTTTAGATGTACTAATGAAATTATATAAACACCCACTAAAAACTTTGAATGCAACAAGGGGCAATGGCATGCTCTCTACAGTGTAGAAGAGGCTGAAGAGTCACACACCTTAATTAAAAAAAAAAAGATTCCACAGCTGGTTGCATTTCCAATTCCCATGGTCCTGAAATGCAAAGTGCCTTCAACCATTGATATGTATCTGCAGCCAGTAGCTTAGGTAGGGCAAGGCAAGAGAGGCACCAGCCCCAGGTGCAAACTTAAAGGGGGTGCCTTTTTGTCCCTCTTCCCACCCAAAAGACTTTCCCATGATAGGCTGCAGGGTCTGTGCAAGATAGCTTCTAGGGGTGTGAGCCCCCGATCTGTCTCCTGGATCACAGGAGGCTGGTGCTGCCATCTGGGGCCATCAGCGGGTGGGCCGAGGGCAGATCAGCTTGTGTGGGCAATTACACCTGTTCTGATCCTGGGGTGGGGGAAGAGGCCTCCACACAAGCTGATTTGCCCTGGACCCTCCTCGGGCCATCTCTGGTATGAAGCCTGGGGCATGTCAGCTAGTGTGGGGACCTGCTGCTGCCACCCCAATCCTGGTCCCTGCATGACCTGATTTGCCCTGGACCCACCTGCTGCTGGCCCCAGGCAGCAGCACCAGCCTTCTGTGATCCAGAAGGCAGGTCAGGTGCCTGCACCCCCAGGAGCAGTCCAGCGCAGCCCCCACAGCCCTCTCAGGGCTGCGGATGAGCTCCCAATCTGCCTCTGCATGGCAAGAGGCTGGTGCTGCCAGCTGGGACCAGAGCTGGGTGCAGCCTGTGCTGGGAATATTGGTGCTGCCACTGGCCCCAGCTGGCAGCATCAGCCTCCTGTCATCCGGCAGGCAGATCGGGGTTCACCCACACCCCCAGGAGGGCTGCGGGGGCTGTGGAAGACTGCTTTCAGGGGTGCAGGCCCCTGATTTGCCTGACAGATGACAGGAGGCTGCTGCTGGCTGGGACTGGTGCTGAAGCCAAGTAAGCCTGGCTTCAAAATTCAAAATGTTTTGAAACTTTTGCAATGTTTTGAGGGCCCCTGTTTCATTTTGAACCTGTTTCAAAGGCCTTTGTTTCATCTGGATTTCACTGTTTTAAGCTAGAAATGCATCAAAAGAGTTTTGAAATGAAACACCAAGTGAAATTTTGTACAACCCTAACAGGCAGCTGAGAAGATATTGGCCTACTTTGATCAAACAACTTTGCGAGCCCACAGAAAGAAAAAGTCATTTTGAAAATTGACCACAGACAGATTTTTTTCTGTTTGTTTGTTTATTGTTTTTCTCCTGTGTCTGCAGGTCTTTTCCACTGTTGCACTGTGTTAATAACTCTTAAGTGTTCTCTGGAAAGTGGCTTTTCCTGCCAGCTTGTTTTTGCACCCAATAGCCCACTACACTACATCAAAACAATATATTCTAACAGGAAAATCTCAGTATCTAAATTAATATTCAATATTTTAAACTGAAGAATAGCTCCAAAGTTGCAACAGTGCATTTTGGTTATCCTGCTTTCCATAGTAAACAATACCATGTTTTACTCTGGTAAGGGTGGAAATCCACATTTTACCGTTTTTCCATGGGAAGCGGAAAACTCGGATCCCTGATCATAATACATCTGTGAAAGGTACTTTCAATAAATAAAAATGTATTTACCACAAGATGAATGTCATGGTAAAAAGAAGAGGAAACTGAAGTTTTAATATAATGGAGTTATAGCAAAATGTCACAGATACTATGATCAAGTACAGTATACCTGCTTGTTTATGATGCTATGGTCTTTGATTTCTCAGTAATGCTTGCCCTAATCAAACACATAAACATAAAGAAAACATTTTAAAAAAATATTTAACTACCTCAGTATAAAGCATCTTATTAAAGAGATTTTTTTAAAGCACTGGACTGATTTTCATACCCACTATGTTTATGTTCACAACAACATAAATGAATTAAGTCATTGGTCTGTTGACTTTCCAGAAGGCTTAGTGATTTCTTAATAACAGTATTAGGTGTTACTACAAATCCAAGTGCCCAAAGCACTGGACTAGATGACCCATGAGGTAGGTCACTTCCAATCCTGTGATCCAAAGAAATATGAACTCTCAGGTTCACCTCAGAGAAGCAAGATGTCAGATGCTCACCAGTGATTTCATAACAAACAGTATATTCAAAATAAAAAGGAAGATCACAGATTAGCACCCAGTAGTGCAGGTGACGTGATTTTGAAACCACGTGCATGTGGTATTCCATTTCTTTTCTCAGTCTGACCTGAAAACTTTGTGATAGATGATATTCCCAGACAGAAACCAATCCCATGGATCTCAGCAACTGTCAGCTCTGCTCCCAGCACAGCTTGTGGCTTCTTTCCTGATTTTATTCTGCTGCTATTCATCTTTCTGAAGACAACATTGCACTGGTAAAATTCAATTCATATTTCCAATATTCTCTTAGAGTTTGGATAACTACAAACTTTTTTTTAAGTGTGAAAACAGTGATGCTGACATTTGAATGCAATTCAAATATCATTGACATGCTGCTTTTCAGTTATCCATAGTCATTTTTCCCAATGTCTCCACCCACATTAACACACATACAGATCAGACTACAGCCGGGGGGAACAAAATGGCAGGCTGATGGCCCAACTCCATTTCCCAGCAGCCCCTGCATGCATTGCTGCAGCCAGTTTCCAAGGAGACCACAGTAGCTGCAGTGTCCTGACAATGCAGGGCCAGGGTTTCCCTGGAGACTGCCCCCAGCAGCACTGGCAGGGTGCACAGCTGAGATCTTTCAGTGATGACAATGTGGTCCCTCAGCTAGGACAGAGCAACAATCCACTGCCTACATGCATGTCCCTGCCTGGGGCATTCAGGCAGTGGATCACAGCTCTGCCCCAGTTCTGGACCATGCTGTCACTGCCACAAGATCCCATACCCAAGCTCCCAGCCCAGCTGCACACCCTGATAGTACTGCTAGGGCCAGTATCCATGGAAGTCCTGGCCCCACACTGTCATAGGGATCTCTGTAGAAACCAGCTGCTGCAGCTTGGGTAGTCTGTCATGGTCCCAATCCAACTCACAGGCCAGACTTCACCCACCCTTGGTCTGCAGTAACCCAAAGGAGGAGTTAGAGGTGACTTAAATGGATATCTGGGGAGTCAGCCATTGTGAAGGAACGCCAAGTGGCATAGACCTGATGTAACCAGGCTAAAGCTTCTCTCGCCTTTTCTTGGGGTGAGAGGTAGGCATTAGTGGAAAGGCAAAGTAGCCAGTGTGATGTAGCCTGTTTCACTTGATGTAATGGCTTTTAGGTAATTATAAACCAGTACAACTCAGGTTGCATCAAGAGCCAAATCAGACTGAAAACCATGGGAAGTGAGAGTATGGAAAAGTTGTAGTAACCATTTTAGACCCTCTACCTCCTACATCATCCAAGTTGGGATCAGAGCACTACTTGGGGCACCTACAAATAAATCAGATCATTACCATCAGCTATAGCAACTATGGAAACATAGTACAAGTCATTTTTGACTCTCTAGTGTATCTTATTCAAGTCCTACGATACCAACAAGATGTTTTATTCATTGAAAACTGTAACGGCATTAATTTGAAAAGCTTATAAGCTCTAACTGATAGTGGTCAATACATTTCTAATTTTCTCTGCCATGTTTTAATTAAATAATCCTATGGTAAATACACTGAAACCTTCATTTTAGATCCCAGTTTCTTCAGATTTCTTAAGAAAAGTAAGCTTGGAAAACAGTGCCATCTAATGCTAGATAGCACAGAAATTACAGACTATAAAGTAATGTAACAAAGCTTGTTTAATATTGACCATTTTTCCTTATGGTTTCCTAAAATCTACAGAAACTTAAATAAAAGTTAAACATGTAGGCAGACATGAAAGAAAAGTAGAAAAATGTTGCTAATTCAAATAGCTCTATGAGCATGAAGAACTCTACTGCAGGTTGCAATGAAATAATGATTTAAACTGTTTCAGACCACTGGGGTACACAGCTTTAGTGTAGATACATGCAGGGAATTTGAGGAGAAATACTTGACCTAGACTGAAAGATTAGAGCAGAAGTAGTATAAGATAATGCATAACAGCTTGCAAGTCTCCTAAATATTAGATTCTTCTCTCTGGAAGCTATATAGCAGCAAAAGACACTTCAATATAACAATTGATAAATCAGCTACATATTAATCTGCAGTTTAAGTTCTCTTCATTAAGCCTAAGAGATTCAGAAGTGACACTGTAAGTAACCGCCTTCATCTAAGCAAAAACAAATATATATATTTTTTAATATTCCTGTAGTTGGTGGCCAAACACACATTTTCCAAGGTAAAATGTTCTTTCCCAGCTCTGATTTGTTTTTCCTCAGGAAGTTTCTGGAAGACCCTCCAGCAAAGAAAAGAAAAAGTTAACACCACTGAAGTACGATTAAAGGAATGATACATATATTAAGGCTCATAAATACAAGAGACAAAAAAAGGATATTTTTAAACAAACAGAAAGGATGGTGAATGGAATCAGGCAGAGATACTATAAGTAGTGACAATGCCAGAAAGCTGCTGGCAAGATAAATAAAAAAACATGAGACACCAAGAATAACCTCTCCTTCATAATGTAAACATTTCTCATTTTGAAACCAGGCCCAAAGCATTACAGCAATTTGTTGTACTCTGAATTGCTGTGCATTAGTGCTAACAACACTGACCAGGAGAGTTTTCAATAATTTAGCTTCCACCTCATTGTTCTGATTAAGATGGTTAGGTGAGTCTCATTTCAACTCCAGAGATATTGAAGTTTCATATTCAGATAAAGAATCTCTAGTAGGTGATTTCTTGCTGTGTCTTTAAAACATTCAAAGTTCTCCTCATTAAATTATGCTATGGTATAATTCTTTCTTCACAGTCCTTCAGAAAGTTTATCCAACATAGCAATATTATTTTCCAAACAGAACAGACTTAAATTAATTTTCAAAAAGATATCTCTTTCAGTATACCTTCCTATTAAAATCCAAACAGCTTACATTTACTGCCTTTTATTAATATATACCTCATCAAAAGCCTACTAAAGGCAACCTCCCAGTGACTTCAGATGAATTGCAATTTGTCCAGTTCTCAAATCAAAACAGATTCCAGATGATCTTGACAAAACATTATTTAAAATAATATCACAGCTTCAAGATCCTGTTATGCTCAAAGGACAGTCTCCAATACTTTTATACAAGCTTAGTATCATCTTACTCCATAAATAGCCCATCAGCTTCAGCTGGGCTACTATGAAAGTCAATTCTACCCAGTACAAATTGGAAAATCATACTCTGGACCCAAAGTTTTAGCTTTTTTTTTAAATTTCAGTATTTACGTTGCTGAAATTAATTCAAGCTAATAAAGTAGGATGGCAAATTGGGCCCTATAGGTTGGAGTGAAATCCAGGTTCTATTTTTAATTCCTTTTAGTCTTGGGCCATGAATGGATTTCTTATTTTGCTGATTTAAACTACACTATACTCACTAGATTTTAACTTCCATTTTATTGCCTTATTCATTTTCAAATAGTTCCTATCAAATACAATGAATGTATTGGCCCTATCAAATTCAAAGAGCATTTCATCATCATCTTCAGTACATCAAGGATTTTGCACTACATGAACATGAATTTTATTAACAAATATGCTTTTTTAAAATCAGGTAACTGTGAAGCTGTTTGCTCATAGACTATTTTAGCAATTTGTTGCCTCTTCTCAAACTGGCTATATTAAGTAGTACATGAACATATTAAGAGAGAGAAATGCAGATTATAATAAATAAAAGAGAATAAACTGCAATTAAATGTCATTTAGATCAGGCCCTCAACAAAAATGGAAAACATCACTTTGTGGGCTAATCCACCACCCTTATTTTCTCAATAGATTTTCCATCTGTCCATCAAGATAATATTGAATAGATTTTATTCATTTCATTAGATTCAGGGTTAACTTAAAGAACCATAACAAGATAGAGATGCCAAAATATACATAGAAATATTTAATGTCTGGTCTCTTCTTACTGCCATGACCTAGGAAGAAGCTGATACAATATATGCAAATGTTTCTGCAAACTTACATATTATTATGGTGGAGAATGCCTTGCATTCAAAAACTTGCTTGACTTAATTGTTCTACTCTATTTCAACCATGGACTTGGTCCAATAAAAGATATCACCCAAAAAACATCCTTGCCTCTCACTTAATCATGTGGCAAGAAAATTATATTTAGATGTTTGCTTTTGGGAATTGGCTTGTTGTTAAAATATATATTGCATTAGAAAAATGATCCAGGGGAATGGCAATGGTTAATTGGTTTCTAAAAGCCTGTTTGTGACAGCTTCCTTCAAAGGCTCCCTGTGTTTGAAGCTAGCAGACACACAGGCTGGAAAATTGAAGACATGTACAACATAAGATAAGTGGTATTATGTCACAGTGCCCACCTGCAGAGCACTTTGGATTTCCAGTTTTGGTGGATGGACCAAATTAGAAGACCATTAAATGCTCAAATCAAGATGTGTGCATTTGATGGGTTTGTTGGAACAAAGAAATATGCTGACAGGACAGAACATGGACAGGGATGACCACAGGGAGACCAATGATGCCCAGAGATAGAGTCATCAGAGGGGAGAAAAAATAAGAAAGGAGGAAATTCAGAGCAGCAAAGGGTCCCAGATGGGGGAACCTGAGGCCACCATGGACAGAGGGCATTTCATCCACCCCACTGGAGGGATTGGCCTCAGCTCTTGACCTCCAGGCTACTGACCTCTGACATTCAAGAAAGAACACAGGGTAAAGCTCTTGTACTGGCCAGATGTACTTTCCCTCTATGACAGTCCTAGGACTTGTAGACATAGGAATCAAGACAACTTATTTTGTTTGCCTTGCCTGTATTATTTTTATCTGCTATCATTAATAACATTCAGGTCAGGCCAGCACTCAGGATCTCAATATTGTGCTGTTTGACAAGAGGGTGTGGTGTACAATTGCACATATACAAACACAAAAATCAATTAGGTGCATACACATGCGCACACATGTGCTACCAGCTCAGGCACATACATATGACTATAGAAGGCACGGGGGAAGCCTGAAAACAGAGAGATGGACAGCAGAAAAATCTCAAGAAAAGTGGCAGAAGAAACTGAAAGGCAGCAGGGCAGCGCAAAAGCAGAGAAAAGTAGCAGAAAGTCACAGGAAAAAGGCTGTAGATGGCATGGGAGATCAGGAAAGTAGCAGAGAGGGGGAGCTGGAGCCCAGAGAGAGAGAGAGAGAACGAGGCTGGAATTTAAGATAGGGAAGGGACTGGAATTCATTAAAACATGACCCAGCTTGGGGTTGCAAATGGCAGTGGTTTTACTGAACAGGGGAGATGGTGGCACAATGTCTTATTGGTTCCCTTGCATATACACCCCCAACACACACACAATGGCAGCAGAGGTTAGGCTTGGTGCAGGGGATGAAGTCCACTGAAGTCCAGGAGAAGAGAGAGAGACAGAGAGTCCAAATTGTAGGAGGAGGTGTACCTATCCAGGTTGGAAGAGGGGCCTTGTCCAGTAGGTGTTGTCCAGAGGGGGGTCACCGGCAGGGCCTCTGGGTGGATAGGTGGTGTGGCATGGTGCTGTTCCAGATGGAGAGGGTGTCCCACTGGTTCTGTCTTCACTGCCCCTTTTTATAGGGGCAGACCTTGTGTGACCCTAGCGACAGGAGGCATGCCCAGGCAAGGGTCAGCCCCTGGCATACTGAGCATGTGTGCTTCATGCAGGGATGTGCAGTTTCAGGCGTATGTAATGCTGAGAGTTTCTGCTTCTGCAGGGTCTTTTGTCTTTCAAATGCTGGTCTCCTCTCTTTTCCTGGGTGAGGTCTGTGGTTCCTGGATGAATCAATGCGAGGTGATGGCCCAGTCGTTACAGGCCATTCAGCAGAGGCCTCGTACCATTGTATTTGAATCAATCATTCTCATTCATCGGGGAACCAATTTACATGGGAGGGGTACAATGAATCATATTGTTGCAACATGGGATGCCCAGGCAGAGGACAGAAGATGGAGGCTTGACATGACTTTGGTTCACTTACAAACACAGGCCTAAAACATTCTGTGTCCATGTGAAACAATAAAAATCAATACAAAAATGATAATAATACAATATACAACAGTAAAAATAAATACAAACCTAATAATTATACAATATAAAACAGTGGATATCCAAAACCAAAAACTCACTACCAAAATGAAAATGTTAAAGCTTATCCTACATCTTAGCTTACTTATCTAGGGAATAGAGAGGGAGAGCAAAAGTCAGAAATGGTTGGGGAAGGGGAGGGAATGCATTTTAAAATAAATTAAAAGAAAAAAAAAACTGGGGGTTTTGCTATACATGTGTAACATAAGAATACCTGCAGCCTCAAAACCTTCAATCAGTCAACATTCAGTACTTAACTATATACAATTTATTTACATAAGGAGAAAAGGGATGTAGAAGTGACCTTAAAATCAATATATACACCAAAAATGATACTAATAAGTATTAGATACTAAAAACTATTATACCTTTGCTACAGCAGTATGAAACCCCAAACCACCTCTTCTTTTGGAAATTTGGGAGCAGTCTCTGGGGAAGTGGGGAGGGAATTTGTGAGAAACCCTTACATTTAACTCTCAGGTTGGTTCCTAGATGAGCTTCACCCAATGTTGTTTGTAGTGACACTGTACAACCTGCAGTGTTGCGATCCCCACTTGCAATCTGTCTCCCTTTAGTGCTCAGAATTCAATGGGGGCACTCTCCCCTGTGTGGGACAAGTGGCTTTCCCCACCTTCCCCTCATGGGCAGGCTACAAGAGCTCAGGGAAGGCTCTTCTGGGGATACAATTCCCTTCCCTATAACAGATAAAGGGTATGCTGACAGCACCATCTGGACTTGACAGGCATTGTCTTGCTAAGCCTCCCAAAACCTGCTGGCCCTTGCAGCAGCACTTCGGTCTCTGCCACCGTGCTCTCACTCCAGCCTTGTCCTGATGACTTCAGGCTCTTCTGGGGCTCATTTGACATCGGCTCACTCCAGCTCTTCAGTGCCCATGTGCTTCTCTTCCTCTGACTGCAGCACATGCCTTCTTTTATCCCCTCAAGGGGCCATGACCCTGGATAGCAGCTCATCCAATCAGGAGTTTAGAGTGAATTCTCCAGTCACCTTGCACCTCATCCGTGGATCAAGATTAATCCAATCAGAAGTTTGGGTTGAGTGGTCCAATCAAACTGAACTTCCATTATTGCAACATTGAAGCATAAGCCCAACTAGACAAAGACCTGGCTGTAAGAGAGCCTAATCTAACTGTTACACAAGCATAATGGTTTGATTAAACAGTCTTATAACAAAGAGACAAGGGATATATTTATTCAAATTAATATGCATTAGTCCATTACCACTGCATTTTCATACATCTTTTTATATGAGAGCAAATAGACCATATCATGGTAGATCTCTTTATCTCAGTCTAAACACTTTACTGCTTTTTGATGCTATTGCAGGAGGTTAGTAAGATATATAATGAATATGATTACTCCCTAACCAGTAGCACCAAGATTTGGGACTGGGCCAAAATGAGCTTCTTAGAAATTAAGGGACTGGAGGCACTGGCATAATACTTTATCTTCCAAGTAAGCCACTATACTCTCTAAACAACCAACTACACTATAGATACTGATATAAGTATGTTATGGCCACTTGGGGGGAAGCTCCAAACATTAACATAATGTAAATCTAGCTATCCTGGGGTTCCAATTAAGCATAATTTTTGGTTTGTCTCTATTACACCTAGGTAAGACTACAGAAGTATGAATTACTCTAGAGAAAGATGAACAATGTAATTTCAGCATCAGTTTTGTTGTCTGGAGAGTTCGAAGGGAAATTTTTACTTTTACTTTAGTACAATATTCACTCATAATTTTAATCCCCAAATTGGATTTACAGAATTTTCTGCTGATTTTGGATGAGAAACATCATCTGGCATTACACTGTGTCAAATCAAATGAAGATATCACACCATTTGTGTCATTCCCCCTCCCTCCTCCCCCACATTGCACATTGTTCTAGGTAACAAAGGTATTGTGGATAATGTTTTATCATGCTAGCATCCAAGTTACATATTGTTGTCATTAGTGCTCAAAAAACTTTAGGAAGAACTTCAGTGCCTTTATCCTTATTCTGTGGATTGGGGAAACTTGGGTAAGTCACATCATTACTCAAGTCAGGTTATGGGCAGACCCATGAATAAAATCAATACTTTTTGAATCCCAGGTCTAGGTTTGTTTCTGTTATACAACACTGCCTCTCATATTAAATGCTATTGGCTTCACAGTACCTTGTACCGACTGAGTATCATTTTATTGACTGAGTACTCATTTTATTGTTTCCTCACAGTCCTGAAAGCATCAGACATTAGGAAAAGAAGACAGGGAGTTGAAAAAGTTGAAGAGAAAGGAAAAGACCAGCAACGATCTAATTGCTCAGAAGACTAGCTCTTAAAAAATAATGGCTTATAATAAAGATTTTTCATCCTGCTTGTGAAGCTCCAGCTCCAGTGGCTGCCAGGCAGCATTCAACAAAGGAAGAGGTGCATATTTATATTATTTCAAGTAATCTGTCAGAGTTAAGTTATGAAGAAACTATGGCATGTTTGACTTAATGATTGAACATTTTTCCTAAATTTACATACAGTATTTTTTAGCTGTCTAGAGTAGTTACTAGGTTCCGCTCAAATTGGTTATTTTAAATTACCCATGGAAAAAAGCAAGATCTGGCACTAATTTAAAACAAACACTACCTAGTTTGTGCAGGAACTAATTCTACTTTAAGTCTTGACAAGATCAGAGCATCTTAGAGAGCTATAATGAAAGCTGTTCTCCCATTCTCTGGCCTCTAGAGTACAGAAGTAGCAAGAGGATGGGATAGTGAAGTAGAAAGTTTAAGATAAGTTTGATCCATCAGCTAAATCAAAAAAATGTTTATGCCTTAAGTCATTCACAAATGATGCAGCCAGGAGTACAGCTCCCCACTGTAAATGAGAATGCTTTGTACAAAGTGTTCTGAGTTACAGTGATCCCCCCAGACCAAACATAAGTTCACAGTTGGAAGGAGAGTGGAAATGTAGCTGCTGGCTGCCAGCCTGCAGCTGGTTTCCATTAGCAAGAGCCCCTCCTTTCTCTTAGCCTGTCCTTGTTTCAGCACGGGAGGGGGAAAACAGAAGGGAGGGAGTTCATTCTAGAGGTTCCCCAGCTTGGGGGAGGGGCTCCAATACACTTGCCCCACCCTCCAGTAGGGGCTTAAAAAAACCCAGACTGAGCTCCCTCTGCTCCCTTTCCCCCTCCTATTCTAAAAACAGCTCAAGACTGGAAGGTAGTATGAATAGAAGATGTTCTTTTTTGAAACATTTTCATCTGAACCCTCATGCAATGAGGATACAGATTTTCTCCTGACCAGCTATTTTTAAAGCTGTTTGCAGCCATGCATTTTTATTTGGTCATGACTATAAACCACTTTCCATGGCCAGATCAGGCAAAAATTGTCACTTCTATGTACACCCAAAGAAAAACTGAACCACAAAGGGCAGCAAGAATAAAACGTATTGTGGGCCCAGAAAATATTAGATTTGCATTTTATGCTACAAAATGTGTAAAACCATCTCCTTAACATTTTTTCTTTGAACTTCAGGTAAATTGGATCAAAAAGATATTGAACAGCAAACAGGCTGACTCCCTTCTTTAGCAAAGCATGCAGATTCCAAGTTGAAATCCAAACTTCCTTCCTTCATGGGATTGGGAATTACTGCAAACTTAAAAGCACTAGTACAATAAAAAGTCCTTAAGCCAACACAATTTAGCACAACAAAACAGCCTCTTCCACCCTAGTTTCCTAGATCTTTGTGTTTCTCCTGTACTGAAGGGAAACAAATTCCTATTTCCCCCAGAGCTTGGGTAAGAGTTAACAAGCCACTTCTGGGGCAAACACCTGTTGTGTGCAAGTTTACCTAATATCTGCCAACTATCTGGAGTCAAGAAGGTATTTTGTTAAACTCAGTCTTTGTCTAGTGTGTTTTCAAAAGGTAAAACAAAAACACATGTTTTATAAACAGCAAATGAAAAAGGTCATATCTCACAGCCTTAATCAGTTTTTATTAAATGGGAGTTCACTTGAAGTGTGTCTGATCATTCCCCAAATCCATATTATGTAGAAGACCTACATATGCCTAGTTGGAGAAAATGACTCCGTTCCGTTGTCCTGCTGACCTCCCCTTCTTACCCTAGGATCCTTCAGAGAAGGTGCACCACAGTTAAAGTAAATGCAATTCTTTTCTTGTTGTAAGATGTCCCCAAACATAATCACCCATTTCCCCTGCCCTACAAGCTGATGGCCAACTTACTGGCCAAACACATCAGTGAATTTTCCACCAGCACCTTTTCAATTCCTTTTCTATGGGAACTAATTTAAAAATCATAACATACACAGCCCCAGTCAAATTTTTTATTTACCTTATGTAAACAGCTCTTGATCTTTTCCCTCACCATCCTAGGCATCTGATCAGTCACAGGCGGGGCGTGTAAACCCAAGTTCTTTATATCGTTTTCTCATATTGTGATGTTTCTCCCAATCTTACTGAAAAAGTGTTAACCTTCCATTTTTGTTCCCAAGCCTCCCCACCACACACACAGGGATAAAGACTTAAGTATTGCAACATAAGTAATATAAATGAATCTACTATCTTTTTCTAAGAAACACTTCCCTTCATCTGTTTCTACAACATGGACATTTTTTCTTTTTAATTCATTCATAATCACTGATGCTTTAATTTTTGTAGATATATGGAATTAAAATATTTGAAGAGAAGAACATGAATTCATATAGGTTAGAGTAAGCTACTGGATGGGGGCATACATCATTTGTAGTAAGCAGAGGGAGAGAAAGAAGCAGAGCTTGGAATATCAATGTATTCAGAGTAATTTGTTAGACATATAAATATCTGTGTCCACTTGTTGTGCATCATTCATTCACTTGCAATGACAATAGTGTAGTTCCAAGCCTTCTTTTAATGCACATTTTTAACTCCCAGAAGGAGAAGAGATCCCAGATTACACTAAAGGAAACAAATTTGTGAAACTTGTGTCAAATAAATTATTTTGTCCAATATTCTGTGTTACCTTAATATAAAGAAAACCACACACAGTCAGAGGAGTAACTGGCTGCTTAAGTGCCTTGGGCAACAATACATATGGCAGCATCACTGGCTGTGCTGCTAGTGGCAATACTGGCTGGGCTGGTAGCACAGTTGCTGTTATATTTGAGCACCACCCTCCAATACCAAAAAAAGAATCAGTACATCTGTTACAGTACTGAAAGCAGTTATAGCACCTTGTATTTTTTTAAGATTGCCACTGAACAAGAATATTCACATTTCAGCTACAATTATTTTTGCTGCCCAATTCTGTCTACATTTTACATAAATCTTGTTTGAAAGAGAGGAAAAAAATTGTGTAAGTTCCATAAAGCTGAATGTCAGCACCTCAGTATCCAGGAAAAGAAATTGCTTTGAGTTGAACAAAAACTTAGAATTTCCTACTTTTGGGGCAATGAATAGTTAAGCTAAAAAGAACTTATTTGGAAATGATGAAACAAGAAATATCACCTTTTCTGACCTGGAATATGAACCTTATTTATGCCCATTATAACATCTTATTTCCCTCTGGCATTTGAGAAAGGGAAGCGAGGCCTGCAACAGAAAAGCTTTTCCCTTCTATAAACTCCAAAAATAAAATGAAATGACCTGTGGATACCTCTACACATGCAATTAGTGTGAAACAATAAACTCTGGGATTTTATTGCTCCAAAGTTTATTGTTCCTTGGTGTCCTGTATGAACGTGCACCCAGGACTGCAGCATGTTGAGCTGGGTCAGAGCAGCACAGGCTGTGAGGGATCCCTTGGGGTTAGCCTGTCAGCCCAGGGCTGCTCCCTCTGGTTTAACATACTGTAAACGGTGGCTGGGGCATGAGGATGCTCCAGTGAGGGGCTAACCTGCAGGAAGCTCCCACACTGAAGCACCCTCATGGCCCAGCCAGCTGAGGCAGCATCTACCCATGCACTGCTATGGAGTAAAAAACTCTGCAGCAGGGTAGTACTTTTGCTGTACAGTTTATGGGCACATCCACACATGAAGGCACGTGCATTTGCAGCAGCTCAAATAGAAGTGGTGCAAATTTGAGTCAGAACTTTTGGCCCAGCAGACATGCCCAGACATGCACTTTGCTGTGGGGCAAATTGTGCCACTTGGGACAAAATAACCCTGCCTGGCTCCTCACAGATCTGCAGCCAGGGGGAGCTAGAGCCTGAAGTATAAAAAGCTGTCCTGGCCAGCAGCTCAGGGCTGCTTGCCCTCAGAAGCTTCTGAGGCCTGGCCACTTGGCATCTGGAGACACCAGCCCCTCATGCCAGCTGGGCTGCCGAAGCTGCCCTGACTTACAGTGGCCCCTGAACCCTCTACCTACTGCAGCAGTCTGGTAGGGAGGACTGATGCCTGTCTGTGACCTGCTGCCATCCGCAGCAGAATCTGCCTCCTTGCACCTGTGGCCCCATGGCTGCACACATACCAGATGCAGACAGAGACCACACAGCTGCCTAGGCTCCGGTATGGGCCCTGCAGCAGATCCGATTGCACCTCTCGTCTGTGGCTGCACAGCAGCATCACTATAGCCAGACAGCCTAGTTGGGAACTAGAGTCACCTGCCTAGCTTGGGGCTATAAGTACTAGCTGGCCCTGCTGGAGAGGAGCATACCCATGCTGCCAGCCCATGGTGCAGCCCTCCACCCCACTACTGCTATGTCAGACCCAACAGAGGGAGCAGCTGACAATGAAGACCCTGCCATCACTCCCCACATGTACCCTTGCACCTGGGCCTGGACTACAAGTAAACACTGGTGGGAGTATATAGTCCTCCTCACCTGGGACAATGCACATGGAACACAGTTGTCTTCATGATCTCTGGTTGTAGCACCTCCCTATTTCACTGAGCTGGATGTTCCTGGAATGCATACCAAAACCCTTCCTCTTGGCTTTGTTCCAATTGGAAATGCTCATCCTCCCACAAGTGTGCAACATTCACCTCCACTGTTCTACTTCTTCATCTGATGGAGGATGTTCAGCCTTACCAGCGAATATCTCATCCATAAGATAGTCCTCAAATACTGCCTTACTGTCTGTCATCCTCTTTTTCCTACTTCCAGTGGCCTCCAGTTGGGGCCTTCTTCTGCCTCTGACTTCTCTGCAGAGGCTTTCCCCCTAATCCAAATGGGGCAGCATTGTGGGGCACCTCTAGTTTTTCTCACCACTCTCAAACTATATTTTGCCACTTATTTTTTCCTTCTCTCATGGGCTATGACTGTCAGTAGCTCTGGCAGTCACATCCCAGCATCATCAGATAGGGTAAGGGCTCAGCTACTCCGACTAGCATCCAGAGCATTTTCTCACCCACTTGCAGACTAACCCACACTCTTTCTTGTCTTTGGGTCTCCCTACACATGCATTGAATAATTATCTGATATGCTACTTCCCTCTCTCTTCCTGGTAACACATCTCTTCGCATGCGATGAGCCCAAATCCAACATAGCACATATATTCTGTCCCTCCAGCCCGAATTATTATAGGAAATTTGTTCCTCACTTCACAGATTTAGTGGTGCCTTTGACTGAGATGGTGAGGGCTACAGCCCCAACCAAGGTGAGATAGACACCACAGACAGAAGGAGCATTCCAAAAGGTGAAGGATGCACTTTGTACACAGCCATTGCTATATACACCAGATTGCAATAAACCTTTTTTGGTATTGACAGATGCATCAAACTGGGCTATTGGTGTGGTGTTGGTGAAAATGGAATAAAGACAAGAACATCAAAAATGGCCCACCAGAAGCAAAAAAAGCCCCAGTTAGGCTCTGGAGTGGCGAGAGATGCACGGGTGAAAGCCCACCATGCCCCTGCTCCCC
>NW_017728920.1:2135254-2155709 GCF_001723895.1 Crocodylus porosus | reverse complement strand
CCAAGTCCCAGCACAGCTGGAGGCAAGTGAGGCCTGTGGTAGGAAGGGGTTAACCCCTCTCTGAGTAGGAGGAGGTGGTTGCATGGAGCCAGGCTTGGTCAAGTCCCACCTAGGGCCCTACTTCACCTAGCCCCCCAGGGAGCCACGCAACTGGAGCCACATGAACAGGTTGTGCAAACAGGTGCGTTTGTCTGCTGGTACATGAGTTAGCATGGAGTTCGTGCAGGAGGGTGCACGGGAGAGCCCCAGACCCTGCCTGCAAACCCCCTAGGGTAAACAGTCCCTGCCATAGCCAGCCTGCCAGTGGCATGACATGGATGGGCATGTGCTGCACCCCGAGGGTCCCCTCGGGCTCTATGGCCCCCACCTCGGGCACCTCAGAGACTACCACCCAGATGGAACTCATAATTCTGGGCTCCACACAGATGGAGCCGCTGGCTCTCAGCTAAGCAGGCTGCCTGTCCCTTTTTCAGGCTTTTGGGGTCTCTGGCGCACCAGCTGGAGGAGCTCCAGGCCACAGTCTAGAGACTGCGTGCCATCAGGAACTGTGAGCAGGAGATTGACTCCTACTGCCAGGCCCTTCTCCCCTGGGAGCCAGAGGGTAGACAACCGTTTCCCTCCAGGACAAAGGACGACTCCGAAATCTTCCACTCTGTCCAGTCTGTCCAGTCAGGGGCATGGACCAAGGTTGTCAAGGGCCCTAAGGCCCACCGCACCAAAGCCCCTGCCCTGCCAGAGATTAGCAACAGGTACACACCCCTTGCCTCTCCAGCAGAGCCTGCTGAGTTGCCAGCTCCCACAGGCAACACAGGCTCAACTGCAGCTACCACCCCCGCTCTCTCCAGGACAAAAAGTAAGGTGTTTGTTGTGGGAGACTCCATCCTGAGGGGGAGTGAGGGGGCATTCTGCCACCCTGACCCCTTAGTCCAGGAAGTCTGCTGCTTCCAGGAAGCCCACATCTGGGACATTGCAGAGAAGATCCCAAAGCTCCTCCAGCCCACTGACCACTATCCAATGCTCCTTATTCATGTGGGCACCAATGACATGGTTCAGAGCACTCCCAGCCAGGTCATTAGGCACTACAGGGATTTGGGAGTGGGGTTAAAAGGTCTGGGGGCACAGGTGGTGTTCTCGCTGATCCTCCCAGTCTCAGTCTATGGCTGAGGAGGGAGAGGAGGGTCCACATAGTCAACCAAAGACTGCAGTGCTGGTGTCATCAGGAAGGCTTTGGCTTCCATGACCACAGCCCACTCTTTGGTGAGAGAGGCAGTAAGCTTCTGGTAAGAGATGGCCTCCACCTCTCTCCCCTGGGGAGGAGGCTTTTCTCAGCCAGACCAGCTGACCTGCTCCACCAAGCTTTAAAATAACCCCATTGGGGTATGGGGGGAATACCACCACTGCTGGCCCACTGAGCAACCCTTGCAAAGCCAGCAGGCCAAGGCACTTAAGGGAGACCACCTTTGCCCCAGCCCTGGTACAATCTGTAGTCAAGGCAAGAGCCCCCAAGGGGACACTTGCCTGCATGTGCACAAATGCCAGGAGCTTGGGAAATAAGCAGGAGGAGCTTGTCCTCCTGCTCAATGCAAATAATTATTATGTCATAGGGATAACAGAGATCTGGTGGGACTCCACCCATGACTGGACCATGGATATAGATGGCTATACCTTGTACAGGAAGGATTGTGTAGATAAAAGGGGTAGGGGTGTAGCTCTCTATGTTAAGGAAAGCTACATGTCCCTGCAAGCTGATACTGGCAACCAGGGTGGATGATTGGAGACCCTCCAGGTTAAAATCCGTGGGGAACATGGCACAGGGGACACAACAGTGGGTGTCTACTACAGACCTCCCACCCAAAGTCCTGAGCTTGACCAGGAGTTCACCCAGGAACTGGCTGAGGCTGCATGCTGCAGGACCATGGTTGTCATGGGTGAGTTCAGTTACCCGGGCATCTTGTGTGAGGATCACTCAGCAAAATCTGAGCAGTCGCAAAGCTTTCTCTCATGCGTGGATGACCTCTACCTGACTCAAGAAGTCTATGGGTCAACAAGAGGCAAAGCTCTGCTTGACCTGGTACTGGCTACTGGGGATGACCTAATTGGCAACCTAGTGATTGATGGGAAGCTGGGTGACAGCAACCAAGAGCTGATCACCTTCACCGTCCGCCGTAAAGCTGGTAAGTCAGTCAGCAACACGGAAGTCCTTGACTTCAGAAAAGCCAACTTTGACAAGCTCGGGAATCTTGTCCGTGAAGCCCTAAGGGACCATGATCCCAGGGAGAGGGGAGTTCAAGAAGAGTGGTTGCTCCTCAAGGGAGCAATCTTCAATGCACAAGCTACGTCTATTCTATTTCAAAGGAAAGGCAGCAAGAGGGCACAGCAGCCCCCCTGGCTCTCCAGGGACCTAGCAGACCTCCTAAGGCTAAAAAGAAAAGCCTAGAAAGGAGGGAGGATGGGATTCACCTCCAAGGAGAATTAATCTGCACTGGTCTGGTCCTTCAGGGAGCAAACCAAGAAAGCCAAGGCTGCTAGTGAAATCCAGCTAGCTTCCAGCATCAAGGACAATAAAAAGTCCTTTTTCAGATATGTGGGAGCCAGAGAAAAAGCAAGGGCAACATTGGACCCCTGCTGAACCAGATGGGGCAACTGACAACTGATGCCCAGGAAAAAGCCAAACTATTAAATGGGTACTTTGCACTGGTCTTTCATCAGTCCCATGGGATGCCCATGCCCACTTTGTGACAGGGAGGTCCGGGTGAAGGAGATCCCCTGCCCTCCATGAATGCTGACCTCGTAAAGGAACATATTGAGAAGCTGTGTTCTTTCAAGTCAGCCGGACCTGACAATCTACACCCCACAGTACTCAAGGAGCTGGCGAGCGTCATAGCCCAGCCACTGGCACAGATCTTTGAAAACTTCTGGCGCTCTGGTGTAGTGCCCGAAGACTGCAGGAAGGCCAGTGTGGTGCACATGTTCAAGAAAGGCAGGAAAGTGGATCCCGCTAACTATAGGCCCATCAGCCTGACTTCTATCTCGGGGAAGATCTTAGAAAAGTTTATTAAAGAGGCCATCCTTAATGGATTGGTGAATGCACGCACGCACCCCTTCTTTCCCCTTCTATAGCTGCCTCTCTACTACCACCACACCCAGGGATTTTATAGTTCTGACCTGCCCCTTCTGGTTACCTGACTAGCTGACCAGGCTCAGCTGTTAACCACTTACCTGCCAGCAGGCTTTGCCTGCAAAGTTCTGGTCTTAAAGTGACCAACCTGCCTTCTAGTAACAGGGATAGGGTTCTTTGTTATACCGCCCCCTTCTCTTTTGTACGAGGTCTTTCCTTCCCCTCTGAACCCTCTTCTTCATATTGTCATGAGAACCCTAGCACCCTAGAGAGGCTTGGCTGCTTGTCTAACTGCTGTAAGGAGGGAACTGCTGCTGATCCTCTGAGAAGCAATAGCAGTGTTACCAGGAGGAGCATCACAGGCAGCAGGAAAGCAGAAGAACTTAGCCACAAAGAAAATGTAAGTTGGCCTTGCTGCCTTTTTCAATTTCTATTTTTTTTCTTATGGTTAGAACTCAGTAATTGACACTCTCTCTCTGTGTGTGTATTCACACATACATGCGCTTTGATTAAACTGTTGATTTGTGGAGAGGGCTGCAGGAGGCCTCATTGGCACCTTAGGCATATTCATAATAGGCCAGGGTGGCCTGGTGCACACAGCATGTGCTTTTTGTCTGGAACAGTGGCAGTTCAGGGCTTCTGCCTAGCTTTGAACTGCAGCTCCTGGGCTTTGAGGCCAGTGGATGGGTCTCTGGGTCAGAGAGTTGGGACTCCATATGGGAGGCTAAAAGGAGGGCCATGAGCCCCCAAAATCCATAGTCTGACTCTAAGGCTCTAGGTCCTATCTGGTGTTTTTTAAACTGGGACGCTTTTCTAGAGGAAGATGAGGGTCAAGGCCCATGGTGGCTGAGAATCCAACATAAAAACACAATAGGCAGTCTCCCGCTTATGAGAACATATGTATAAAATTTCCATCAAGATGTGGCAGGTGAATAAAAGTAAGACACAAGAAACATTAAGGGCACATCTTAGGGGTCTTCTTGCAAGGGCACCCCTCATTGGTTGTAGATAGCAAGCAAAAAGATGCTGCTGGGGGGGGCAACTTGTTACACTGCCCTATGGTCCTGATGTGGTCCTTGGGACCTGGTCCTTTCACCACATGTACCTGGGCCATGAAGACATGGCCTAGGGCACAGCTTCTCTAGGAAGGTGGTTGGGCACTCTTCCTGTCGACAGCCACTGAAGGCTGGTCTGGGCCATGGGGAGGCAGGACCCATGCCCCTTGATGCCTATAGTGGGCTTGTGGAGCCTGTTGGGGGGGGGGGTGACTGTGGCACACCATCTAGCCAACTTTCCCCCAGCTAGGCCCTGCCCCTGGTACTAGGGGCACAGGCTGACCTGATGGCTGTGGCGTGGCTGGTGGAGCATGGAAGAGAGCAGATGGGGCAGGAATGGTAGCCATGAGCTGCTCACTGACCCTGAGCTCATATGCTATGGCCATATCAATAGAGGCCCAAAGTCACTGCATCTCCTCTAAGCTGTCCATGAGTAGCTGCCCCAAAATCAGGGTATCCAGGTGCTCCAGAGCCACCCTTCCAGTCTGCAACTCCCCAACAGCCACAGCATGGTCACAGAAAAATTGACAGAGCTTCCATTGGACTTGGATCTAGAAGTCCTGAGCCTGCTGGTGATGTAACCACTCCTCCTGGACCACCTCCTCTTGTCATCCCTCTCACTAGATGTGCCACTCCAGCTACAGGCAGTGCATCCAATAGCACCTGGTATCTGGGAGACTTGGTTGGAAGCTCCTGGGTACAGGGCAATGGCATCTCCTCTGGCAGATGCACTGTCAGGAGAAAAAACAAGTGGATGGCCATCTTTAGATACAGCAACATGGCATGGGTCAAGAAAAGCCTCATGAGGGTCCCTAAGGATTAGCCTCAACCTTCGGCACATGGCCACACAGGCAGTCCATGCCCATGTTTCCATGCCCAGATCTATGTGGGTCCATCCCTCTGACAAGGGCCATGCCCAGATTCCAAGATGGCCATTCCCTCCCACTATGTGCCTGGATGGATTCTCCTGGGGACATGTTACAGTCAGCTCAGGCTGATGCCCAGCATCTCCCTGTACCAGGGAAGATCAGTGTTCCAAGAGGGCCAGGTCCTCAGGTCATGGCCCCAGTGCTGTGGAGCTGGGGCCACAAGGGCTCATGGGGTGAGTCCTACACCCCCCTCACACACCTCCCCCCTGCCCTCATCACCAGGGCCAGCTCCATCCAGCAGGAAATGCTGGCAAGGTGGGGGGATGGTCTTGGCCCTTATGGGTGGGGGTAGAAGAGAAGGGAGGGAGGGAGGTGGAAAGGACACACATGAGGCACGCCTAGGCTTTGAAAAGGAGCAGTCTGGGGGAAAATCTCCCAATTCCCCATGGCATGTAGGACTTACCAGGTCTTGGTAACAGGTGGCTGGCTTGAGTGGCAGAGCTGGACCAGTCTCTGGTGGAGGTGAGGGCTGGTGTCAGGGTTGCTGGGGTGTGCCCTCCACTGATCCAGGCAACACCCTCAGCTGCGCTTCCCCACTGCTACTGCTGTTCAGCAGGGGTCAGGGGTCCTCTTGCTTGGGGCTCTCCTCAGGCATGCAGGTGCCACTGGCTGTGGCTGGCAGTGTCTCCCCCTTGCTACTATTGCTTCTGACACTCATTGATGGTAGACTGGCAGGTTTAGAGGATGGCCGTGCTTTTGGGGACTCTGGCTGGGTCCCTGCACTGGCTGCCTCTGCTGCTGCCCCTTACCCAGTGGCAAAGGAGCAGTGGGGGGACTTGGTGGCTGTGAGCCTCAGGATGCAAGCCAGATCCTCGAAGTGGAGCATGGTGGTGTGCCCTGCTCCTGACCACTGGTTGGCATCATGGACAGCAGTAAATTTCCACTGCCTTGGTCTTAGTGTGGCATTGCTGCCACATCTTCTGGTGCCCTCACTATGCCATCTGGGCAGCTATTGCCCAATAGAGATGTTCATTACAGTGACCTAGCTCTAAATTGCCAAAGTGCATCCTCCTGGCCCCAAATTGACAGGAGGCTGGCCACCTCCTCTGCCATCCAGGTGGATCCCTGGTGCTGGCCCTAGCCAGGCCCCTGTGCCAAGGTCTCACCAGTTGCCTCATGGGCAGGAATCCTGAGGTTCCCTGGTTACAAAACTTCAAAACCTCAGATTAACAAATCCAAATTGCACACATTAGAAAGTGAACCCCAAATATCCATGAATTTCCACAAGTAAACTAGAAACCCACTATATACACATACACATATAAAGGACAGTGAGGAAGAGCAAGAGAGACAAAAAGCTGGGCAGTGCTTTAATGACATCTGGACACGTATGTGGTGGTAGGGTGGGGAGAGACATCCACACATGTGCCTCTGACCCCTCCCCCAACCTTCGCAACTGCTGGCATCATGCAGCCCCAGGATCCTCACAGTGCTAGCTGCCTGCTACTGCCAGAGTCCCCCAGTGGTTCCAGCCACTACCAGCATGCATCACGTGCGCCACAGGTGGAGTCCAGCTGCACCACTGTAGGGTTGGGGGAGGGCTGCCACACTCCTGCTCCTTCCACACAGAGCCCCACAGCTGCCTGCAAAAAGTAGCTGTGAAACTACCCATGTGCTGGCTGGTAGTTTCTAACCATGCCAGCTAGCGGCACCCCCTCCTTGTGTTTCATATTTACAAATGGTGCATGCCAGCAGGGCCCAGCTGCACCATGTGTAGGGTCCCAGGGAGTTCTTGGGTGGGTGTCAGGGACCAAAGCTGTACCATATGTGGGGTTGAGGGGCTTTTGGGTCAGAATTGGAGGAGGGACACTTTCTCTCTTCCCCCCCTCCCCCAAACCCTGCTGCACACAGCTGCTATGGGCCTACACATGCTACAAAGTGCTGACACAGCATGATGCCACATGCCCCACCTCACAGTGGTGACAAGACCCAACCTGGTCCTCCTCAAAGTGATGGCATCAGGCCAGGTCAGCACTCTCTGTGCCACATGTAGCTTCCTGTGGGACTGTCTGTGTGCTCTCTGGCAGCTCTCAGCAATGTTGTTCAGTGGCTCCCACAAATGCTTGTATCCCCACGGCACGTGGCACAGGGTGCTAGCCCCTGCTGAGACCACTAAGTCTACCCCAGAATCCAGAACCCCTGAACCTTATTTGCTGACAGGCAAAACTCGTGTCATGGATGCTTGAAGCTTCAGAGCCAATTCAGCCAAATCGAAGTAGGGAAACTGATTTGGAGCTCTGAATCAAATCTCTGGCATCTGAATTGGCTTAATCTAAACCCAAATTGAATAGTTCCCTATTGGCCTAGTCCCCATAGGCCACATGGGGCCACATGCTGTTGCAGGTGGTAGCAGGTCATATCCAGGCCACAGCTCCCTGCCCCCATCAGACTGCTGCAGTGGTTACAGGGTGCAGGGAACTCTAGGTTACAGATGCTTCAGCAGGCCAGATGGGATAAAGGACTAGTGTCCCCAGATGCCAATTGGCCAGACCCCAGAAACTCCTGTCCATTTGTATCTTCCATATTAACGTGGGCCTTAAGGCCCACCTAGCAAACTAATAGCCCCTCTGTAGGGCCAAAGGGTTGAAGATACACTACTTCCTTGGTACAACTAAAGCATAAACAGGATTTCAATTATTTGTGGGTCAAAGGGTCAAAATGTGAAAATAAGTGCACCTGAGGGGACACCAAGTAGAGCCCCCCCAAGCCACACCCACCAGTCCAAGGCATCAATGGAGCTGGTGGATGCCACTTGGAAATGTGCATGGACAAGTGAGAGAAAAATGGCCTTGCAGTCTCCAGGCAGCTTCCTGGCCAGATCCTCTTTCCTTGTCAAGTACAGGGCCCACTTGGCCAGAGCCAGGGGAAGGTTGACCAGGAGGTCCCAGGACTTGGTGGGGCCACAGATGGGGTGGCCAAAAACAAAAAAGTGCAGAGTGAAATTCAACAAGAACGTTAAGAGGAGGTTCTGAAGGCAAAGGGGATGCAGCCTGGTTCACTCAAGGGTCATGTGCACCAGGGTCTCCCTCTGCTCACCAAAGGGGCAGGAGACTGGACTGTCCATGAAGCTAACCACATGTATGCCCACGGCAATGGCTCCATGGAGGAGCCACCAGCTGAGGTTCCCAGTGGCTCATAGAATGAGAGTGGAGTACAGCCTCAGCCACTGGAGTGCCCCAAACATGCCCTCACTGAGCAGGTCCTGCCACTTGGTATCTGGGCAGGACATGAGGGTGGCATGATGGACAGTGTGGTGCATGAGTGTGTAAAGATGGTAGGAATGAGCAGTGGAAAAACAGACCAGTCTGGTGTTCTCCAGCTGGCTCAGGTGGTGGAGCAGGGAATGCCATGAGGCTGGGTGAGGCATTGGCCTCATGACAAACTCTGGTGGGCTGGAGGCCATGCTGAGGGGGCGGGGAGAGGCAAGGACTACTGCCACACAGAACCTGGTCAAAGGCAAGGGCATTGGGAGGTAGGGCAGATTTCACCTCCTGACTCATGCAGGCAACCAGCACAGCAGAGTCAACCCACTCCTACATATCATAGTCCAGGTGGTCTCTGATACAGGTGACACCAGCCAGGATCAACCTTTGTTGCAATCACAGAGACTCTGCCATTGGTACTTACAGCTGAGGGTTTCAGAGGAGGGGCTTAATGAGTAAGTTGGTGCCCTGGGTGACTGGTGCATGGTGAGGAGGGGTCTGTGTGGGACAGGTAGACCCCCAAGTAGAGCAGCGAGCCCACACTTCAGTGGATCCCATAGACAGTGAGTGAGAGTGAGACCACCTACCACCTGTCACCCACCAGCAGGTCAAAACTCTTGACCTAGTTGACCTGGGCAAAGGAGGCTGCCAATTGCAATGCCTGGCAGGCCTCCACCTGCACCAGGTTGCCTGAGTCCTCGACCATGAAAAGTACATCATCAGCATATGCTGGCAGGACCATCTTAACTGCCAGGTCCCAGAGCATCAACCCCTCCATCTGCTTCCACAGAAGAATGAAGAACGGCTCCAGGGCCAAGGTGTACAGCTGGCTTGACAGTGGGCAGCCTTGATGCACCCCTCTCCTGAACAAGATGGACTCTGTCAGGGTCCAGTTGAGCTTGACCAAATATTCTGCAGAGGCATCCAGCACCTGGAGAGCTTGCACAAAGCAGAGCCCAAAGCCAAAGGCCAGCAGCATGCCTGTGAGGTACCTATGATCCACTCTGTCAAATGCCTTCTCCTGGTCCACAGATAGGAGGGTGAAAGATGGCACTCCTGGTGTGCAAGCTCAAGGAGGTCCCAAACCAGGTACGGGTTGCTGAAGATGGAACGTCCGAGCACCGCATACATCTGGTTGGGATGGATCATGTCTGTCAGCACGGACTGCAGGTGCAGCAAGATGGCCTTCGCTACCACCCTGTAGTCCATACAGAGAAGGGACATGGGACACCAATTAGGTTACAGGGATCTCCCTTTTTCAGCAGGAGGGTTAGCACAGCCCTTCAGCATGACAGGGGGAGCTCCCCACTTCCTTCAGATTTAGCCTAGACCACAGCAAGGTCCAAGCCGAGGATGTCCCAGAAAGCCGGGTAGAATTCCAAAGTCAGCCCATTGATGCCCAGCACCTTGTTGCCAAGCATCAGGTGGAGGGTGGCCAAAAGCTCATCCAGAGTGAGAGAAGCCCCTCCATCTGATCCTGGTCACCTGTGCTGACCTTCAGGAGTCCCTCCTACAGGGCCTGACAGGCTTCAGTATTGGTTGGATCCAGAGAGAACACCTCTTCATAGAAGGCCTGCGCATGCTAGCACATCTCACCTAGATCAGTGAAGGGGGTGGTGTCACTCACCAGAAAGCAGGTGATCCACTTCTTGGCTCCCACCTCCTCTCCACGGCATAGAAGAAGTGGGAGCCATGGTCCATCTCCTGAAGGAACTGGACATATGGGCAGACAAACGCATCATGGGTGTGGTAGTCATCCAGATCATGAAGCTCTTCCTTCCTTTCCTGACACTGTCTCCACAGGGATGGGTTGGTTGGGTCAGTGGCTGGGTGCCTTTCCAGTTCCAACACTTCCCACTCAAGCTGCTCCTGGACTGCCTCCCTGTGCCATGTGTGCCTCTGAGTATAGCTGCAGCCAAAAATCTGGATTCACACCTTCCTTTCATCCCACCATCTCTGAGCCAAGAGATGGAGCTGGCAAAAGCAACGGGGAGATTTGCCTATTGCTCCCGCCAACCCAGCCAGAAATCCTGGAAGGCCTCCATGAAGCCTACAACCTCCAGCAAACTGGCACTGAAATGCCAGTAGGCTGACCCCTAATGCCCAGGCCCTAGCATGGCCTGGGCCCAGACAAGGTGGTGATCGCTGAAAGGGGTCAGCTGGATTCCAGAAGAGTGGGCCTGGGCAAAGTGCAGCAAAGAGATCTAAACCTGGTTCAACCAGGAGTGGCAAGCCTGCTCTTCCTCCACCCTCACATAGGTGAAGGCAGGGAGCTCTGTAGGGGGACAGACATGCCAGATGTCCACCAGGAATTAATCTGTCAGGATCTCCCCAAGGATGCCCATGGCAGCCTGTTTCCACTCCCTGCCTGACCAGTCTCATGCATCTGGGGTGACATAAGTCCCCATCAAAGACCAGGTACTTGTAAGGGCTGAGGGTGCCAATGCAAGTGGATGCCTGGAGGAAAAAAATCTGCCAACTCTGGGTCCCTCATCTAGGAAACTATGGGCCCACCTATAGATCTGGATTTACAGCTTTTGGGCTCCTTGCCTTCCCCTGCCAGTGCCCTCACAGTGGTGAGGACATTGTCAAAATCTTCCCAGATGTCCAAGATGTGCTGTACCTCACTAGCAAACCAGTGGGTGTAGTCGCAGTCAAGAAATGCAAATAGCTCGCCTTGCTTCTTCTGCTTCCAGAGTCACACTCCCAGGATCTCCAGGACATCTGTGGAAACAGGAAAAGCTAAGTTTCCCTTCTTGCAGAGACACACCCCATAACTCTGAGGTAGTCTCTGGAAACAGAAAGCCTCAATATTACCAGCTTCCAGAGATGCACCTCTAGAAATCTCTGGGCACATCTCTAAAAGTAGAGAATGTTGGGCAGCTACTCCCCATCACAACAAAAGGTATGGACATCTCTGCTGTTGGGTCCCATAGAAAAATTATGGCAGTGCAAAGACAACGAAGGGCAACATCTGCTTTTAAACTTAGAGAAGCAGAATTCCTCATTCCTGAAGGGTGAATGATGGGGTTATTGCCCAGATTCTTAGTCAAGTTGTAACTGCAGCCTGAGCAGTCCCCAGTAAGATGCATAGAAGGAAAGGAAGAGAATGAAATATCTTCTTTGAATTAAAAAAAGAAAAAAAAAAGTCTAATGAAAAGGTTACTTGTTTGTTCTGTTTATTTATTATATATTTCTTTGCTTGTGAAATCAGGTTAATTCTGCAGCTCCTCAGGAGATTACTGTGCTTTGTGGCAGGAAGGCTTACACTTTCTGCTAACAATGAAACCCATAGCAGCAGAAAATGTAACTCTTTGTGGGGCCACCCATACCATTCAGGTTACGCTGTTATAAAAAATGGTCCAGTCATACTCCAGGTCAGGAGTTGACAAACATGTTAACAACCTATTGTAATACCAAATTAAATTACAAGAAAGTAACTATTCCAGAAAACAGTTATTGCCAGGGATGTAGGAGCCTTATTGATGCCTTGAATGATACATGGCAATCCAGAAAGGATGCAGTTAGTTATTTATCTGTAACTTGGAAACCAGGGCCTATAAAGCCCTGCTGTTGTTCCTAGCTTGTGATGCTGGCTACCAAACACACAAAACAAACAAATATGCTTTCCTTAGCATCTCTTCCTTTTTCTGCTCTGTAGAATTCACAATGGATTTCCTTTCTTATGCTTTTATTGACAAAGTAAAAAAATGTTCCTGAAGAAGAAAATGTCTTTGAAATGTTTATCTGGATATCAACAACTGAGTTGTGGGCCAGGGTAGAATTACAGTAAGTGTCATTTAACATCTTCCCAAAATTCCACCCCCTTAGGATTAACATGAAACAACTCATGTAAGTATTCCACCTACCAACACTGTGGTTTCAAGAAGAAATGAGAAAAAATACAAAAAAAATAATCTAAGGTCACTTGTTCTGCAAGCATATAACTCAGCACAGTAAAGAAACCAGTTTCAAGTCCACATTATTTGTACGAAAAAACCTGAAAAGGGGAAGAAAACGTAATGTGCCTCTTCTCTCACAATTTCTCCAAAGTTATCTCTTCTTAAACCCCAGGAAGTAAAACAACACAGAACTACTATAGTACTTCTATGACTATGACCACAAGGAACATGGTGCAAAACCTGTTCCTATTTCATAACATTTAAGAATTAAATGGTTAAAGAGGGGACTACTCCGTAACTGAATCTTCCTCCCCCAGAACCAGCACTGTTTAATTAGCAAACACCACATAATACAATAATTAAGGTGAACACAGAGCAAAAGTGGTTTCCTTTTACCTGATTAATTCACTACAATGTGTACAAGTGAGGGGCAGTAACCTTTGTCACTTAACTCTTTCTGTATCCCTTCCCTTCGAGATGCCCCAATAAATAAAAGTTCTCTCAACACTAGTCTCTTCTTCCCCCACTCCAGCTATAATTTCAGATAGTGCTCATGCCTTTTATTGTGCTCAAGGTGTCTTCCACAGGAAGCCATTGTCTATTTCTTCATATGGATGAAAGATTCTCCATATTCTCTGATGAGAAACATGTGCCTGCTTCAGATTCTGATGCCAGCTGCTCTGAAGAGACATTCTGAACACATTCTTGATGGTAGGCAGGGGAAGAGAAGAATAACCAGCTGCTGCAATGTTGGCCACACATCCCTCTTCAGTGACTAGCAACACATATCTAAGTCAAAAGGCACCAGCACCTTATCTTTTAAATATTTCTCCACCCTGCTTTTTGCTGCAGCTATAATGGAGTCCTCTTCCTTATGTAAAGCATGGTGCATTGTCAAATGAGGATATACATGCAGCTGCTGCTATTTTTCTGCTGTCCATCCAGTGGCCCATAATAAACATGCAATATGTTGTCTGAGTGCTGGTGCATATGCCAAGCCAGGTACCTTTGAAGCTATATAGGCCATGGTGTATTTTCGTCCTCAATCCACCTCAGATATCTGGCACTGCCTTTTTTTAAGCATTAAAGATTCACCACATGGGGAACCAATTGTAGCCACAAAGCATCTGAAGACCTACTCCGTCACACATGAGAGAAGGGAGGTATGCCCACAGCCAATGTCTTCACATGGTTTTTAACCAAGGGTGCTTAAAATGCTATTTAATCCAATTCTGAAAATACTCCACTAAGATCTGTTGACCTGGTGAGATCATGAAATTGGGGAGAGCACTGGTGGTATCGGAATCAGCTCTTGTAGATTGAGTACCTATTTGCTTTTTTGTGAGCCAACTTTGTGGCATATTTGCTCTATAATTCTGTTCCATGTATTTAATCATGCCTGGCCACACTTCTGGGATCACAGCCCAGACTGACTACATCTGCAGAGCTGGCAAATGACTGTGGTACTGGCTGTATGTAACTGGAAACTATATTTCAATGGACTATGCTTCTTTTCGTTTGGCAAGACGAGACTTGAGTCCTGCAGCTGGTGGTGGTTGCTTTAAAATGCAGTGTGGGAGAAATGCTTAGTTCCCACTAGTTTTCCACCTAAACCATGTCTGGTCAAGGAAGATATAATGAACTAATGACTATTCCTGATCCACATTTCCCATCTAGGGTCTCTGACTGAAAACCACATCCTTTCAGGAACTGAAACAAGTCAAACAGTTTTATTGGGTGGGCAGATGGTCACTAGATATTTCTTCCTGTACCTTTCCTTCAGTTCTACTTCTTTCTATAACTTCACTTCTGTTATGACACTGTTGCAAATGATTTTTAAGATTTAAAAACATGTAAAAAGACTGCTCATGTGTTATCTGTCTATAACCTTGTTAATATAGAATTTTATACCTTGGCTGAACTCCTGCAGATGACATCCATGCAGGCAGACCATTCGTCAAGTGCAGAGCATCAATGTGTCCACATCAGCAGTGTGTCCCCATCAGCAGCTACCACCATGGTACCATTTTATTCACTTTTGAATTTCTCTCTCTTTTTTTCTTCTCTCTCTCTCTTTTTTTTTTTTTTAAGAAAACACATTCAAACTAGTGGAACAAAAGAGCAAAGGAGTAAACTCAGAAATAGGGACTTCAATGCAAGCTTTGAGTAGTCTCTTGGTATATTCTGTTTCAGTTAAAAAAAACACTTAATTTGTTGACTTCATTTTTTTTGTGAATTCTAATTTTATGAGGAAAATGTGTGATTAAGGATTCTGTGTGCTTAAGGATATTTTTCCCCTACAGGCACTGCCCTTCAGACTACAATGAAATGCATGCCTCCTACTCTGGCACTGAAGATACATATTTGATTTTAAATTATAAAAAGAAAATACTATTTTTTTTAACTGTTAGCAAAACAAGTTAGACCAGCTGGAGATGTTATTTTTACCCTGGAGAGGCTTGTGCACAGTTTAATAGTAATGGAAAATGTGTGATTCCAACTTTTATGGTAACACATTTCACACTGAGTTCTCTCAGTACTATTTTTCTGGGAACTGCTGCACACTGCAGATTAAAGAAAGCTGCTAGGTGCATCTCAAGAGAAATACATTTTTAAAAGTTTATTTAGATGAGGTAAAAGATTACACCAAAGAGAACATATTAGCATACACTGAACAGAACATAGACAACGCTACACCATTACTTCAGTTTTTCCCCATGTATAAATTGAGAAAAGAGACAGCAAAAGTGTTGCTCGCAAGAGAATATTGCCTTCACTCTTTAAATTGTCAGGTTCAATGGGCAGAACTATGCTTCTTGCCAATAAATAAAAAAATTAGAGTCCACCTTGCTAAAACTGATTTGTTTTTTCAGTCAAAAACAGCCAAACTATTTCAAAATGCCTTCATGTACCTTACCATTATTTTCCTTATTATTCCACTGCATAAATTCTTCCAGATTTGAATGGTGCCAGTTATACAAAGAAAAAATGACTTTCAATAATGTGTCTTCTTTGCAAATAGTGTTGATCCCCAAGTACCTACTCCACAAATCTGCCAGTTTAAGTAAAGAAAGGCAGGTCACCATTTGGCCACAACATTACATTGCCCAAATGTTAAATTTAGCACTCGTATGCACCCGTGAATCTGCTAAGTTGCCTTAGCCCAATATGAACTTTCATCAGAGAATTCCTGGGTAGTGCTGTACCAACAGATAGCACTGAAGTAATCTTTTTCAGCCTCTCTTCCAGCAAAATGACCTATGAAATTGTGGCCAGAGCATGTTGTGCTCCAGGGCTAAGTATAGACATTTAGGGGCATGGGTGGATGTGGAGTTTAATCGGTTCAAAATGAGCACCTGATATCAGGTAAATCAGGATAGGGAGGGCAAGCAGGCTGGCCAGGTGGAGATCAGGGGTCTGGTGAAATATGGGGGGGCTGGTACAACCTGCAGGTGGTGTGAGGGCAGGGGGGCAGGCATGATCCATAGGAATGATCAGAGGATGGGAGGGCAGGTATGTTCTGTGGGGTGCTGCTGGTGTCTGGGAGGTTCTGGTTGGTTCAGGGGGGGTTACAGGGTTCATGGGGAACCAGAGGCTATTTTTAGCTTTCCACCCCAACAAGTCTACAGTCCCACCATCACTTTCTCCTCCTCACCCCCAGACTTACTGGCTCAGCTCCAGCAGTGGCAGTAGCTGGAGAGGCTAATGGGATGGGGGTTGGGAGGACTGGCTGATTTGGTGGGGGAAAGAGGCTGGGGGGCAAAAAATATCCCAGTGTGGGTGGTGAGGAGCGGGGTTAAATATGCACCCCTAGGCTGGAGCTAGCGGTTGGGTTTTCGCAGCCCTGGGGCTTCCCAGAGAAAGTGCACAGAATTTCAATGCACTGGTTTGACCTAAAAATCAAGTAACTTTGTTTCTATGTAGTATCGAGCTCATCTAAAACTGGGTTCCACAGTTTTTAGACCGGTTTGCATGAATGGAACTTCTGTACAGTTACAGGATTAGACTGATTTCTGATCTTTGAGACCAGGTCTGTAAATGTAAGGGCAGTACTGGAATGAGGCAGTTTAAGTTTAAATCAGGCAGCCACTTTGAATCCAATTAACCTCTGTACTTAGTTCAGTAGTCCCCACCAGCATAGTAGCTCCCAGCCAACTGTCACAATACAGCATAAGTAAAGCCAGCCATGTACTTTGTGTATCCAGCTAGGTTCCAAGTTCACATATCCATTGAAAAACAACACATCATTCAATACACAGATTCCAATAGATCTGTCTATATCACTGTCACTGATGTTAAGGTTTTGCACTGTACTGTAACTGGGAGAAATATTGTATATAACTGCATTTTCTGGCCTATGAAACCAAAACTTTAACTCAATAAAAGCAATGAATGTGATCTGGGGACAAAAGTAGATTAAAACAAGCTTATATTTTAACTAGACAACTCTTCTGGTTCATGGAGAACATGTCCAACCGTAAGTCATATTTTAACAATGCTGTTTCTTTATTCTTCAGTTAGAGGCAATTCTGTTTGTTCAACATAAGACATAATATTATCTGAACTAGTTTCATATTATCCATGATACTATCCACTCCAAAATAATTTTAAAAAAATTAAATGGTTAATAAATTATTGGATCTCTCTGTTACATATACAGAGCCACAGATTATTTTCCATTGTTTTTCCATCTTGATCATTTTTTAATTTCTAAATATTTCTACCTAAAAAAAGTATAGACACTATACCAGTCTCAGTTTTACTCTCACATACAATCTGACCACCAGTCCTCAAAAGATATCCATAGCATTTAAAAAATCCTATATATTTGGACTTGGCACATATAACATTTATGTTATTCTATGGCCCAATTACAAATCTATGGAAGGACTTGGGAGCCAGGAGCAGCAGGGAGAGGAAGGACACACACGTGTCTTACACACACGTGTGCCCCTTTACTGGACCCGGAGCAGAGGCAAGAGCAGCAGCGGCAGTAGAGGTGAACGGAGCAGCAGCAGGGGAAGCAGCAGCTGATCCCCCTAAGGTAAGTGGGGTGGAGGGACCGATGCAGCTGAGCCGGATCCAGAGGGGAATCCCCCTGGATCCCTCTTAGCTGAGCCAGTAGGGAACCGCGCTCCCAAGCTGCACAAACAGGCACGTTCTGTAAGAGCGAGCCAGCATTTGTGTTGGTGTTTGTGCCAGAGGGCGAGCAGGAATGGCCCGGAGGCTGACTCCTGCAAGCGCGGGGCAGAGGCACCACATCCAGCTAGAAACAGGCAGCAACTCCTACGATAGTCTCAACAGAGTGCTACCAGGGCCCCTGCCTGGGGGGTGCGGCCTTCCTGGGGCTTGTCTGAGGCCTCCACCCAGACAGAGCCTATGGGGGGGCTGGTGTCCCCCAACCCCCTGTCCTGTGGGAGCTGCCCAGCAAGGCCTCAGGGGCAGGGACTGGAGACCCCCACACCTGTCCTGCAGGTGCCCACTTTAGGGCCCTGGAAGCGCAGGTGAGTGAGCTCCAGGAGGAGGCTAGCAGGCTGAGGGGAATCTGAGAGGCAGAAGAGGAAATTGACAGGTATTTTCTTTCCCTGCAGGGTTGTACGATCAAGGAGGATGCACCTCAAGAAGAGCCCTCCACTGCTAAGTGGCAGACGTTCACCTCCCATGCTAGGGCTGCTCGTAACATGGCAGCACGAGTTCCTCCAGTCTGGCTGGAGAACAGGTACGAGGCCCTGGCAGCCCTGGAGGAGGCGGAAGGAGAGGACGAAACCGGGGAGGAGGCAACTCCACGCTCACTGCGTCCCATGCAAGCTGAAAGAGAGAAGCAGGCCAAGACGAGGAAGTGTCGCGTGATGGTCATTGGCGACTCCATCCTGAGAGGTATGGAGGGCCCCATCTGTCGCCAGGACCCCTTGGCACGCAAGGTATACTGCCTACCTGGATCAAGGATTCAGGACATGAAAGCGATGCTCCAAACCGTAATCCAGCCCACCGATTTATTACCCCATGCTCCTAGTCCATGTGGGCTGTAATGATGCAGTCAGGAGCACCCCGATCGCCTGATGGAGGACTACCATGCTCTGGCCATGTGCTGAGGGAGATGGGCGCACAGGTGGCTTTCTCTTCTATCCTGCCAGTGAGTGCATGAGGCAGACGGCATGAAACGTGCATCGCGGAGACCAACTGGTGGTTACAGGAATGGTGCTTCGAGGTGGGCTTTGGCTTCCTCAGCCATTACCGGCACATCATGACGAGAGACATGCTGGGATGGGATGGGCTCCACCTTTCCCCTAAAGGTAAGTGTGTGTTCTCTTCTAGGTTGGTGGACCTCTTCCAGCGGGCTTTAAACAAGGCTTATCGGGGGAAGGGGAAGATGAGGGCGGAGGAAACATCAGACTGCCAGACCAAACAACATCCAGCCCAGACCAACGAGTGATACGAGTGAACAGGTAAGCAATGGGGGCCAGGGCAATGCTGGGACCAGGGGGCCAGTACACACATCCACAGAAGGCCTCAAATGCCTCTATACAAAAGCTCGTAGCATGGAAAACAAGAAGGAGGAACTCACCCTCCTGCTGGCTGACACCAGCCCGGACACAGTGGGGATCACGGAAACGTGGTGGGACTCTACTCATGACTGGGCGGTGAATGTCAAGGGCCAAAGGTTGTACAGGAGGGACAGGACAGGAAGGAGAGGTGGGGGCGTGGCACTCTATATCAAGGAGGAATACACATCCTCGTCAATTAGCAAGGAGTCAGAGGAGGGGCACTCTGAGGTGCTTTGGGTTAGAGTACAAGGCAATCGAGGAGAGAGAGACTTAACAGTGGGGTTCTACTACAGACCTCCCAACCAGGGAGAAGAGCTTGACCAGGAATTCTTAAGTCATCTCACAGAGGTAGTGAAGGCTAAAGATGTGGTAGTCATGGGGGACATGAACTTCCCGGATGTCTGCTGGGAGGAGCAGTCAGCCAGGTCTGACCACTCAAGTAGGTTCTTAAAGAGAGTGCAGGACCTCCATCTAACCCAGGAGGTGCACAGCCCCACCAGGGGAAGATGCTTTGTTGGACCTGGTGCTGGCCACAGGAGATGACCTGGTGAGACTGCTGCGGGTGCTTGACCACCTGGGTGACAGTGATCATTGCCTGCTGGAATTCACCATCCAGCGCAAGGTGGCAAATGCCTGCAGCAAGGCAGCAGCCCTAGATTTCAGGAGGGCCAACTTCAATGAGCTAAGGAGAATAGTCAGGGAAGCACTGAGGTCCCAAAGGGGAGGGGAGCCAGGTGTCCAAGGAGAGTGGTCGCTCCTTAAGGAGATGATCCTCCAAGCCCAAAGGGAGGTAATCCCAACACAGATCAAAGGGAGTAGGAGAGCACACAAGCCCCTATGGCTCACCAAAAGCATCCAGGAATGTCTCCTAGTAAAAAGGGAGGTGTACATCCAATGAAAAGGAGGGGCCATCACCAGGGAGGACTATACTGCAGTTGCTCGGGGATGTAGGGAGGCAGTCAGGAAGGCCAAGGCAGAGATGCAACTGGGACTAGCTTCCCGGATTAAGGACAACAAGAAGTCCTTTTTTAAATATGCAGGGGGAAAAAAGGTGGTCCTGGGTAACATGGGGCAGTTGCAGGATGCGTTGGGAAATTTGGTCGTCACACCAGATGACAAAGCTAACATGTTTAATGATTTCTTTACCTCTGTCTTCCTAAGTAGGGACCAGAACAGCCACATCCCTGCTGGGCCCCCCTTGGGCCCCAGGGGAGGCACACCTGGGCCAAAGTTTAGTGAGGAACTAGTTAGGGAGCTTCTGGAGGGACTGGACGTATTCAAGTCAGCCGGCCTGGATGATCTCCACCCTAGAGTCCTAAAAGAATTGGCCGAGGTCATTGCAGGACCCCTGGCATGGCTTTATGAGCACTTGTGGTGCTCTGGTGTGGTGCCACAGGACTGGAAGAGGGCCAACGTGGTCCCCATCTTCAAAAAGGGGAAGAAGGAGAACCCAAGAAACTATAGGCCAATTAGTCTTACCTCGATCCTAGGCAAGCTGTGTGAGAAAATTATGCTGGCACACATCCAGGAGGGGCCAGCAGGGGAGGTCATGCTTAGGGGCAACCAACTCGGATTCATCAGTGGCAGGTCCTGTCAGAACAACCTGGTGGCCTTCTATGATCAGATTACCAGATCATTAGATGCAGGGGTAGCAGTGGACATAGTCTTCCTGGACTTCCGGAAGGCATTCGACACTGTCTCTC
>NW_017728920.1:2125428-2132829 GCF_001723895.1 Crocodylus porosus | reverse complement strand
CTGGGGTCGTTTGACCCCAGTATTCTTTCCTGCCATGGCAGGGGGTCGGACTAGATGATCTACTCAGGTCCCTTCCGACCCTAGAAACTATGAAATTATGACTATGTATTAACTGTCTCAGATGATATTAAGGAAGGAGTTCAGGATGAAGATATATTCTGGATGGTCTTTATAATTTTCATCTATACATGTGACATACTCATGAAGGACTACACTTTTGCAAAAAAAACATGTCTTGATGGGGGAAAAAAATAAGGTTACTCATATTAAAATGCAACTCTGATGGAACAAGCAAAATATATTTCAGTTTAAGAACCAAATCCCTGTTAAATGCTGAGAAAATTTTTTGTAGTGAATAAAAAAAGGAGAAAAAGTTGCAGTGTTGATTTTAAATCTCTTAACTGTAGAACAGTCATAGTGGGTCATTCTAGCTGTGGACTTTTGCTTTCTAATAGGCTACGAGGAAAAGTGGGAATTATAAAAATGATACTTTGACATGTCTTTACTTAATAAAAGTATAACAAAGCTTGAGGAAAAACAAGTTCTTTATTTAAAATGAATTCATTTTTGCCATTTAATGAACTGTTATTTATCTATAAATTCACTTGAAAAAAGTAGCCAACATGATGTAGCCATGTGGAAAACATGGTAGTGACTTCCCACTTTACTTTGTATGCTCGCATGACATAAGCTCATTATTATTAAATACTGGAGTTGTTTATATTCCCATTAATTTAGACCAAATGCTGTTTTTAATATCAGTAATAATATGTACTCTTGTGACCAGTGAATTTAAATATTTACTTTTAATAGTATAGAACCTACTAATAAATTTGGCAATGGGTATGTAAACACTAGGAATAAAAACTATAATGAAACTAAGCATGCCATTATGGAAAATTCCCAGCTTACTAAAATGTCATTGGGTAATTATGGCATGAAATGGAGTGTGAATTGTGTTTTAATAGTTACAAGTTAAGAATATGTACAGAAATAGCTATAGCTTACAATTGAGCAGAGGTTAACATAACTGAGCACTAGAGAATAAGCAATTTCTTCTCTACTTAAAGATCTACAATACACTACTTAAATCTGGTCACATTACCCAAATAATCCCTCTGTCGTGGAAGTAGTGCAAGGTAAAAATGAGCCCTCTCCCAAAAAATATAATGGGAAAATTCACCATTGATTAAAGTAATTTCAAATTTATTGATTACAAAAGAGTTGTGCCAACTTATGTCAGTGGTGATTTTGGATACAAATAAAAATTCAAATATTGTGTAGAATGTGTGTCCAATAGAAAAAGAAATAGAAATTGATAGCAAATAGAATTTTTCCTACTGAATTTTTATTAACTTTCCCTAGAATTGAATTTGGACAGAATTTTATCCAAAGACTGTTGTACAGTATGTTATTAACAAGGACTATATATAGCATTGTTTGTTTTAAATTGTACAAGTTCTTTAAATGGGCCATTTGTTATTCCTTTAAAACAAATTAGATTAGATTAAAATCTCAAAATACTGTCCTCTCCTTTTTTATGCATGAGAACACTTTTCCAATCTATTTGGTAGAGGAACTGTCCCCACCCCACAAAACATGCTGGGGTAATATGTTGCTTTCACAACTGCTTGTGTACGCTGATGCACGCGTGCACTAAATGACTCTCAACACAAAAATGGTGATTTTTCTAAATCCAGGAACCTGAATGCACAATATGCTGATCTGCCAACACAAAGCACTATGGATTTGTTTTAAAACTGCAATGCTTTTAACATATCATGGGAAGAAATTAATATGCTAGCTACTATAATGCATATTAAACCACATGCCAAGGTAATGGCAACAAAGAGATTATTGAAAAAATAAAGTGCCCTGCTTCTCAGGAATTAAACCCTAAGGAGTTAGATAGGGAAAAAAAAAATCTTGATCATTAAATTGTTAGTTTCCTGAACTGTCTAAAACTCATGTCTTCATTTCTCTCAGATAAAACATATATGCTATTTTTTTGTATTCTGCATTCATTCTGAACATCCACTGAGGTTAGTAATTCAGCTTTCAAAGGCTTTATAAAATAAAGTTTTTGACTATTCTCTAATGACAAAAGCAAAGCAGACATGGAAGATATGAATAGATAAGCACTACATAAAAAGTCAGAATGTATGAATGCTAAAGACATATTAAGTACTTATCCCATATTGGCACTCTTCTCTGCTATACTAACTCAAAGTGCAACTATGCTATATAAAGCATTTAGGTGTTACTTTGAGCAGTTCAGTGAAGAGTTGCCACAAACCATGTTAAGAACACAAGATGAGATGGAATTTCTCTCCAACATACTTCCAGAATACAGTGGAAGATGTCAACTACATACAAGTGCAACAGTCAATGGGCCAACAACACCCCACTTTCATAAGTACACAGGATGAAGATCAGTGCCCTTACTAGGATTTTTAAATGTTACTTAAGAGACAACGGCATTAAATTCCTAGAGAACTCTCAAAAGTCCCACTATAAGCACTCATCTGGAGGAGGAACACACTGTTGTTAAATGGAAGATAAGTATGATTATTTTCCCATAACTAGAGATATCCAAATTCCCCAGTTTGTGGGTATATGGTCTGTGTGTTTGGTGGGGAGAAAAGGGGTCACTGAGAAATACAAGTACCAAATACCTCACATTTACCTGAAGGAAAACAGTTCCCTTTTAATGGAACAGAGACATATGATTTTTCTTTATGCAAGTTCAAAGGACACAGAGAGAGTCAGGTCTACTTATCCAAAGTGAGAATCATTTTAAGGCGAAACATAAAAAGTTCATCCTATGGTACAAGATGGAATTCAAGGTTTTATATAGGAAGGTCTGCTTAGTTTTTTGCTTCACCTCTTAAAAGTAGCAACTTTCTTCTAAAATGACAATCTCCTCTTATTTCAGAATGGTTGTTCTGCAATGCTAGAACCATGTATCCCAATTCCCCAGTGTAACACAGTTGGGTCCCCCAGTAGCTCCATGACTGTGCCCTGCTCCACCCCGACAGTGCCTTTGCTTCTCTCCTACTATGCCTTGATAGAATACTAGTCATAATAATAGGGAGGCTACCCATGGGCCTTTGCATTGCTCCAGTCCAACTGGCCCCTCACTAGACCACTCTTGTCTCAGGCCCCTCACTGGACTGCTAAGGCCAACTGTGCTCTGCAGGGCACCCAGAGCCTTAGGGGCTAATTCTGTGGCTCCAAATCCTCCCCTACACCACATCCCAAGCCTCACAGGTGTTAAAATATTGTTGCTCTCCTGTTGGGGCTTTGGCCTTGTCAGCCTCCACCTCTCTGCTCTTGGCTAAGATTTCTAGCCTTGGCTGACTGTGCTGGACCCAGCTTTCAGGCACTAGTTCTGGTTTCTCTCTTTCAGTCACCAGCCGCCCCCACCCCTGGCTCAACAGCTGCTTATGCCTTCAGTGGGGCTCAAGGCCATCATGTGCCCTTCAAGCACTAATGGGACCATCATATACCAAACTGCTAGTGTAACTGTAACATAACATATACCAAACCACAAGAGTGGAAGCAACCCTCTTCCCCTTTAAGAGGGCAAACCTTCCCTCAGCCCTTGTGCTGGCATACCTCCTAGCCTGGGCTCCTTGTGAGCTCCATGAGCTTCAATGTTCCTGCAGGCACCTAACCAGTCAATCTAGCATCGCTGGGTAGCTCTTTTGGGCAGAAGCTCCTAACCCTGTAGCTGACTGGCTGGCTGGGCTGGACTGGCTTGCTAGCCCAAGCCCCAAGCTTATATCCTCCCAGGGCCCTGCCCTCTTCTGGTGAACAGGCTGCCTGCAGGTGCCTGGTAATTGCCTCATTTGCCCTGTTGCTCTTGCAACCATAAGCTGCTGCATGCTGCCTAGCCTGCAGTGCTCCCTTGCTGGCCTGTTTTTTTATCTTAAAGGAACAGGGAGACTGAGGCTTACTGTTACACGCAGTTTATGGGTATATCCAGTTCAGGAAAATATCTTCCTTTAACAACAGTTTCTCTCTCCTAGCTGATAATTATTTACCTTCCTTTCTCACTGAGTTAAATTTAAAATAAATCTACTTAGTGGATGTTAGGTAAAAAGGCCCAAAGGACTAAAGACATTAGTTCAACTTAGGTAAGAGTGTGGCACAATGAGTCATGGGTGGAACTTATTTTTTGTTTCTGATATCAGCCATTATTGTGTTTAGGCTTTTTTCAAAGAGTAAGAAAGGAATGGCTCAAGCCAAAGAACTCACCATCTGTAGGGTCTAGAGGTACAAATGATCAAGCAAGCAGTTAAGTGCTGATATGAACTTTCTTGCCAAGATATGGTCAACAGTGACATTTTTCAGTAATAAATGGCAAAAAAATATATACAATAAATCCTTGAGGCCCCAGTTCAAAAAAGCCCTATTCAAGAGGCTGAAAAGTATGCCTGAATGCTTTCCTGAATTTATGCTTAAAATTTTAATAATAAAATCAGCTAGTTTTCCCCTGTGCACCACAGCACATTTGAGTCTTTTGGAGACTTGAAGAAGATAATGTAGATAAGCTGAAGACAGATGTTCCATGTGTAGAAAGGAATATGGAAGAAAATGAAAACAGGGACACCTCTGTGAGAAAGCGGATAAGAGGTCTGACCAGGCTAATATCTTTGATAGTGCAGATTCCATTGTATTCAAGGTTGGTAATGTTTAAAATTTCAGTGTGCTAGAAATACTCAATAGTTATATAACCCAAGGGGAACATCAAACTGCTTGTTAGAACTAAATGATGGTTTGTTAGACCTTCAAGGTTAGATTGATTCTTTCAAAGAAATATAATATTACTATTTTTTGCAAGTTTATTAATCTCACTGTCTACAGCGAGTGCAGTGGGCAATGATCTTCCTGTGTCAGTCACTACAGGTATCTACAATGCTGGAATAAATGACAGCCTGTTTCTACAACCTTTTTGTTTAAGGGTTACACATTTAAAACATTTTTCCAAAATGTTATTTTTTAAATATTTGTTTATTGATTGTGTTGCATTAGCACCTATGAGCCACATTTCAAATCAGGGTCCTGTTATGCTAGGTTTTAGGCCTGTGTGAAGTGACTAGTATTCATCTGCACTCCAATTCAGCTGATTTGGGGGACAATAATTCAATTCATTGATTTGAATCACGTCATGAATCGATTCTGCTGAATCTGATTCAGAAATTTGGCGGCCACTGAATCAGCTGAAACTCCAAATCAAACAGGCCCCATCCCCTGCCCACTCTCCCAGCCCCATCAATGGCTGCCCTTCCTGGCCCCAGCATCCCAGTTCTTTTAAAAAAAAAAAAAAAAAAAGCCCTGAACTCACCAGCTCCTGCCAGGAGGGGCGCTGAATCACAGTGCCCCCCGCCACCCCATGCTGTGTGGGGGGCTCTGCCATGAGCTCCTAGCCCCCACCCACTCTCTCAGCCCCATCAGTAGCTGCCCTGCCTGGCCCCAGCATCCTAGCTGTTTAAAACAGCACCCAAAGTTTTGCACAGCCCTACTAGGTGTTGTATTTTTGGACAAATAGCAAAAGATAATTTTTCCCCATTGAACTCATCAGTTAAAGATGCAATAGCAACCATGCATTTGAGTTACATTGTTTCTTAGATCTTGGTGAAATTTCTTTTTAGATTCCTGTCCTAATAATTAAGAACTCTCTGTGTTGTCACTGGGAAGCTGCTACCAAAAAAATTAACGTGACCAAAGAAACAAAATGTATCACAGAATGATGGATAATGTTGTACCAGATGCATTTCTTTGGTAATTTCAGTAATTCTGGGCACTGAATACTACCATATTTACTCAAATGCAAAACAACCGGGAATGTAAGATGACCCCCCCAATAATTGGATTCCACATATAGAAAATTTATGAATTTCTTATGATTTTCCATGTATGGAATCTAATTATTGGAGGATCATCTTAAATTAATTGTCCCCTACTACTGCAGGTGGTGGGGGTGAAGTGATGAGGGGGGCAGTAATGGGGCAGGAAGTGGGGAACAATGGAGGAGGCAATAGTGGGGACAGGAATCCAGAACTGCTGCTAAAGGGCCAAGCTGGACCAGCAGTGCTGGCTCATGCTGCTGCTATGGGGCCAGGCTAGAGCTATGCTCCATGCCCTGGGATGCGGCAGGAGCACAGCCTGCCAGCACAGAGCAAAAACAAACAGAAATGAAGCATAGGGAGAGATAGAGAGAGAGAAGCAGTGAGGGAAGAGAGACTGGGGGCTGCAGGGGAGGAGTGGCAGGGCATACAGAGGCAATGGGGGGGCAGGTGGTAGCTGTAGCTCTGGCTCCAGCTCACAGTAGCTGCCTGCCTGTTGTCCACCCCCCACTGTCATACACCCACCACAGTTGTTTCATGCTCACTTAGGAGGTTGTAAAGTGAGGGTTTTTTTTCCCTATGTTTAATGATGGTGGTGGGGGTGGGACTTGTCTTCTAATCAAATGAAGATGGTATTTTGTTTCTAAATTGATATTTGTCTAATGTACTCTTTGTGTTCAAATATGCCAGTTGCAAAGACTTGTTTTAACAGTTCACGAATTAAAATCTGTAGAAAATGTGCATTTCATAAGATGTGACTTGTTTGGTAGCTTGGTTCCTTCTGCAAAACATTTGAACTTCATTATATACATTGCAATTTTATGAAGTAGATTAGAGAAATAGACTTTAAGGTAGCTCCTATTCCACTGATTTAGATACCTAAGTGTGATCCTATTCCAGCCCCTGAAAACATGTATGCAAAAGGAATCTACATTTTCCTCCTGCTGGCTGCTTTTTGTGACTTAAGGTTAAGACGGCAATGTATTACACATATAGACATGTTAATAATTTTTCAGGGAGTTGAGAAAGGTGAAATAGAACCATCCTTAGGCACCTATAGGAGAAAATAGGTTTTAGCCCTTTTTGTTAGGCTCTAAATAATGTTCGTTGATGCACTAGTTCACCTTAGTTCTAAAAATCATATAGACAATTCACAGATGTGAATCGAACATTTCAACTATCTTAGACAGCTAAACCAAGTCATTGCAGGAGCAGTAATTGGCATCATATTTGCATTGAAAACCAGAGTTATATATCTGGCTGCCTAAAATTAGAAACATTAATTAGGAACCCTAAAAAATGTAAATTATGAGGCTTTTAAGAGAAATACCTACCATATCAGCTTCTATCCTTGAATTTTCATAGTTTCATAGTTTCTAGGGTCAGAAGGGACCTGAGTAGATCATCTAGTCTGACCCCCTGCCATGGCAGGAAAGAGTACCGGGGTCAAACGACCCCAGCAAGGTGTTCATCTAACCTCTTCTTAAAAACCCCCAGGGTAGGAGCCAGCACCACTTCTCTTGGAAGTTGGTTCCAGATCCCAGCTGCC
>NW_017728920.1:2115401-2125263 GCF_001723895.1 Crocodylus porosus | reverse complement strand
CCCCTGATCATGCGAGTGGCCCTCCTCTGGACCCTCTCCATGCTGACCACATCCCTCTTGAAGTGCAGCACCCAGAACTGGACACAGTACTCTAGCTGTGGCCTGACCAGTGCCTCATAGAGGGGGAGGATCATCTCTTTGGACGTGCTCAAGATGCATCTGTGGATGCATGAGAAGGTACGGTTGGCCTTCCTGACTGCCTCCCCACACTGCCGGCCCATGTTCATCTTGGAGTCAATTATAACTCCAAGATCCTTTTCTGCCTCTGTACTGACAATAGAGGAGTTCCCCAACCTGTAGCTATGGAGCCGGTTTTTCCTCCCCAGGTGCATCACTTTGCACTTGTCAGTGTTGAATCCCATCCTGTTCTTATCCGGTCACCCAAGTCACTGATGAAGTTGTTGAACAGTGTGGGCTCGAGGACTGAGCCCTGCAGAACCCCATTGCCCACGTCCTTCCAGGTTGAAAATGACCCATCCACTACCACCCTCTGAGTGCGGCCCTCCAGCCAGTTGGTGACCCAATTGACTGTGTGGGTGTTGACACCACAGTCTCCCAGTTTCTTAATGAGAACAGGGTGAGAGACAGTGTCAAAGGCCTTCCAAAAGCCTAGGAAGACTATGTCCACTGCTACCCCTGCATCTAATGATTTGGTGATGTGATCATAGAAGGCCACCAGGTTGGTCTAACAGGACCTGCCACTGATGAACCCATGTTGGTTGCCCCTAAGCATGAAATCCCCTGCTGGCCCCCGTGGATGTGTGCCAGCATAATTTTCTCAAACAGTCTTACCTCGATCCTAGGCAAGCTAACTGGCCTATAGTTTCCTGGGTCCTCCTTCTTCCCATTTTTGAAGATGGGAACCACGTTGGCCCTCCGTTGGCCCTCTTCCAGTCCTCTGGCACCACACCAGAGCACCATGAGTGCTGGTAAAGCCATTCCAGGGGGTCCTTCAATGACCTCAGCCAATTCCTTTAGTACTCTAGGGTGGAGATCGTCTGGACCGGCTGACTTGAATACATCCAGTCCCTCCAGAAGCTTCCTAACTAGTTCCTCACTAACCCTTGGCCCAGGTGTGCCTCCCCTGGGGCCTGAGGGGGGCCCAGCAGGGGATAGCTGTTCTGGTCCTTGCTTAGAAAGATGGAGGCAAAGAAATCATTAAATATGATAACCAAATATGATGACCAAATTACCTAACATGTTCTGCAGGGGCCCCACATTACCAGGAACCTTCTTTTTACCCCCTGTGTCTTTAAAGAAGGACTTCTTATTATCCTTAATCTGGGAAGCTAGTCCCATTTCCATCTCTGCCTTGGCCTTCCTGACTGCCCCCCTACATCTCTGAACAACTCCAGTATAGTCATCCCTGGTGATGTCCCCTCCTTTCCATTGGGTGTACGCCTCTCTTTTAGCTAGGAGACATTCCCGGATGCTTTTGGTGAGCCATGGGGGCTTTTGTGCCCTCCTGCTCCCTTTGATCCTTGTTGGGATTACCTCTCTTTGGGCTTGGAGGATCATCTCCTTGAGGAGTGACCACTCTCCTTGGACACCTGGCTCCCCTCCCCTCTGGGACCTCAGTGCTTCCCTGACTATTCTCCTTAGCTCGTTGAAGTTCACCCTCCTGAAATCTAGGTTACTAGAATTTTGCATCTCATTTCACCACTCTTCTACTTACTTCTCTGAATAAAGGAAATAAATTATTCATACTATATTGTGCTGTTTCCTAAAAACCCATGTCAGAACACAGTAATTCCTACAGGTACTACTGGATACATTTACATTATAAATAAAGGGAAAATGGGAAAACACCAATGGTGGAGAAAACCAATTTGATGGAGTGCTACCTCCACAGCAAAGAACCTCCAAGCACATTTTTCTTTGTTTGTATCACCTCAAAAGTTAGCTAGTGTCATCAACCAAAGAGAGATATGGAAACAATATGGTCATATCACAAAAAGAGCCATTATCTTTAGGGAAGATGGTACTTGCAGTGCTCTGGAAGCGATATTGCTAGCTTTCCATTTCAAGGCTAGCTATCTGAGTTTATGCATTAGTTAGGGCATGCAACATTTCTTTTTGACATGAAACATTACAAAAGAATTCTGAAAACAGAAGTCTCTCAGCATTTAATATTTATTGTACTAAAATGCCAGTATTTTTTTTAATCCATTGGATATCATACTTTTGTATGTTATGGAAACATAAAGGTGCAATCATCATCAATAGCTCTGTTTCAGCCCTATTACAAATTTGTGCCTTGGACCATGAGATCTCAGCATTAACTTATTTGAGTAGGGGCACCCCTCAGTTTTCTTAATATTCTTTTAATATTTTCTTTCTTCTTAATATACATATTCTCAATAAATTCTTTTTAAAGTTAAATAGGTAACATAGTTTTAAGAGGAAAAAAATTACATACACCTAATTTCACTGGGTATCCATAAGACAGTAACCCTACACTTTTATTTCGGATACTGAAAAAATAGTTTTTGGTAGGGACTGAACAAATTGTTTACCTTAATCCCTTTTATTTTGAAATCCAATAGCAGAGTAATTAGTCTGCAGTCATTAAAAAGACAAATTGAAAGACTGGCAAGATTGGCAATAAAATCAAAACATATAGTCATATTACAATAATAATAAGAGTATTTGAACTGACTAATGCAATATAATCCAAGTGTTAAGACTAGTTTTGGCTTATGAGATTTTATATGCCTGATGTTAACACTATGAAACAAAAAACAGATCAGGAATTAAGTGATGAAGTTTGCATTCTGCACATGAAATTTAATTCTTGAAGGATAAAGCTTATGCATAACCCTCTAGCTACCTAGAAATTAAATGTCAGGTATGGTACAGCAACTTATGCTTTATTGGTTTTCAGCTCCACACTAGAAATGGACTGGAACTGAAATACTTGATTTAAGAGCATATCAGATGAACTCTTACTAGCATTTAAAAACAGACCAAACCAATTTCTCTCTGTGCTCTTACTGTGCTCACTGTGTTTTTATTCATGGTGAGCAAAGAATGTCATTATCGTGATATGCCCCACCTCCTTGATTTTGGCAAAACAAAAAGGACTTCTATGTCATGTCCTAAAACCCCTGCTAACTATTAGAACCTCTTGTACTTAAAAATAGTTTCACTACTGACAAAAATTAATTTGCATGGTCACAAAGTGAGCACTCTTTGGCTTTCAGTTTTTATTTATTCAAACTCCCCTTGAGTCCCCGCTTAAGTCCCGTCTGCCTTGGCCTAGCACTGACCCACTCTTGCTAATGCTGACAATGGACCTATTCTAAAGGGGGATATGAGTAACACCTTTTCCGCAAGCCCCTCACCCTGAAGTGACCCTGTCTTAAAAACCAAACCCAAGATGTTGCTACCTCAACTCCTAAGAGAACTTGGCAACAAAAAAGACTAGACAGGGAATGCCCATACAGGGGGAAGTCCCACACCTTCCTGACCCCTAACACCCCTAGTCTAATGTGCCCTGGGCTCAGATCCCAGCTTTCACCCCCCCAACTGGGGTCTCTCTCTCTTTCTCTCTAGCGTCCTCCTCTACCCTGGTGCTGTGACCCCGTCACTTCTACTGAGGGCTCCTGCACTTATTATCAGCATGACTACTGCTGCCCTCCTTGGTAGTCCTGTTGGTCCCCTGTTGGTCATCCCCGCCATGGGGACACCTTGTAGCTCCTACTGTGTCAGCCCCCATCAATCTTCCAGCTGGCCCCACTGGTCCCCAGTGCACCTCTATCCCTGGCAGGGCTTTCCTTGAGGTGCTGGTTGCTGCGTCCGCTGCTTCCACTGCTGCAGTTGCCACCATTGCCTCAGTCACCACTTCAGCTGCTGCTGCTTCTGCTGCCATTTCTGCCCCGGCCGCTTCTGCCGCCACTTCTGCTGTGGCCACTTGCCATGGTCTCCTGCAGCTCCTCCACTCCTCAGCATCCCTCCTGTGCATCCGGGGGTGCTCTTTATTTCCGCTGGGTGGCATCTCCCTGTGATGTCACCCGGCCTCAGCTGGATATAGGTGTGGGTGACAAATCACGAGGGTGGTTCCCCGCTGCATGTTTTCCCACTCTTCCTGGTCCCTGTAAAAGGTAAGTTGTTATTTTTTCTTCCTTGTACCAGGAGTTTGCCTCTGAGCAAGGCTTTCCCCTTTTCTGGGCCTGTCCCCCTGGGACAGATATGCATCAGCAAAGTAGTTAAAGGTCTTAAAATTAGACTTTTAGAAAGTATGTAAGGACTTTAAAAGGTATTATAGATTTGCCAGGGATGTGAAAACCACAGTTCAAAACTCTCTGGATCACACCAGAGTGCATTAAAAGTTTGTGGTCAAAATAAAGACTCAATTATTTGTATAGCTTTGATTTATTTTTATTTTATTTATTCTATATTTCTATACTCCATATTCCATAGAGTTGTTAATACCAGTAAATTATAATTTTGTTATGATTAAATAACTAACTGAGAGCAATACAATTAGTCTGATCAACATTGATTAAATATGTTTACCACACATCTATTTGATATCTGTTTTAAATTAGATTACAAGTTTGTTCAATGAAGGCAAATATACTGAAACTTCTGTAAGGCATTTGACTTGCTACTGTATGATGTTTTAAGAAACTTGAATGGTATAAAAATCATGGGTCACAATGAAGAAAATATGAATGGCTTAATTCATGAGTCTCAAAATGTATAGGTTAACAAAGAATTATTCTAATATGTTTCTGATGTAGTTTTGCCAAAATAAATTCTTGGCCTTATACTATTTATCATTTTTAATCAATGGTCCTGAAAAAAAGCATAACATCATCACCAAGAAAGTTCTCAGATGTCTAAAAGATTGTGGGAATGCTTTAAAAAAGTAGATCAAAGATAGGCAGTAACAGAGGGATGGAATCACTTGGGAAACTATTTTAATATGGCTAAATTTAAAATCATATAGCTAGTAACAAAGAATGAAGGCACTACCTACAGGATTGGCTGGGAAGAGGGGCCCTCCATCTTAGAAAAAAGTTAAAAATCTAAAAAGACTCAGGGCTTATATTAACTCATCAGTGGAAAACAAACTACCAGAGTGACATTGTGAACAAACAAGCCAATGCAACTCTTGGGTGCAAGAACATATAATTCCAATAGGTTTAGGGAGATACATTTCCATATTTATCACCAAGGAAAATTAATAATAATAATAATAATAATCCCACCATTTTCTGTGGGGAAAAAAGCAACAACAAAAAAATCTCCCTTTAAAATAAAAAAAAATCATGTTTCTTCTTGACCTACCCAAAGTGTGGTGGCATCCCACAGTGAGCAGTTTAAGCTCTCCTATTTTTACCTTGGTTTTTACTTCTCAGCCAATCAGCAGCACAGGGGTTCAGAGGAGGACCACTCATATGGTTAGGGGCCTACAGATAAGGCCCTATAAGGTGTGAGGGACCTGGATCTCTTCAGCCTCCACAAGAGAAAGCTAAGAGGGGATCTTGTGGCCATTTACAAATTCATCAAGGAAGGACAGCAAGAAATAAGAGATGCTCTATTTACCAGGGCACCCCTTGGAATAAACAGGAATAATGGCCACAGACTAACAGAGAGCAGATTTATGTTGGACATCAGGAAGAACTTCTTTATTGTACATGTTGCCAGAATATGGAATGGGCTTCCAAGTGAGGTGATATTCTCCACTACCTTGTGGGTCTTTAAGAGGAAATTGGACAAGCATTTGGCTGAAGTGATATGACCCCAGCACTCTTTCCTGGCCAGGGAAGTAGGTCAGCCTCAATTATCTATTGAGGTCCATTCTGACCCGAACCACTATAAATAATGTAACATACCCACCACCTGCTGCTGATAGGCCATGAATCAAAAAACCACAGCAAAAATGAAAGAGCAAAAATGGCGCTGCTTACTGTGGGGCACCACTGTTTTCAGTAAGTTGTGGCAGAAAGCGGATTCTATGCTTTTCTGTGGTGAATGGAAGATTCAGACCCTTGTTTATCACTGATGAAACCATAATTAGAACATTAAGTAGGTTTGGCTAACAGAATACAGTGATCTATAGAGATATTCAAGGTTGAGATACCCAAGAACTATCCTATGAGTTGACAGCAGCACCAGAAATAACATAGTTCTGTTATCTTGCTCCACCTAGCCTAATTAGTAGGTCAGTGCAAAACAGCACCACTCCACTTTGATATCCATTTTGTTGTTTCAATAGAACAGTGTTTTGTTTAGAGTTTTCCTTCATTTTGAAAGCACTGTTCTGTTTCATCAAAATTATTTTGCTGTTTCGATGCTCTTTTGAAGTTTTGTCCATAGGCTATAATGGGATTGTCATTTCTTGCCTGATTTGGATTAAACTTTCAGGGATGGTAGCCCCTTCTGAGGGCATGAAGCCTGCCAAGTTTCAAGGAGATAGGTGCAGAGGTTTCTGGAAAAATGCACCTCAAGGTGTTGACAAGCAAAACTGTCACTAGCCAGCAGCAGCAGCCTCCTGTCATCCAACAGGCAGAATGGGGGCCAGCACCCCCATCCCAGGAGGGCTGCAGAGCTGTGCTGGACTCCTCCCAGGGGTGCATGTGAGCCCCTGATCTGCCTGCTGGATTACAGGAGGCTTCTGCTGCCACCTGGGACTGGCACTGGGCACAGCCCACACCGAGCGCTGGGAAGAGTGGTGCTGCCACTGGCCCCAGTGAGCAGTCTCCTGTCATTGAGCAGGCAGGAGGAGTCTGGCACAGCCTCTGAAGCCTTCCCAGGGATGCGGGTGGGTACCTGATTTGCCTGCCATATGGCAGGAGGCTGCTGCTGCTGTCTTGTCTCATAAATGGTACTTTTTAATAAAAAAACACTTTTCCTGTGGTTAACAGTCCTTTAGAGGAAGAATATGCTTTTAATATAAGAACTTGATGTGTTGCCTTGGAGATACCATTTGCTGTACATGGCACTAAAGAAGAATGGCATTCATAGCAAAGCAAAAGAAGTTCTAGTGAACTGAGGTACTCTGTTAAAACATCTGAGTAGCAAAACAATACTGTTCCTAGTAACAAATGTTTCATTCTAAAAATGTAGGAGTAAAGGTTTGCTTTAACAAGGGATATAGAACACATTTTTAAAACATTCTTTTAAAAGAAAACACTTTAATATAACTAAAAGATAAAACAGGGGAACTTTCTAACTTGCTGTTCAAGCCATTGCCATTATTCCATCAGTATTTCCTCCTCCACTTCCCTATATATCTTATCCCAGAGCACCCCAATGTGGGAACCTAAATGAATGAGGTAATTACAAAAACAGTACACAGAGACTGATTTTCTAAAATGTATGTGCACAACAATAATCCTAATATACAATAAAATGCAATAAAATAATTAATTATATGATAAATGTTGTAATGTTGGAGTGATGTTGAAGCTGTGAAGGTACAGGAAATATGAAAGAAGCAAGGATTTTTGTGGGTAATTTTTTATTGGACCAACTGCATGGTTGGGATAGTCTTAGACATGCCTTCTAATGTGGGGGGAATTCAAAAACTTGTCTAAAACTAATCTCAAACATGCAACTGGTCCAATGAAATCCTTGCTTCTGTGATAAATGAACACTCAAGCATCTAAATACTCAGTTTGCCTATTCGAGCATAGGCATTCTCCAGGAATATTATAGAAAGTGTATACATATGTTGAAAATCAGGGAACACCATTCCTTTTAATAAGGTATTTAAATGTTTTAAATATAATCTATGGAAATAACCTTGTATCGAAATGGAAAACACTAGGAAGGTTAAATAGAAATAAATTTGGAACGTTCCAAATGAGCTTTCACCAATCACAATTGATTGACTGTGCAATATGTAGTATCTTCTCTGAGAGAAGATGTTCTTTGTTGCAACAGATTGCTGTCACAAATAATGGATGATACTACTTATATAGAGCAATCCTGATATCTTTTCACATTTATGAGTTCCTCCGATTACTTTTAGGAATTATGCAGTGTAATTAATATTCTGCTTTTTCTTCCTTTTTATGATATATTAAAAAGCCTTAAAAGGTTTTTTATTTGTTTGTTTTGTTTTGCAAACATAAAAAGGACCTTGTAGTGTGGAAGATTAATTATTATATCTACCACTAAAGTAATAACTTTTAAAGTATTTTTTCTTGCCATAAATATTAGGTCATCTCCAAGAAAGTGCCTTCTGAGAATCCCTGCTAACATAGCTGAAACCCAAAATACTTCTACCTTAGCTCTGGCAACTATAGAAGTCATTCCAATAAAAATATGCAAGTATGCAAATGTAAATATTATATACACATTCGCACATATTATACACAAACACAATGTATGTTTTATATTGTGTATATTTTTATTTTAACTTCTATAGTTGCCAGAGTGTGTGCATATATATGGTTGGGTCTCTCAAAATGTGTTTTGAACAGATTAGGAGTTCTCTTGTATCTTAGACTAAAGGCTAGCAGTACTACATCTTTAAAACAGACTTTTCTTCTAACTGGTTGCCAGGTATTAATACAAATAAGTATGAAAAATACAAAGATGTAAATAGTACATATTAAAATTACTTCTTCTGTCAAATGATTAAATTTCACTTCTTTAACAGCTAGTCAGTCATAAAGCTATTTATTTTCTACTTGGCCATATAGATATTTAGTGAAATTAGAATTCTTATCATTTGGAATACAGAGAGGAAAATTTTTTACGGCTTCTTGACATATAAGGGATCAAGAATGCACAAAATCATTTTTACCCATTTATTTACAGGTGGTATCTAAATTAGATCTTAAAGAAACCCATTAGCTTCTGATTCTTATCAAAAAGGATTTAGAATAATGAGCAACAATGATAAACAAAAACAAATTCAAAGGTCACACAAAGATATTAAGTTTGCTTCCTGGACAGTATGGAGAAGTTCCAGAAGATCCATGTTCCTGGCTGGGGCAAGTTGCTTTCACCAGAGGTGCAGGCACTGGTGAAGTGGCTGAAGAAGGGCATCAGAAAAGGACTGGATCCATTGTGGTCCAGTATAATATATGTGCTGTTGGACAGGTGCAACCTGAGGGTGAAGGAGGGCATGTTCGCTGGCAGCACCAAAGCCCCCAATCACTGGACAGAGGTGCTGGTGAATAGAGTCAGGGAGGCAGAAGGGCAGAGGTGAGGGGATTTGGAAAAAGGGGGATCCACTTTCTCATGCCAGCACTTCCAGCACCCACACAAGCCAGTCTCCTCCATGCCAGGTGCTGACAATGTGGGCCAATGATATGGCTTCCATGGTGGGGTCCAGATGCACCTAACAGCAAGGTAGTGCCAAGGCTTCAGTGGATGCCTATTTCACTGAGGATGTGAAGCCATTGGGCTGCAACCCTATTGGACAACCCAGAGCCAGATGTGGCTGGATCTGGCCACTGGTGCCCAGGAACAACTGCCCTGTCCACAGACCAGTGTTCCAAGTGAGAGTGTTACCTCTCAGCTCCATGTTCTTGGGGAACCCTGGCACAGGACGCAGACTGTCTGACTCACAAAGAATCCCTCCCACCTCCTTTACCTAAACAGAAACTGATTAAGATGCAGTGCGAGACACACCTTAAAAACCTCCGGATAAGGGTGACAAGAGTGAAACAACTGCCCTAGGTCTCATTTGCATCTGAGATGGAACCAGACGACCAATCATTTACATGAGAGATGGAGAACAGAAATCCTGAAGCAGAGACGTCAGTGAATTCTGGGATCAGAGAAGCAGGGGAGCACTGTATGATAGGGAATCTGTGCTCCAAATCCTAATCAACCCACACACCCAGCTCAGCATTTATCAGACCAGTTCTAATCTGGATTTACAAAGGACTTTTCC
>NW_017728920.1:2060202-2115028 GCF_001723895.1 Crocodylus porosus | reverse complement strand
AAGCAGCAGTGTGTGTGTTGCCACCACCCGCTTCCTTCTCGAGAGGCTGCAGGAGGCAGATCATCTCCCTTCAAGGATCGTGCTGAGAACTTTGACCTGTCAGCTTTGCAACCCGAGTGCCTTGGACTGGTGAGATCCCAGCTCTCTCTCTTTTCTCTTCTCTTTCTAAGCATAGATTTCTGAACCTGAACTGTATTAGTTAAGCTTGAGCTAAGTTTTCCCAAATACTTATTGAAACCAGGGTAATACTGTAACTGTGTTTGTTTTTCCTTTGCATGTCTATTACTACTAATATCATTATATATTTCATATACTTAGTGATAAATAACTTTTTAGTCAAACTGGTGGTAATTGGGTATATTTTCCCTTTGCTACTTCTCCTTCCCCACTTGCTCTGCAGCAACACTCCTTTTACTTAAGCCAAAGATCCCTGTGACCCCCAAAAGTACTGTGGGGTCTCCTCATCAAGAGGCTAAAAGATTAGGGATGTGCTGAGTTTCAAACACTTAAGGGGATCAGCTTGTACAGGCTGATTGACCCAGTTTGGCTCAGACATGCCCTAATGAACTGAATGCTGGCCCATGAGGGTGTCATCTGGACACCCACCCAGATTCAGAGGTATTCTGTTTAACTGTATGCTTGCGTCTGACTGTAGTTTATTGTTGCTCTGATTAACTGATTCTTGGCATATGAGGGTGTCACCCTGTCCATGCTGATCAACCCGGCCAGGTCAGGTGTGTCACGTTAGTGTGTGTGTGTGTCTGATTTGGTGACTGGAGGAACCCAGCCCCATTGAAACTGAGTCCTGCAAGATAGTTCCATTGGAAGTGATGTCTTCTGGAAGGGAGAGATACAGCTCCGTATAGAAACACAAGTAACACAAGCAGCACATTAATACAATTACCAAGACCCTAGAAACATATCCCAAATAAAGGAGCACACCCCAAAGTAATGGGCAAATCTGGTAACAAGAGGCTGTTCAGCTTTGCTGCAGTTGTTGTGAAACCCCACTGCACCTCCTTGGATCCTTGTTGGATAGAACAGCTGTTGTTCCTGAAGGTGGACCTCCTGCTGGTTGGGTTCCTCAAGTTCCACCTACAAATGGAGTGATTGCCACCCTCCTCACTCCATCTTCACCTATTTCCTTTTTTCATTTAAAAAAAAATAATGCTTCCCTCTTGGAGCTGAAGGCAGCACCCACTGTATCATCAGCCAGCAGGGAAAGAACTTGTCCCTGCTGAGCTCCCGTGCCAGGATGAACTTGGAGGTATGGACTGGGGCTGTTGGGAAGAAGGAGGCCCCAGGTCCTGGGACCACTAAAACTGCATTCTGCCAGGGTTGGGCAGTCTGGTGGGACTTCCAGCAGAGTGGCATCCCCAGGAAATACCAGGACCAAGGATCCCCCTAGTGAAATGCAAGTAGGAGGCACCATAACCTCCAGCCACCGCAGGAGTACACACAGTGCTGGCTGGGAAGATCATAGATCTTTCCTGTCTTTGACAAGCCTGGGGTTTGCTGGTTGCAGTGGAGATCTGAGGTGAGCTCAGCTTAGCTGCCTGGGATGCCAGGTTTTGGAGTGAAAAACCCTTTGTCATGCTGAGGAAGCACCTACAGTTGGTGTGTGTACTGTTTCTGGATGGAAGGATTAGTAAAGAAGGAGGAGTCTGGCCTGCAATGCAGGTAAGAAAGCCAATCAATGAAAATGGAAAGGGAGGCATCAAAGGTGAGGGACAGACTGGGTTTTGGAAGGAGATATAGAAGTGCAGGTAAAAGTGGAGAGGTACCTGGGGAGTCAGATGTCTTTCAGGTTGTAGTGTGTCAGAATTCCAATGTCTACGTTGAGTCCATGAGTTTCTGTATCTAGGAGGGTGATGAAGTGCCATTCATAGGCTCATCTGTGAAAAGTAGTTTGTAAATTCCCTTTGAGGATCAGGCCTGAGAGATTGGAGACAGGTGGTGTTCTGTTGTTGTCTTTGATATATTTTTGGTATGTACTCATTCCAGTGCACAGTTGTTGCTTGATGTCTCCATATATTTTCCATCAGGGCACTGATGTATTGTATTGTGAAGTTATCTCCATACTGGAAATACTGTTGGCAAGTTTTGCATGTCTTGTTATGGCATGGCCTGGATCTATTTGGTGTGCTTTGGGCTGTAGAAAATTGGCTTCTGGTGATGATGTTAGTGAGCTTCAGTGCTTGTTTGAATTTACAAACCACTTTTAACATAAGAGTCTGTGAACTTTCCCCCTTACCTGAGTGGGGGAAGCAGTGGCAGCAGCAGAGGCAGCGGCAGGGACAGCAGCAATTGATCCCCCTATGGTAAGTGGGAGAGGGGCCGATGCAGCTGGGGCAGATTTGGAGGGGAAGCCCCCCTGGATCCCTTTTAGTTGAGCTGTCAGGGAGCTGCACTCCTGAGCCATGCATGAACAGAGCGCAGAAACAGGTGCCCTCTGTAAGGGCGCACCAGTGTTTGTGCTGACATTCGCACAGGCGGGCAAGTAGGAGGGGACAGGAGAAAGACTTTGTAAGGATAAGGTGAAGGCACCACACCAAAAAAAAAAAAAATAGTGTGGACTTGTAGTGCCACTAGGGCCCCTGCCAGGGGGGCACTGCCCACCCGGGGCTTCTCTAAGGCTTCCACCCAGATGGAGCCCACAGGGGGCCTGGTGTCACCCTGCCTCCTAGTCTGTGGGGGATGCCCAGAAGGGCCGGGGGGCAGGGGATGGGAGCCCCCACACCTGTCCTGCAGGCACCTGACTTAGAGCCTTGGAAGGGCAGGTGAGGGAGCTCCAGGAGGAGGTTAGCAGGCTGAGGGGGATCAGAGAAACAGAGGATGAAATTGATGGGTATTTCCTTTCCCTGAAGGACCAAGCACCAAAGACAGAAGAAACCCAGGAGGTGCACTTTGCAGCAGAATGGTAGATGGTTTCCTCCAGATCCAGGGCTGCTCATGACGGTCCAACTGGGGAACAGGTATGAGGCCCTGGTAGCATTGGAGGAAGAGGAAGGAGAGGAGGACACCTCTGGAGAGGGGGTCAGTCTACGGAGAGAACAGGCTGAAGGAAGCAAGCAGTCCCAGAAGAGATGCCATGTGCTTATCATAGGCGACTCCATCCTGAGAGGTACAGAGGGTCCCATCTGTCACCAAGATCCCATGTCACATGAGGTCTACTGTCTGCCTCGAGCAAAGATTCAGAATGTGATGGAGATAATTCTGGCTATTATTCAGCCCACTGATTACTACCCCATGGTCCTAATTCATGCGGGTGCTAATGATGTGGCCAGAAGTAGCCCCAATCACCTGATGGGTCCATATACAAGGAGGTTGGGGGGAATGGGACTTAACGGTAGGGGTTTACTACAGGCCACCCGAAGAGCTGGACATGATGATCATGGGTGACCTAAACTATCCGGACCTTTGCTGGGAAGTGCAGTCAGTCAGGTCTGACTTCTCATGTACGTTCCTAGCTGATTTACAGGACCTCCATCTAACCCAGGAGGTGCACAGTCCCACAGGGGGAAATGCCTTGTTGGACCTGGTCCTGGCCATGGGCAATGACCTGGTGAGTGGACTGCAGGTTCTTGACCACCTGGGTGATAGTTAAACTCCTACTGCAATTCACCATCCAGCACAGGGTGTCAAAGGCCTGCAGCAAGGCAACAGTCCTAGACTTCAGGTGGGTGGATTTCAATGAGGTAAGGTGACTAGTCAGGGGGGGCACTGAGGTCCTGGAGGAGAGGGGAGTTGGGAGTCCAGGAACAGTTGTCATTCCTTAAGGAGACAATCCTCCAAGCCCAAAGGGTGACAATCCCTATACGGATCGAACGGGGCAGGAGCACTCAAAAGCCCCCGTGGCTCCCCAAAAGCATCCACGAATGTCTCAAAGCTTAAAAAGGAGGCATACACCCAATGGAAGGGAGGGGCCATAACCAGGGAGGACCATACCTCCATTGCCCTTGATTGCAGTGGGGGCGGGAGGGGCTGTTAGGAAGGCTAAGGCAGAGTTGGAACTGGGATTAGTGACTCAGATCAAAGATAATAAGAAATACTTTTTTAAATACATAGGGGGTAAAAAGAAGATACCAGGTAATGTAGGGCCTTTGCAGGATATGGTAGGAAATCTGGTGGTCACACCAGACGACAAAGCTAACCTCTTAACAATTTCTTTGCCTCCATTTTTTGAGCAGGGACTGGGTCATCCCCCCCCCCCACTGGGATCCCTGACGGAACCAGGGGAGGCGCTGCCAAGCCCAGGGTCACTGAGGACCTTGTCAGGGAACTTTTGGTGGGTCTAAATGTGTTGAAGTCAGCAGGTCCTGATGGTCTCCACCCCAGAGTGCTGAGGGAATTAGCAGAGGTCATTGTGGGACCCCTGGCACAGCATTATGAGCACTCATGGTGCTCTGGTGAGGTGCTGGAGCACTGGAAAAGGGCCAATGTAGTACCCATTTTCAAAAAAGGGAGGAAGGAGGACCCAAGAAACTATAGGCCCATTAGTCTTACCTCAGTCCTGGGGAAGCTCTTTGAGAAAATTATCCATGAGCACATCTGTGAGGGATAAGCAGGGGAGATCACGCTTAGGGGCAACCAACATGGGTTCATTCAAGGCATGTCCTGTCAAACCAACCTAGTGACCGTCTACAACCAGGTCACAAAATCCTTGGATGCAGGTGTCATGGCAGACATAGTCTTTCTGGACTTTAGGAAGGCCTTCAACACTGTCTCTCACCCCATGCCCATTATGAAATTAGGTGACAGTGGCATCGATGCCTATACAGTCAGATGGGTTGTAAATTGGCTGGAGGGCCACACCCAGAAAGTGGTGGTGGATGGGTCTCTCTCAACCTCATGGGATGTGGGCAGTAGGGTCCCCAGGGCTCAGTCCTCAAGCCTGCACTATTCAACATCTTCATCAGTCACTTGAATGAGGGGGTGAAAAGTACCTTGTTCAAATTTGCGGATGACACCAAAATGTGGGGAGAAGTGGGCAAACTGGAGGAGAGGGACAGGCTGCAACTAGATCTAGACAGGTTACAGGGGTAGGCAGATGAGAACAGGATGGGATTCAATAATGACAATTACAAGGTACTGTACCTGGGGAGGAAGAACCAGCAGCATACTTACAGGGTGGGGAACTCCCCTCTAGTCAGCACAGAGGCAGAAAAGGATCTTGGTGTCATTATTGATGCCAAAATGAACATGGGCCACCAACATGAGGATGAAGTCAGGAAGGCCAACCGCACCTTGTCATACATCGACAGATTCATCATAAACAGGTCAAAGGAGGTGATCCTCCACCTCCATGTGATACTGGTCAGGCCACAGTTGGAGTACTGCATCCAGTTCTGGGTGCCGCACTTCAGGAGGGATGTGGACAGCATCCAGAAGGTCCAGAAAAGGGCCACTTGCATGATCAGGGGGCAGCAAGGCAGGTCCTATGAGTGGAGGCCATGGTACCTGAACCTGTTTAGCCTCCACAAGAGAAGGCTGAGTGGGGATCTGGTGGCCATCTACAAACTGGCATAGGGGGACCAGCAGGGTATGGGAGAGTCCCTGTTCCTCTGAGCACTACCGGGAGTAAGGAGGAATAACAGCCATAAGTTGACTGAAAGTAGATTCAGGATAGATATCAGGAGGCACTACTTCACAGTCAGGGCAGCTAGGATCTGGAACCAACTTCCAAGGGAAGTGGTGCTTGCTCCTAGCCTGGGGGTCTTCAAAAGGAGGCTGGACCATCACCTAGCTGGGGTCATTTGACCCCAGTATTCTTTCCTGCCTAGAGCAAGGGTTCAGACTTGCTGATCTGCTCAGGTCCCTTCTGACCCTACCTACTATGGAACTATGAAATTGCACTTCATCAACTTCCTAGGTACAGAAACTCACGGAGTCAATATAGACATTGGAATTCTGACACACTATAACCTTCCAGATATCTCCACTTTTACATCGTCCTTCCCCCCGCCAGCCCAGCCTGTCCCTAACCCCCTGATGTCTGTATTTCTGTTTTCACTGACTGGCTTTCTTGCCACCATTGCATGCCAGCCTCTGGCTTCTTTACTATTCCTTCCATTTAAAAATAGCACACACCAACTTCAGGTGCTTCCTCAGCCTGACAAAGGTTTTTCAATATGAAACCTTGCTAAGATATATTTCTCTAACTGTACGGTTGTTGTACTAAAATATACCAGATTGAGCCAAAGAACCTTGTCTGCCAGTGCCATGTCCTTAGACCAACACCTCTACCTCTTGTCCCTGGTCAGCTGATCAGAAGGATGCAGGGCCCTGTGTGCATCTGAGCCCCAGGGCTGGGGCTGGCAGGGAGAGTTCTCTGGCAGCTGCTGGAGAAGAATCTCCTGCAGGATAGAAAAGAAAGGCTCTGTGACAGTTTGGCTCTCTGAGATGCTGCTAGTTCTACTGTGCTGCTTACTGAGTTATTACCTGTTGTTATTTTAAGTGGTGGACCAGAATGAGGCTGTAGGGGAGTAGGAGACCTCAATGGGGCACACTACCATGTCATGTAGAGGCCCCAGAACCAGTGAGGGCATGCCTTAACACACACACAGTGTAACAAATGTCACAAGTTTTGCTTGTCAGCAGCTTGAGATGCAGTTTCCCAGAAACCCCTGCACCTATCACCTTGAAACCTGGCAGGTTTCATGGCCTCAGAAGGGGCTAGCATACCTGCTGTTTTCACCCCACTGGGCTTTAATACAAAACCACAGTCACACATGTCACTAGTTTTGCTTGTTAGCACCCTGAGGTGTAGTTTCCCACCCCTGCACCTATCTCCTTGAAACTTGGTAGACTTTGTGGCCTCAGCAGGGGCTACCATGCCCACTGGTTTCACAGACACCTCCACCCATGCCTTCACACTTACAAGTGACACGAGTTTTGTTCTCAAGTCTTTGAGGTGCAGTTTTCCTGAAGCCCCAGCAACTATCTGCTTGAAACATGGTAGTCCTTGTGTCCTCAGAAGGGGCTACCATCTCTGCTGTTTGCATCCAAATATGCTTAAAAATGACCAAGTTATAAGCAGTTTTGTATAGCCTATGGGTGAAACATCAAACCAGTGTTGAAACAATGCTTCGAAATGAAACAAAATTCAAAACAAAACACTATCCCATCAAAATGGTGAAATGAAAGCTGAAACAAAATGATGCTGTTTTGCACAGCCCTACCCACTTGTAGAAAAAAGTACCACAGTGGGAGCGGTCAACTTGGAGATGAAATATCAGAACAGAGGAAAAAAACTGTTCAGTGGGGGACAGTAGAACTTGGATGTGAAATCCTGACACCAAGTAAGGCAGACAGAGTACTTAACAACTTGTGCTAGTCAGCATTACTCCTAGTTCAGTTTCAGTTAGATCTATCTCTCCTTTGGACCTTAAGAGGGGGACAATGACCTATGCAGATCATGAATCCCTTGAATAGCTAATGTGCTGATCCTGTGTAATGAGCTAGGGCAGCACTCCTGAGGCTCAGGTACAAAGGCAAAGTACATGGATGGTCTTATATGGAAAGCATACCCCCACAATCAGCTAGTGCTTGATGCCCAAAATGAGCTGGACAACATCACCCTTGGCTCAGAAATCCATCCAGTCTGCTTCCATTGGACTTAAGGGAACACACTGCCACACCCAATGCCCATCAGTGCTTACCAGGGCCATCAGCACCACCCCTGGCTCAGGAAAGTGCTTGACATACTGCCCTGCCAGAGAAGAGGGTACTCACCACAAGTGGAACCCTTATTCAGAATGTGAGGACCTACATCATTTACCCTGAGCATATGCCACTCTGAACCATGTGACTGTGGTTAGGGCCAGCAGCCAAGGCTGCTGCAAAAAGAGTTTGTGCTATACATACTCCCAGATGTTAAGCAAAGTGCCAGGGGGCTGGGGAACTTCTCCTCAGCCAGCCACACTGAGCACCAGATTTAGAGGCCACCACTCACATCAGTTTGTGGTAGGAACCGTGGGTGGGTTCTGGGCTCAATTCTGCTGTGACCTGTAACCAAATTTCACCTCATCAGAAGCCACATTGAAGTGTGTATGTCTGCACCACTTACCTTGAAAGCATTTTGATCTAAAATTATTTTCTTCCTCCAGTGGTTCAATTCAATCTTAGGTATTAGCAAAATTACCCAAAGCAAATTAGGAGATGAGTTTCATTTTCAAAAAAGTGACATAGGGCTTGGATGCATAAAGATGTAGGGAGGTATCTTAGTACTGTTTCAACTCTAGTCCTTAGTCACTTAGGAGCTACAGTTTAGGTTAGAATGAATGATGGAACTCAGATTTAAAATTACATTGCATGTTTTCTATTATCCCAAAACATACATGTAAGCACATTATGCATATATGAATTTCCTAAAAATTCTGTAGGAAATTATTCTGTTTGGGGACTAAATAACATTCCACAAACTGGTTGAATTATCAGAGATGTAGGGGCATGGTAATCTCTTCTGTTATACCATTGTTTTGATATCTAATTGTTTTAATACAGTATTGATCTCCTCTTAGCCATATAATAAATGAAGTTTCAGTTGCACTTTAACATTCTGCACCTGTATGTTAGTAAAAATTCATCAAGTAAACTGCAAACTACCTGCAATGTCATTTTGTGGCTTAGAGTGTCTTCCCTATGTTACATATTACTATTGCCTTAAACCAGCCAGCCTGCCTGCCTGCCTGGCTTCCTATTTGTCTTAATGTTTTAATACTCTGGTCTGCTTCTTTATATAGCCAAGCCTCATTTATTACAATTATATCATATTTATCTTTAGGCACAAAAATGTATATTTCCAGTTACACAGTCTTGCTTTGTATGCTTGGTGCATTTATACCAAAACAAAAGTAGTTTTGCATTCTCTTTTCCCAGCTCAATTCACAATACTTAATGCACAAGGATCAACACAGACAGACACAGTTTTACAAACATCCACAACACGAGTTTTGCCTGAACCCAGAAGCCCCTGCACCTATCTTCTGGAGAGCTGTCAGGTTTCATGGTCTCAGCAGGGGCTAGTAGGCCTACAGCTTTCACCCTGCTGTGCCTTAATACACACAGTGTCATCCATGTCATGAGTTTTGCTTGTCTGCAGCTTGAGGTACTGTTTCCCCCAAACCCTTGTGCCTATCTCCTTGCAGCTCAGCAGGATTCATTCCTTCAGAAGGGGCTACCATTTCTGCAAGTTTCATCCACATCAAGCCAGAAATGAAAAAATTATAGGCTGTTTTGTCCTTCCCCGTTATATCCTATGGGTGAAACATCGAAACAGTTTCACTGTTTCAAAGCTGTTTTGATGGAACAAAACAGAACAGCTGTTTCAAATAGAAACAAAACTCAAAATGAAACACTGATGTGTTGAAACATCAAAACACGGTGAAACAGAACAGTGCCATTTTGCACAGCCCTAATGTTAAGTCCAATTCAATAAAGCTGTACTTCGCAAGTCCAGGGCAGAGGGACTTCCTAAGTGACCTTTAAAATGGGAGCCCTAAAATTAAATAGTTTAATATTTTGTTTGTACAAGTTGCCTAAAACAAGTCTCTCTCTCATCATCTTTATCTTCCTTATTGGTTTAAAACTTTGTCCACTAAGGCTGAACTGTTTGGAACTGGAGAATAACTGGTACATGTGCAGACCTCTGGGATTTTCTTAAACCACCATATGATTTATCTATCTTACCTTCTTATATCTATGGGTGCAATCACATTTTAAAAGCTAGGAGCAACCATGATGAGAACTTTTGTGATCTGTACATGTTGAGGGAACCCATAGATAAGAATTCAGGAGGAAACTTGCCCTTCCTTCCTCCTCTCTTGTACTATTCATCAGTCCTCATTGTACTATTCACAATACTGAAATGCTTGCAAGAAATTTGCTTTATTTTGTTTCTGGTTCTAGCATACTGTAGATAGCAACAAGAGATTCAGAGTGGCTAAGTGCTCTGTCTGTGAAACTCAGTCCTTAAAGGCAGCCTGCAATACCACATCACCATACAAACTAATACAGAATTCTCATTTTCCCAACAATCTGTTATTATAATGAACAAAACATGATTAAAGTCACTCATACTACCACTGATGATTTACTAAGCCTGAGCTTTATAAAATAGTTTCCCAAAGGCAGAGCTTCTAGCAGTATGTATTAAAAGGCAATGCACTCCCATGTGCCATTTCAGAAAATGAGGAGTTGTAGAAATTATAGTTTTGCCTAATGGGTACAAATAAAGACAATCATTAAAACTGTATGTTGAATATTAGCCAATGTTATCTGGACTGGCCAGTGTAGGTTTTAAAGCAAGCATTAATAGAGAAGAATGGAACAAGGTGAAAGGGAACCTTCCTTGAAATACAGCCAGTCTCCTATCTCTAGCAACTAGCTATAGCAACAGCTTTTCAAGTAAAAATTAAAAATACATGCATGCTTTACAGGAATACTGAAATAAATATTATGGTAAAAGAAGGCATAAAGTTTAAAAACTAAAAGCTAAGAAAAAATGTTTTCTCCATTTAGTATCAGTGTCCTGTAGTGATACAATATTATAAGACAATATTGTCCAATAAAAATATTCTGAATCACTAAAAGCATTGCACTTTTGAAGGGAAAAAAGAAGTTATTTAAAAATACATCTAGTTTTCCAAATACAGTGGAAAATTTTCAGTACAATGACTAAAGTTTCCATTTAAGATAATATAAAAGGAAGAAAATGTAAGTAATAAATAATGGTGAGAGATTTGTAAGAAAAATCAGAATTTCCAAATATCCTTAAAAAATTAATTGGAGATATGGTCAGAGTAAACTAATACATAATTTCAGTGATGGAGCATTCTTGGGGATACTGTTTAAAAACCCATACTCCTAAGCTTTTCCCCACCTTTTTTAGGTAGAGATAGGATAGAAACAATCTTTTTCCTGTTTTCACAATGGCCAACAGTAGACTAGAGAACAACTCCCTACAATGGGTAAGGTCCCCAGAGAAGTTAGCCAATACCCATCCTTCCATTTACTATCTCAAGAGTTTGGGTTCTTGGACAATGCCTACAGAGGAAGAAAGGAAGGGAAAATGCCCAGTCAGACTGCAGCCAATAACCCCATACTTTATCTATTATTCAAGCATGATGGGTGTCACCATCCCTATAGTCACTATCTGGAGAGGAATGCTCTAAACCCATGCTTTCTGTGGAGATCTGCTCTTAGAATGCTAAAATAAGAACCTGTAAAAATCAGGACAGGCTTATTAATGAAGTCCCCAAATGTCTCCTCTAAAATACTTCATCTTTAAAAGAGGCCATCCTTAATGGACTGGTCAACGCCAACATCCTAAGGGATAGCCAGCATTGGGTTTGTTGCAGGTAGGTCTTGCTTGACCAATCTCATTACCTTCTATGATGAGGTGACCTATCACCTGGACAAGGAAGAAGAGGTTGATGTCATATATCTTGACTTTGAAAAAAGCATTCGGTCTGGTATCCCATGATCACCTCTTGGTGAAACTGGCCAATTGTGGCCTTGGGTCCACCACAATCCACTGGCTGGAAAATTGGCTCTGTGGTCAGACCCAAAGGGTAGTAATTGATGGAAGTCAATCATCATGGTGTCCTGTGACCAGTGGGGTCCCACAAGGCTGTGTCCTTGGACCCATATTGTTCAACAACTTCATTAATGATATGGACATTGGAGTCAGGAGTGGACTGACCAAGTTTGCCGATGACACCAAACTTTGGGGCAAAGCATCCACACCAGAAGACAGGGGTGATCTGATGGCCACCTATAAGTTTATCGGGGTGGCCACCAGTATCTGGGGGAATGTTTGTTCACCAAAGCACCCCAAGGGATGGTGAGGTCGAACGGTCATAAACTACTGCAAGACCATCTCAGGCTGGACATAAGGAAGAATTTCTTTACTGTCCAAGCCCCCAAGGTCTGGAACAGCCTGCCATCGGAGGTGGTTCAAGCACCTACATTGAACACCTTCAAGAGTAAACTGGATGCTTATTTTGCTGGGATCCTATGACCCCAGCTGACTTCCTGCCTTTTGGGCAGATGGCTGGACTCGATGATCTTCTGAGGTCCCTTCCAGCCCTACTGTTTATGAAATCTATGAAATCGTCTTTCACAACAATCACCCTCCACAAAATATATACAGAGCCAATGCGGAAGTCACTTCTATGTCCATTCCACCCCTATACCAGACAAAGTCAGTAGGAGTTAAATATACCATTCTGAAGAACAAAAGAGCTTCAAATAGAATTTAATTTGTTATTGGGAACTTCAGATAAGTTATGTAGCATTTGGAATGGTTACCACATAGGAAAAAAAAACAAGGAATAAAGAGTTAAAGACTAGAAATTAAATATTCTTTATTCTGAAAATAAAGACCATACTACACAGAATAATGTTCTTCCAATATCTTAACTAGGATCTCTTTCAAAAAATATTTCCCTTGGTGCTTGAAAACCTTACCACCAGCGGGCAGGGGTGCCAGTGCACACATTGAGAAAGAGTGAGAAGACAGAATCAATTCAATTTCCCTCTTAGACAAAAAAAGCTTAATCATAATTATAATGAAGGAAGAAGAAATCATCACTTGGCAAAGAAGTTGGATCAAGTGCTCTTCACTAGAAATGTGTTCACTAGAAATACTTTTATCTTCCATGAAACGAGTGATCTTGTGTTCACAGTGTAGTACTCAGGCAAGGGGTATGTTCAATCAGGTTAAAGAAAGTATCCCAACAGTTTGTTTGTTTTTTCAGTTTAGTCACAGAATGTTAACATGGGACTCCCTTCTCTAGAGCTCTCTCAGCACATCAATGTTCTGCCCATGATTGCACAATATATTTAAATCCCATTTCTAATGCATTATCTCTCCAGTGTGCTCTATTTGGAAGTGATTTAGGGAATATTGTATTGAAATAAAATGCAAAGAGAAAGTCTAAACCACAGGAATTGAGATAAACACTGTTAGACCCCGACTCCATGCTGCGCTCAGCGACTAGGGAGATGATGATCCAAATGCCCATGGATTCTGTTATTCATTAGCTGCAGCAAGCAGGGAGCAAACACCAGCACACATTGCTCACAATAGCTTTATTCAGAATGGAGACAGCTCCCAAAAAACAAACAAACCAGAGAGCCACTCTGAACATTAGTTCTTTCCACATTTTATACACCTTGGCTCATACTCATTAACAATTACTCCGCCTATGTCCCCCCTTTGGTTCCACCCATTTCTCCTCCCATCTCAAGCTCCTCCTCTGTTTACTGTTTGCTTCCTTAGCATGGAATTGCCTATGCCTTTCATTCATTTACATGTTTCTCTGCTAAGAGTGCATGCGTAAGACTTTGACCTCTGCTTCTTTTGCTCACTTGCAGTTTCTTGCTGGTTCCTTCTGGTTTTTTTGCTGACTTCAGCACCATCTCCAAGCCCGTAGTTCTGCTTTGTCCCCTGATGATAGCCATTGATCTGTATCCTATTTTTACACAATGCATCACTTTGCACTTTGCACCTTATCATTTTGTTAGGAATCCGCTTATTTAAGCATTAGCAAAGTTAGTTACTTTTAATATACTTTTAATTCATCCAGCCTTGTGACCAGCAGCTTTTGCTGAGACACAGGAAAAAAAACTTCTACTCAGCTGCACACCCAGCACTCCCCAAAATCCACATATCATTACCCTAACACTCAGGACCTGTTTAAAATACCCAGAATCAGAATTTATTGCCTAGAGCTTTATCTTAAAACCAAACACTCCTCTGAGTGTAGAATGCTCCCCAGTATACTTAAAAAATTTGAAGTACTCTAAGGCTCAAGAGATACTTCTCCATCAAAATAGCCACCTTAATAATCTCCCCAGAGATTCAGTCATGTGGGCCATATGTTTGAAGTCTGTCTTAAGTAACTGAAGGGAATCAAATTAAAGGCAATAATATTTTTGAATTTCAAATCCCCACACTGAATATTATTCAGAAATAAGAGCCTTTTCATTTCCCACCCCCAATTAGTGGCCAAAAGCACATCTTTGAAGATTTTAAATGAATTATATGGTCCCAAATAGCCATCATACTCCTCTTTTCCTTCTGGCATTCTCTGTTACAACTCACTAAGGTTCTTCTGGGAATGTGGCTCTTAAATGTGGCTCTTCAGTGATATATACTATTATATTCAATTGCTTGGTGAAGTGCTATTTGCATGTTCAAATTCTAAATTTACATGTAGGAATGCACATTCACATCTATCTTTATTGCTTGTGATCACTATAATATATAGTGGATACCACAGATTAATCACACCCAAAAAGGATGTATAATGAAACTGACACTGGATAACTGATTATCATTAGATATAATTAATCACTCTCTCAAGGACACATCTTTATTCACAGGATCAATTTAAATTCAAATAGCATAATCTCTCTCAGCTATAGTCTCACCACCCCTCAAAATGTGCCTTTGAATAATCTGTCAAAATATCAGCTTAAATGCATAAATATATTACTGTAAATTTTGTGATAAGACCTTGTGCCTTATAAGGTACTAAAAAGCTTTAATGTGTAAAATCAGCAAACTACAGTGATGAGAACAGGCACTGTAAGCCATATCTTAATTGTTTTTGTTTTTTTTAAGTAAGCTTCCCCACCTTTGGTAGGGAAAGTATAACACCCTTGGTAGGTATAGTGACAACAGCTGTAGGTCTGCAACTGCTGAGGAAGATGTCACCTCCTTTTTTGCCACCAATATTGAGCAAAAATACATTAGTTTTCAGTGGCAAAAAAGGAGGTAACATTTCCCTCTGCAGCAGCCCCCCCTCCCCCCCCACACACTGGTGGGACCAATAACACTTCAGAGAATGTGGGATAAGCAGTGGATAGGAGACATGCATCTCCTTTCTTATGCCCCACTCTTTAGACAGTATCCAGGGCTTGTGCCCTCCTCACCCACCCAATGTTATGCTACTGGGTTCCACACTACATTTCATGATAAGTTCTAAAACTAAAAGACATGATTTTGAAACACTCAGTAAGAGAAAACAATCATTACTAGAAGCTAATAAAATTACCCTAGATGGGTCTAATGCAGTGGTTCCCAAACTGTGGGTCATGACCACAAATGGGGTCACAATATCAGTGGATGGAGTTGTCAAAGTCAACAGATGTGCCACGTACTCTCCTTGTTTGTAGCAAAGTAGGACTCCCTGCCTAGCCACAGTGCTAGGTTCCCCACTTGCCTTTGGGCACACCCGCCACCTGACTCGCCTGCCACACCTTGTTCTTAATTAGTTAAGATGTTAATTAAGGCAGGAGGCTGCCCATTTCTGCCCTGATGCCAGAGGTTGCTATCTGCAGCTCCATACATTCCCTACACTACAGCCCATGCCTCTCAGATGGCATCCAGATCTCACAGTCCTTCTGGCCTACAGCCAGACCATGCTTAGGCCATGCCATCAGGCCTCAGTCACACACACATTCATACCACCCTCCTCTCACTCAGGCCTCACACACTCCACCATATTTCACAGGGTTTCCTTCATACATCACCAACTTATGCTGCCTTGCTGCCTCTTGGAGCTGGCCCCTTAGGCTATAGGCTTAACTAGTCCATTCCTTGGGTGGTGGGTAGTGGCCAGCTAGAGTTGAGCACAATGACAGGGTAGTGGCCAGCCAATTACCCAGTCGGGTCTAAACTTACTCTGGCCTCTTCTGGGAGCAACTTTATACATGTAAACATACTGGGCACTCAGCCGCCTGGTTCTTCTCCCCCCCCACTGGGGTCCTTCCTCTCTTCCCCCTTTCAAGGGCCACCCCTCACCTGGGTGTTCTTACCCCACACCATGACCGGTGTGCCAGGGTCTCATGGGGAGTGTCATTCCCCCCCCAGATCAGCAGGTCATTGTGTTCAACTCTAGCTATTACTTTTGACCCACACTCAGCCTCCCAGTTGTGGAGGACTTACCAGGACTCATCCCTATCTCTTGGACTGAGCCCCTTTACTCAGCCTCTGGCCCAAACTACTGCCTCAGGCATTTGGAGACATGCCTGGGCCTACTCCCCTTCACTCGGGCTCCACACCACCCCCTCACTGGGGCTACTCATCTCTGCCTACTTCACTCAGGGCTCCACACCACCCCCTTCACTCAGGGCCTCTCCCTCACTCGGGCTACTCATCTCTGCCCCCCCTCACTCAGGGCTCCACACTGCCCCCTCACTTGGGGCCATGGGGCTTCCCTCCCCAGTGGGCTCAGGTGGCCATAGCTGTGCCTGACCTCACTATATCCAGTGTCACTAGACCAACCTGAAGGTGAGGGCTAGGGTTAAAGCACCCTTACCCACCTTTCACCGGGGTGATAACTGGTCTGGCATTTCCTGGGGGCTCTTGCACCACTGAGAGCCCCACCAGGCCACCCACTCCCAGCAGGGTGCAGTTTTAGATCATGCCCAGGACCAGCAGCCTCCTAGCCATCCCCTACAGCTCCTCCCTTACTTCCAGGATGATACCAGCAGCCTTGCAATCAGGCAAAATTGCTGCCTTCTTTGCAAGCAGGGAACTGAACTGGTTATAAAGGCAGCCAGGGATCTAAAATGGCTGCTGCAATCAGGCACCTGCTGGCAGCTTGGCTCAGGCCTTTAAAGTGGCAGGCACCTACAGTGCCCTGCCAGACACTTCCCCCCTTAAAATGGTACCTGGGGGAGGTTTCTTCTGCTGCTCCTCCAAAGCAGGTTCCCCTCAGGGCCTGTGAGAGCCCTCAAGTGGCAAGTACCACCAAAGGTGCTCCACCATATTGTTACTTAACAAAAGGAGCAATCAAGCCCCTTTCTGAAGTGAAAATAGATGCAGATAACCTGCATGGGTGAGAAAGAGGCTCCCCCGATTGTAAACAGAGAACCAAGGTATTAGTTGGGAGCTGTGTTTGGTGAAGAAAACAAAGGAGTAATAAAAATTATGCATATGATCCTGGAAGGATGCAACTATTAAGGGCATGGACATGGATTTACCTGTACAAATTAAGTTTCAGACACATGATATAATCTTTAGAAGTATTTAACTCAGGGGTGGGCACTTACTTCAGCAGGCCCCATGCAGAGTGCAGTAGGGGCAGAATAATTCATTGGTGGGCACCCACCCGCAGGCTGTACAAAATTGCCCAGTGGACCAGATTTGCCCTGCGGCTGTATTTTGCCCACCCCTGATTTAACTCCTGCCCCAACAATTGCAAATGTGCTTCTGGGTGACTCAAGGTTAAATTGTTCTGCTTTCAAATAGCTAACTTACAAATACACAGTTTGAAGAATTGTGCATGGTTGTCCTGGTATGATTTGCTTTGCCTGTCTATGGTTAAAAACAAACATTGAAGTCTCTCCCAGAGAAAGCCTTTTGTATTGGGATCCTAAAGGCAAACAAGCCCACTGTCCCATTTTAACTACTTGAGAAATATGCCAGCCAAAATTTTTGTTAATAACTTAAGTTAATGGCCTTTCATTCTGGGGACAAACTATAAAAATAAAGAGCTGTGTCCCTCTTATTTTGTCTCAGGTTTTGATTTGGATCAATAAGAAGCACCTAAAAATATCTGTGTTTAGCCTGTGTGTCCAAAACTGTTCTACTTGGAGTTTGATAGGGAGCCATAGTTCAAATTTATGAACAAAAATACTACCTGTTCTTGTTTTCTTCTATTGTATAAAAACAAACAAGAAAACAAACAAAAACTATTGTTTTCTCACAAATAAGACCATGTAAAAATATACTTGAGTCTAATCACAAATTTATGTGAAAGGAAACTTCTCTGCAGAGCTTCAGATTTTGGCTAACTCTGTAGGCCACAAGTAAGAGATGTGAACTCCTTAACTAAAAGTCACTGGAACAAGGAAATGTGCTTAAGAACAGACTAGTATGTTAATAGAATATCTTTAGCTCACACTCACTAATCCAAGATTTTGTAGAAGTCTTTTCGGTTACAATAATAAATGCTATATCATCTGTCTTAATTAGGCACCAAGTGCATTACAGAAACTCCATCTGCATTGAAAAAAAAATCTCCCTATTTAGTACGGAAACATATATTAATGTGTCACTCCAGTGTATTAGGACATTGTTGCACACTGCATTTGAAGCTGCTCAATTTTGACTGGCTCAAATATGGAGCAGTCACACCTTAAGGCTAAAAACCTTCTCTGACTTTTCCCCTATCTGAGCAGCTGTGACTCTCCACTAGAGGGATGGCAAACAGAGGCCTAATCAGGAGCTACAGAGGCGAGCTGCCACTACAGGGCTGGTGAGCCAGGACAGGCTTCCATCCTTGCTCTAGAAGTGGGTGTGAGAGAGGCAGGTTGGGAATACAAAGATGGCAGGCAAAGAGTTAATGGGATGGGGCGGGTAATGAAATGGGAAGTGGAAAGGAAATGGGGGTGGGGGAAGGGTGATGAAATTAAGGAAGTCATCCACTGAAGGATAAAATAAAAAATAGTAAAAAAATGAATTAAAAAGACAGAGGAAGTAAATTAAAGTAGGTCATGTTTAATTCATTGGAATGTGGGATTGGGGTGTTGGGGCTACCTGCTGGTCATGCTTCCCAGGGGGGCTGGGGGCCTGAAGCAGTGAGGATAGGTGCTTTTGGGAGAGCTACTTCCTCTGCTCCAGGAATGAAGCTCCACCTCATAGGGACTCAATCCAAACCCCTACCTTGTTCTCCCTCCAACATTTCCCTTTAACCCCACTCCAGGATCCATCCATGCCCTACAACATGGCTATCTGGCATGTGCTGTGCAGACTGTTTGCACAGGGTTGCAGCCCTGAGGCTGGGAAGTTCACACTCCTACAGGTGGGAGGGGGAGTTGACTTGGTGCCACAACTACCTTGTAAATAGTAGAGTTAAGGGGGTGGAAAGTTTGTCCACACAGAACACCAGGGGGGAGAAGGAGTTCTGGGGAGGGGGCACAGCATCCTGGGATGCTGGAGGATTGCAACTTGGGTGGTTCTTCTGTGGGGACACATTAATGGAACAAAACCTGGGCAACACAGATCAGAGATAAACCTGCCCTGGAGTGGCATAACTTTAAATCACCTAAAGTATGCTTCAAACTAGTTTCAGGTGACCATGTGTGAACAATCCAGGGGTTAAGATCTCCAGAAGCCACCTAAAATTAATGTGTCACAAGGCCCTTAGTGACTTGCCTATTGCTCAAGGCAAAACTAGAATTCAATTGTTTTTGCCTCACAATCCTATACTCAGTTCATTATATCATCAGGTATCTCTAAGTTATCCATGTATTGAACCAAAGTGTATGTGCAGATGGAAGAAAAAAAATAACAAAACACAACAAACACCAGTACTCTGAAAGTAAGCTCATATTTCAGATAGAAATGGATGATTCCAAAAATATCCACTAAAAAAATGTAACTTCTGTGCAACCTAGTTCCAAAATTCTCTACATAGCCTTAATACATTTACTAAACATTAGGGCTGTCTGCTATTATTTTTGCTAATGATATTCTGTTTACAGTCAGCAGGATATTATCCATAAAAAGAACAGCCACAAAACTGCTCATTGTCAATGCCAAACCTGAAAAGTGGTACAGGTCTAAAACCACTCATGGGTATCTCAGTTTATCTTCCTTCATTTTACATTGAACAAACTAAAAAGGAGCAAGATCAAAACTAGTGTACAGATATCAGAAACAGAAAACTGACAGTACATCATAGGAACAACTAAGGGAGACTTAAAAAGACCCCTTTCCAGAGTACTCTACGAAGAAAAACAAATGCTCTTTTTCCCTTTTCCCAAAGTATATAAGTAACATTTGCTACTTATACCTACTCTCGTTTTCTTCCTTTCTCCCTTCCTTCTTTTGTATAAAATGTAGCTTTTGGATTCACCTCTACTGCTCAAATGTCACTAGTTTGCTAAAATTTGTAATAAAGAGGATAGTTCATTATAAAATAGAAGTATACTACCTTATTATAGAACTGAGCCATCTGCATGTGTTGGGAACAATGTTTGAGTGTGGCGTGCCATGAACATTTGGAGGGTTAATGTACTGGAATTTTCCAAGAGTAGACAAAAAATGCAAAGGTCCCATTGCCTACTGAATTAGCTGACTGAGACTAAATGGAACCCTATACCAAATTCTCTACCACAGCTGAACTTTACGTTATTCAGAGGGAAGATACAAGATTAAATGGTAGTGCATTAGAAATGAGAAAAAAGATAAATGGCCTCCATAAAGTCCACATGTTCTGATATGCCACTATTAGAGTATAGGACAAATTTAAGAAAAAGTTAAGTATGTTTATACTTGTGTTTATAATTCTCCTTAGGAAGTATTACCACCTTATAGTCAAGCCTTTACATGATGAATAGAATGCAGGGTTATAGATAAAACAATTTCTCAAAACCAGATTCTGCTGGTCTCATCTGTTAGTATTAGTACAACATAACAATAAAACCTGTGGGAAATCTATGGAGAGAAAACACTTCCTCTTGGACTCAACTGTCTGGAGAAAGTTAAGAACATTCAGGGTAAGTATAGATAGTCCTCCAACCCCCTCAACCCAGAGAAACAAACCTCCCCATTGACCCACTAACTCCCCCAATACTGCCAATGCTTTCCCAGACATGCCACCCCCATGGGATTGGCAGGACAGGCCCCATGAACCCGCTAGTAGCCCATTCCCCATACCACCCTCCCTTCTCCTACCCCACCTCACCTTACTTAGATCACATTCCTGGTATCACTTCTAGCAGCAGTGTATGTGTGCATAAGCAGAACCTGATCTAAGCAAGTCACGTGTAAATCAGATCCCACAAATGTGTGCATTTTCCCTCAAAGGATCTTGGATACCACACAGCACTTTTCAACTCCTCCACCAACTTAAAAACAAATTGTCATTTGTTGTTGCCAGTGTTTGGTGGGAGTTATTTTTTAATAATGGATACCACACTATTTATGCTCATTTATGGAAGGCAGCAATATCTCTATTGTGAATAGAGCATGGATGAATCAAAGAAATATGTTAGTAGCCAATGGCTTTACATAGGGCCCTAGTATGACTTTTGGAGGTTAAGTCATAAAATAAATAAATGCATAATTCACCATGGAATTGGCTGAGGCCGCACACTCCTGGTGCAAGGTGTCATGGGAGACTTCAATTACACAGATATCTTGTGGGAAGAGCACTCAGCCAAATCCGAGTGGGCACAAAGCTTTCTCTCATGCATGGATGAGCTCTATCTGATCCAGGAAGTCTACGGGCTGACGAAAGGAAAAGCGCTGCTCGACCTGGTTCTGGCAACTGGGGATGACCTAATTGGTGACCCAATGATCAAAGGGAAGCTGGCTGATAGCCACCATGAGCTGATCACCTTCACTATCCACCATAAAGCTGGCAAGTCAGTCAGCAATATAGAAGTCCTTGACATCAGGAAATCTGACTGTGACAAGTTCAGGAGCCTTGTCAGTGAGGCCCTAAAGGGCCAGAACCAAAAGGGGAGGGGAGTTCAGGATGAGTGGTTGTTTCTCAAAGGAGTGATCCTGGATGCACAAGTAATGTCTATTCCATCTTGGAGAAAAGGCAGCAAAAGGGCACGACAGCCCCTTTTGCTTTCCAGGGAACTAGCAGACTTCCTGAGTCTAAAAAGAAAGACCTATAAAGTATGGAGGACTGGATCCACCTCCAAGGAGGAATACTCTGCACTGCTCTGGACCTTCAGGGAGTGAACCAGGAAAGCCAAAGCTGCGACAGAACTCCAACTAACTACAAGCATTAAGGACAATAAAAAGTCTTTTATTAGATATGTGGGGAGCTAATGGAAAAGCAAGGTCAACATTGGACCCCTGCTAAACCAGATGGGACAACTGACAACTGATAGCCGGGAAAAAGCCAACTTGCTAAATGGGTACTTTGAGTCAGTTTTTCACCAGTGCCATGGGATATCCCTGACCATTACGGAACAGGGAGGCCTGGGTGAGGAAGATTCCTTACCCTGCATCAATGCTGACCTCATGAAGGAACACCTTGAAAGGCTTGATACCTTCAAGTCAGCCAGCCCTGACAGTTTACACCCCAGGGTAATCAAGGAGCTGGCAAGCATCATAGCTCAGCCTCTGGCATGGATCTTCAAGAATCCTGACACTCTGGTGAAGTGCCCAAAGATTGGAAGAAAGCCAATATGGTGCCTATCTTCAAGAAAAGGAGGAACGTGGATCTGGCAAACTACAGGTCCATCAGCTTGACATCTATCCTGGGGAAGATCTTAGAAAAGTTTATTAAAGAGGCCATCCTTAATGGACTGGCCAACGCCAACATGCTAAGGGATAGCCAGCATGGGTTTGTTCCAGGTACGTTTTGCTTGACCAATCTTATTTCCTTTTACTACCAGGTGACCTATCACCTGGAGAAGGTGGAAGAGATTGATGTCATATATCTTGACTTTTAAAAAACCTTTGATCTGGTATCCCATGATCACCACTTGGCAAAATTGGCTAACTGTGGCCTCGAACTCACCACAATCCACTGGCTGCAGAACTGGCTCTGTGATAGGACCAAGAGGGTGGCAGATGAGAGAAGTCAGTCGTCATGGTGTGCTGTGACCAGTGGCGTCCCTCAAGGCTCTGTCCTTGGGCCTATACTATTCAATATCTTCATTAATTATGTGGACATTGGTATAAGAATTGGACTGGCCAGGTTTGCTGATGACACCAAACTCTGGGGTAAAGCATCAACACCTGAGGACAGAAGGGTGATCCAGGCTGATCTTGACAGTTTCAGGAAATGGGTAGACAAGAACCTGATGGTGTTTAACAATGAAAAATGCAAGCTTCTCCACCTTGGGAAGAAAAATCTTCAGCATGCTTATAGGCTCAGCAGTGCTACACTGGCTAGCACTATGGATGAAAGGGACTTGGGGGTCATGATTGACCACAAGATGAACATGAGCTTTCAATGAGATGCTTCAGCTAGTAAAGAGAGAAAAATGCTGGCTTGGATCCATAGATGGTTCTCAAGCAAGTCCTGGGACGTCATTCTCCCATTGCACTGGGCCTTGGTGAGGCCACAGCTGGAGTACTGCCTCCTGTTTGGGGCTCCACAATTCAAAAAGGATGAGGAGAAGCTTGAGAGAGTGCAGAGGAGAGCCAGGCATATGATCAGAGGTCAGGAAAACAGACCTTATGAATACAGGCTGAGAACCATGGGATTCTTCAGCCTGGAGAAGCAGAGGCTCAAGGGTGATCTGGTGGCCACCTATAAGTTTATCATGGGTGCTCACCAGGATCTGGGGGAATGTCTGTTCTCAAGAGCACCCCAAGTAATGACAAGGTCAAACTGTCACAAACTGCTCCAGGAGCATTTTAGGCTGGACATAAGGAAGAATGTCTTTCCTGTCCAAGTCCCCAAGTTTTGGAATAGACTGCCACCAGAGATGGATCAAGCACCTACTTTTAATGCCTTCAAGATACATTTGGTTGTTTATCTTTCTGGGATCCTATGATCTCTACTGACTTCCTACCCCTGGGGCAGGGGGCTAGACTTGATGATCTGAGGTCCCTTCCAGTCCTAATGTCTATGAAACTATGGATATCACAGTCTACAATCATTTAATTATCTCTTTTGCTCATTTCTAAGTCATATTTGTATGCCTGTTTTTTCTATAAAGCCATCATGTAACCTCGAGGTCAGATAAATGCAATTAATTGGTTGCATCTACATATCTCTGTATGACAATGTTGCTACAGTGCCAAACTTTAGTACTTTCTTTTGGAAGTACTTAAAGCATGGCACAGTGCAGTCAGTTACTGTGCTATGTGTGCAGCTCATGATTATTTTGCCACTACATTTCCAGAGCAGCGCACTGTACATGGGGGGGCACACCACTACAGTAACATAGTTGGTGATTACATATGGGTATTGTTGTAGCATGCTGTATGGTGATGTGGCACATTGCTATATTGCCATAGGGCAATGTGAAGACACACCCATTGTCTTTAGGAATGAGCTCTCCCTTCTTATCAAAGTTTTCAGTTAATGGAAAATACAGGAGATTTTTATTTATTTATTTATGTTCATTATTTATGCAATTTTTATCCTGCACTTCTGACCAAAGACTCAGGGCAGCTTGCAGTGAGAGAAAAATTTAAAAGGGCAACTTGCATATGTAAAAAGAACCCAACAGTATAAAGTAAATGTCTACCCACTAAACAACATAGCCTAGATTTGGTTATTAGATGGCTGCCCAAACCTAAAGGACTTTTGGAATCACTGAAAGCCATCCAGGCTGTATCTCTGGCAGGCCTCGAGGGAGGGAATTCCGCAGCTGGGGAGCAACTGCTAAGAACAACCTCCAAAAGGTTTTCACAGCAGCCAGGTGGAGCTCCAGGCTCCCACTAGGGGTTAGCCCAGGGGTTGGCAAGCAGTGCATCTGTTTCATAGATTCATAGATTTCATAGACATTTGTGCTGGAAGGGACCTCAGAAGATCATTGACTCCAGCCCCCCACCCGAAGGGCAGGATGTCAGCTGGGGTCATAGGATCCCAGCAAGATAAGCATCCAATTTACTTTTGAAGGTGTTCAATGTAGGTGCTTGAACCACCTCTGATGGCAGGCTGTTCCAGACCTTGGGGGCTCAGACAGTAAAGAATTTCTTCCATATGTCCAGCCTGAGATGGTCTTGCAGTAGTTTATAACTGTTCAACCTCATCATCCCTTGGGGCGCTCTGGTGAACAAACATTCTCCCAGATACTGATGGTCACCCCTGATAAACTTATAGGTGGCCATCAGATCACCCCTGAGCCTGTGCTCGTGGCTGCATACACATTAGGAGGGGTCACGATGTGCACAAAATGAAAGAGCTGCTGCTGCAGAACACTCCCACTGCATGTACATGGACAGAATCTCTGTGCCCAACAGGGCTTCCCTGCAACTGACCAGACCCCATCCCCATCTGGAGCATGTCTCATCCAGCTTGGGGCTGTACACCTCCTGCACAGCTGTTTCCAAGCCCCATGCCCAGATCAGGACACAGGGCCAGGAAACAGCTGCAAGCGAGCCAAGACTTCCCAGCCCTCAATCACTGAATTGGGCCATGAAGCTGGAAACAACTGCAAGGGAGGGGCAGGTCCCAGCCCCCAGCCCCAATCTGCCAGTGGGGCAGATAGCAGGGAGCCTCCAGCTGGGTGGAGATTCCCTGCTCAGCTGGGAGTGTTCAGATGTCCATGGTGGGGTACAGGGATGGACCAGTTAGCAGCAAGCCCTCGGCTGAATCCTCACCCAGCCAGGGGCTTACTACTAACTGCTCCCCCCCCACCCCATGCCCAGAGAAATGCTCCTGGCTGCACTCCCTGGCTGAGTGGGGAATTTCCACCCAGCCAGGGGCTTACTGCTCCATGTCCTCCCACGGGAGATTTCATAGACATCTCCTGTGGCTGCTCTCCTGCCCCTTGCTGCCCAGGCTGACCTGAAGCAAATTTGCACAGTCACACATGTTAGTTTCTTTCCCATTTTTATTGAGATAGCTTTAGGAATTTCTTTTTATTTTTTCCTGTTTTTTGCTTTTCTGCCCTTTCTGGTATAACAGCTACTGATAAGAGTTGCTGGGGTATTGGATTTTACATTTTCCTTTGACTGATGAGATTTTTGGTCAGTCAAACCTCCATCAGAAATAAGTTCTGTAGCTATGTATTTGCTCCTGGTTGTCTGCCGAAATGTGGGCTACTGTACAGTCACTACCATGCAGTTAATTTGCTACCTGCATTTGCTATGCAGTAAGCATCACCACATCTAGATGGTGATGCTTACTGTGTAGCTAAGTAGTCAACAGCATGGTAGAGCATCTTCTGTAGATGCACCCAGTGTCAGTGCCTCAGAAAGCAAATAGTATGCTGGTGCTCAACTCTGTACATTGGTTTTGCATAGAATATTGGGCCAAATATGGTATTAACTTTTAATTATCTCCAAGGAATTGTCCATGGTACATAAGAAACTTCATTTTCCCTACAAGACTTATCTAGATAATACTCTTTCCTTCCTGGACCATGAAATAGTCTACTTCAAAAAGAAACCAGTCAACAGTGGGAAGCAGAACCTTCTCAGTAGTTAGCCTTTTGTCTATAACTACAGACCTCTTTTCTGATAGCGGTTTGACTGACCAAATGATCTCATCAGTCAAAGGAAAGTGTAAAATTCAATACCTCAGCAACACTTTTCAGTAACCTTAATACCAGAAAGAGGAGAAAAGTAAAAAAAAACAATAATAATGAGGAGGAATTTAAAAAAATCCCTGCAGCTATCTCAGTAAAAAGGGGAGAGAAAGTAACATGCATGATTGTTTTTCCATTGTAATAATAAGAATAATATTTCAGTATAGTCTGTTATTAGCTACTTCCTTCCCCTTTCTGTATTTTATTTTTAAAAGAGATTTTCAAATGCGTAAGTGGCAATTATGCACCTTACTTAGCTTTAGAAAATCTTCCCCTCACTCCCTATACCTCATATTGCATTTAACATTATTAATGGGTTAAATATGCCTGTATTCCACTGAATTTATCCTTAAGAAGTCAGACTGTATCATTCTTCTAAAATCAAAAAGGATTATTCTTTTCATAGATTTAGAATAGTTGCTATATTTACCAAATCCCTAGCCCTGCCACCCTTTGAATTCAGTGATTTAATACATAATTACAAAGAGGTATAAGAATTGTGTTTTTCTTTTATAGGTTGGGATTAAATATTTTGTAGGTTTCAAACATTTTTTTAGCTACTGTTTTCTTATTCAACAGTAACTCTGGAATAATGCTGACAGCCATAATGTACGTATGTCTGCAATGTTTTGGCATTCACTGTAAGCATGCAAGTCAACCCTAATGGTTATTTGATCCATGTTCTTACTCTTCAAGGTGTAAATTGATTTTTTTTTTTATGGTGCATCTGTTACATGTATTTATCAGTTCATCCAGTACAGTAGGGCTGTGCAAAGCTTTGGACCATGATTAGGATTTGGAAAAAATATGGATGATATTGAGGCTAAATCTGTCAGTCTGAATCAAATTGCTAGCTGCTTTTATTCGGTGATTCAGAGGACTGTCTGTATGGGGAAACAGCAACTTAGAAGGGGGAGGGGGAGCAGTGGGAGAGGAGGAATGGCGGGGAAAGACTGACATTTCTAGGTGGCCAGTGAGCAGGATTTGTCTCTGACTGCCCTTCCAGTTACAGTGTCTGGGGAGGGACATAGAAACAGCATAAAAGCCTCTGTCTGCAGACCTGCTGTGCCTTTTGTGAGCTGTTTCTGACTGAGCAGCAGTGTCAGAAAAGTACTGTGCTGCCTGTCTTCCTTCATAGCCAGTCAGTTGCAACTTGCCCACTCCTTTTTGTTCTTAGAAAGGATTGGCTAGGATTTAGCTTAGTTTAGCTTAGCTTAGAATCTCTTTACTTAATACTATACAATTCATTTCATTCAATTTATATCCAGTAGATAATCTCTCCCCAACCCTGTCCCCTGGCCAGCCTCTTACTTCTCTGAAAGGAGGCAAAGGGGGACATGCACCCCCCGCAGTGAGATGGGGGGGCAGTGCCAACCTAGGGAGGTGCATTCCCCCTGCCTCTTACACAGGTGGGTAGCTGGCAAGGGGGTGGGGTTGAAGCAATCCTAGACCAGCATGCTGGGCTGCAAGGGGACAAAAAGCCCCCACCACAGGAGTTTTCCCACTACCATACTGTGCAGACTCCTGCTGGGCGTGGGCAGGGGTGGGCTGGGAAGGTTGGTTCCCCCTTCTCCCCTCACCTCTTAGAGAGGTAGGCAGTAGCTGAGGTATGGGGTTGGGGATATCCCAGCCAAGATTACTGGGCTTTCCCTCCCCCAGCACTAGGCAGACCTGGGCTAGAGGACCTGTGATCTAGGTTGGGGAGATTAGGGGAGAGATAGAGTGTGCCTCTACCTCTCAATTGTTGTTTCATTCCCCGGATATGGGTTTCTTACTTAAGTTTTGTGTGGAAACTATTATTGTTTACATATTATGAAAGGTTCTGGTTGCAGCTTCATTTGTTATGGTTTATTTGCCTGTAAAGTAATAATGAATAAAATAGTGTGCATTTCTGCAGCCTCTTTAATTATCTCAAATATCTAAATATCTCAAAACACTTTCAGAAAGTTTCATTTAAAAAAAAACACTGAGCTTCTGCAGCTTTGATTTCAATCAATGAGACGCATAGGAGTTTAATTATAAGGCTTTAATATGAAAATACCCTGTATCAGAAACCAAACAAGCTTTTCAGTAGCCAGAATCATGACAAAGTCTATACACAATTCACCAGCAGACTCTCTATATGCCTAAAGAGGGGTGTTTGTGCATGAAAGTTTGCAAAGAACAATTTTCCAACTATTTAGTTGGTTTAATAAAAGATATAAAATCTACCCAAAGAACCTTGTCTGCTTATGTCCTTAGACCAACATAGCTACAACCAACTACCCCTAAAAATTAATATCTTCACCTACTAATTGCCAGTTCAGATTTCCAGTATTTGAGAAAGAGATGTTGGAGAAACACCAAGAAAGTGTTTCAAACCCTTCTTTAATAACCCTGTTCTGTTAATCAACATGGAGCAACTGATTGTGAAAATCAGTAAATAATATTCATGTAAATTCATTACATCTTTATTACATTGATTTAAAAAGATTTATTTAGCACTTACTCTAAACTTAGCATTGAATCAACACTTCATCAGCTTCATCTAAACGAACAAGGATCAAGCAATGTAATTTAGGGTTTTAATTTCATGCATAAAACAAAAGCTGCATAAGTTCGTCTTTTTATTGGACAATAGATTTTTTCTTTATGATTTCCCCTCCTCCCAGACATATATTATTTATAATACTACAGGAAAAAATGTATGACATAATTAATCAGTGAACTTTCTGGCTCTGATTAGATGGAGTGGTTGATCACATGGGCCAGCAAAATCAATGGATATGAAAAAATATTTACTATGCTGCAGTATTTGCAAATATTTTATAGAAATAAGAATTGTGTGAACAGCTCTCTTGATTTTTCTACCTCAGAGGATTAAATATTCATTTATCAGAAACCAAGCAAAAACTGTTTATTAAATATTTGAAAGTAGAAATAACCTTGAGATAAAGATTAGACAGAAAGAAATCTGATGTTTGAATGCTGTATTACATGTGCTTCTGTCATCTTAATGTTTTCAAGTAGCAATTCCTCTTCAGAAGTCACAAGGAGTGTTTATTTTAAATAAGACCTGAGTCACTCTTTCCTCTGACCTATCATTTATTTAGATCTGGTACAGTCTACTTCTTGCTCACAAATGAGCTTATTTAACCAAGCAATAATGAAGATGCCAATTTTAAAACATTTAATGAGAATCTAGAAGTCCTGATTCAAAATTAGGACACCTTTTTCTAGTTGGTCATTAACTGCCAGGAAATAACTGGTCCTCTGCCTCTTAAAGTTATGTTCCCCTTGATTCTTTTTAAAGTAAAGGATAATGAAACATTGCATGTACCATTTTATTAACTTGAAAGTTAATCATTCCCTTGGTTACAGCATTCTGATCATTGACTAGTAGCTACAAAACAGTAACTACTAACATTATTTCAAGGATTATTAAAGCCTACAGAACAGCAACAGCTAGTTAAACTCCCAATATAATAAAGTAGTCAACACATTCAGAAATATACAAAAAATGAAGTTTTTAAGCCAATGTATAAAGAACATTTTAAAAGGGAAAACTTACAATTATCAAAAACTATTAGAAGACAAACCCAAATCTTTCACAAATATTATGTGACACTATTAACTATTTACATGCTAGTGTTTCAAAACAGCTGATATTTTGCTATATCATTTATAACATATTGTGGTTAAAATTTTCTTGGTTTTCCTACTGCAAGTATGTAATACCAGTACAAACAAAGTTGCTATTTCTCTGCTAACTTAGCCACTACAGCAGGGGCAGGTAAAATATGGCCCACAGGCTGGATCCAGCCTGCCAGACCATTCTATCTAGCCTGTGCCCACCCCCCATTTAGAAAATTAATATTTTTCTGCCCCTGGCTGCCTGTCAAAAATACCAGGAGCCAGCAGCAGTAGGACCCAGTGGAAGATGGTGGAAGGACTAAGCAGCCACAGAAGCAAGGCTGGCCTGGCCCTGCCCCACCCCCAGCCACCCCCCTCCACTCCGTTAGAAGCCTCTGTCTTGCAGAAGCTGCTGGTCTTGGACTCTGGGGCTGTTGCTGCCTCCCTGTGCCAGAGGGAAATTCAGATAAGAAGGAGCGGGAGGGGAAGGAGGCAGGGAAGGACCATGGGCAATTGCCCCAGTCCTCAGGGCCAGGCTTGTCTGGCTCCTGCAGTCCCAGCACTGGTCCTGGGAACCACATGGTGTTGGAGCAGCCAGCAAGTGGTGGGGGGAGCAGGGAAATAGCTGCAGAAAGCGGGGTGGGGAATGGCAGCAAGTGGGTGTGTAGAGCACAGCAATGGCATGGGGAGCATGGGGTCCTCCCCAGTGTCTTGGGGGCTGTGCTGGTAGGGCCTAGGGTGGGGCAGAAGGAGCACAGAGCCTGTGCTGCCTCCCTCCTCTCCCTGCTGGCGCAGCCCAATCCAGCTCCATAGGGTCCCTGCCAGCACATGCCCCACCCTGGGGGACATCTGGTTGCAAAGGTCAGGGGTTAGAGGGTGGGACTTCTGGTCCCAAGATGGTGACCAGGAGGCAGGGCACCTGCCAAGGGGTGGGGCTACCCTTGCAGCCCTCAATGACTTGCCAAACTTGGTAAGTGGCCCTCCACCCAAAATAATTGCCTGCCCCTGCCTTCCAGAAATGCCTGAAGCTAGATAATGGGAGAACAAAAAGTGGGATACCACCATCCTATTCCATTAGGTTTGAAATCTGTTAACATAAAATACACATCAATAGAAAATCACAATTAAAATCCACACATTCTCTCTCAATATGTTTTTCCATATGTTCTAAACATAGAAAAAATGACTTATCACTCCAAAACAGGTTCATACTTATCTTTATTTGTATACTGGCAAAAGAAGAAGCCAGTTCTCTAGAATGGATCGCATGAACAGTATAGAATCACAGGGTGCCTGTAGACTAGCAGGTCACCTGCTCCAACATGTATGCAAGCACTGTAGAGTGACATCTTTGTCAATAGAGTAAGCGCTCTGTTTTTCCAAACTCTCTTTTGAAATTTAGCCATGGTGTTGCTTGTCTTTCCAATATGAGCATTCATTTTAGCTTTCAAGCCAAGATTTTGTGAAATGGTGGAGCCCAAATAAGTGAATTTTCAACCACTTCCAGGCTACCTCTTGCATTAGTGTGATATAATGAACGCATTTGTGGGAGATTTAAAGTAATGGAGATGATTTCATCAATTCTGCTACATTATTTAAATATTGTTAATTCCTTACATATTTGACTTATTTCAAACCTGCATAATGCCTTACTGAGAGCAAAGTTCTTCAAGTAGCATAATAAAATAGAAGAACTGCTCAATTTTTTTGTGTCCTTTTATAAAATCCAATTTTATAGTGTCCTTTTCACTATTTCAAATCACTAAAATGATAGGCATTTCATGAAGGATTCTCTGTAAAGTAAAACAGATGTATAGGCTTGCTCTAAAACTCTGGGTTATGCCTACTACATTTTTTAAATATCCATATCTCTTGATACTCTTGCTACTATTAGGAGAAATGAAGTAGAGAGCATCTCACCATTGTACATTACTCCTCTATAAGAAAATTAAGTACTCCAACTATAATAGTTACAGTAGATCATCACTTGACATTTTCTTCTGCTTCATTCTAAGTAATTCTGAATAACCATGTTCCACATTATTATATTTAAATGTATATACAAATTACCCATTTAACTGCTCAGAGACTGTGGTCATTAGTCCACTTTAGAACTCAATTAAATAGACAAAAATACCAAGGACAAAAGCTTAGCAGGTTTCAATAAAAAAAAAAAAGATTTAAATGAGGAATGAACACACCCAAAGTTAGAGTAGCAACAATTAAAAAAAGGAAAAAAAGCACCTTTGGAAGCAGCCCTTATGCTTCAAGCTATAAGTCAAGCTCAACTAATAGGAGTTAGAGAGTAAAATGGTCTCCTCTGCATGAGTTATTCATAATTGCCCACTTCATTCTTTCTTCTTCTTGCCCCTGAAGCATCTCACACAGGATTAGCCTGCATAAACTATTGTCCCAATTGTGTAGCAGGTCACACAGTCACAAGCTGACAAACCTTTTAGTAAGCAAAAAAGACACAGAACTCCTGTTAGGTGGCTTTGTTTTGTTTTCTATGTCGTACAACAGCCATGAATTAAGTTTTCCCTAAATAGGTTTACATAATGTGTAGTCAGATTCCATAGCCAGCTGAAATTTATTATGTGCACTAGAAAGCCAAGGACCCCTGAGACTGATTGGAGTCCTGAAGTAATGTGAGCACTAAATACTTTAACTGTGAGCAAAGTGCTTCAATAAACCTTGATCCTTTCTTACTGTATCTTTATATTGCATCCTAATGTATAAATCAATGAACATGCTCCATCAAGATCAAATAAAGAACTGTGAATGTTGTTAAGCCTAATAAATTTTACTGGTATTTATTCATTATTTTTAAAGTGTTATAAAAGTTTAAGTCATTCTTACAGCATATCAGAAAATGTCCTAAATATTTTTTATAATTTACATATGGTAAATTCTAAATTAAGAAGAGGTAAAAAAGTTGAAAACAAGCAAATCAAACAAAAAACCATAAGCTCTGAACTGTAACTAGTTTTTTAGGGTGAGGCTAGAGGGAAGGTCACTTAAGTGATCTTGAAGCCCAAACTCATTTTCAAAATAGTGACAATCACTAACTGGTCATATCTACAATCAAAATATATTGTGCCCTTCATCTTGGTGTTCCCAAGCACACCATATTGCCCCAAGGTGGGCTCTCTCAAACTGAAAGCTGTGTAGCCTCATTTACACAGAGCTGTAGCAAGGCTAATTAGGAATTTTGAGTGTTAGAACAAGTTAACACATCCCCATGCTGAAAAGGGCCCTCATCCATTCTGAATAGACATGGCAACACTGCTTCCAGTTTAGGAGGGAGACTACCCAGAAGGCCATGTGTTTGAGGACCTTATTGATGGGCAGAGTAAAGATAGCATGTAGAAGCTACAGACGATATAGGTGGGACAGGATGGGAAGGAAAGGTGGGGGTGTGGCATTCTATGTCAAAGAGCAATACACATCCTCAACAAACAGCACGGGGTCAGAGGAGGGGCAGACTGAAGTGCTCTGGGTTAGAATACAAGGGGGTCGGGGGAAAGGGATTTAATGGTGGGTGTCTACTACAGACCACCCAACCAGGGGGAAGAGCTGGACCAGGAATTCTCAGTTCAGTTCATGGAGGCAGTTAAATCAAGGGATGCGGTCATCATGGGTGACCTAAACTACCCAGACATCTGTTGGGAGGAGCAGTCAGCTAGGTCTGACTGCTCACGTAGGATCCTAGCTGAGATACAGGACCTCCACCTAACCCAGCAGGTGCACATTCCCACCAGGGGGAATGTCTTGCTGCACCTGGCCTTGGCCACAGACAATGACCTGGTGAAGGGGATGCAGGTTCCAGACCATCTGGGCGATAGTGGATCATTGCCTACTGAAATTCACCATCCAGCACAGGGTGTCAAAGGCCTGCAGCAAGGCAGCAACCCTGGACTTTGGGAGGGCCAATTTAAATGAATTAAGGAGATTAGTTTGGGGAGGCACTGAAATCCCGGTGGGGAGGGGAGTTGGGAGTCCAAGAGGAGTTGTCATTCCTTAAGGAGACGATCCTCTGAGCCCAAAGGATGACATCCCAATGTGAGTCAAAGGGGACAAGAGTGCTTAAAAGCCCCCATGGCTCACCAAAGGCATTCAGGATCATCTGAAAGCTAAAAAGGAGGCATACACCAAGTGGAAGGGAGGGGCCATCACCAAGGAGGATTACACCTCCATTGCTCGAGACAGCGGGGAATGGGAGAGACCCTGTACCCCCAAGCACTACCAGGAGTAACTAGGAATAATGGCCATAAATCGACTGAGAGTAGCTTCAAGTTGAACATTATAAGGCAGTTCTTCACAGTCAGGGTGACTAGGATCTGGAGCCAACTTCCAAAGAAAGTGGTGCTGGCTCCTACACTGCCGGTTTTCAAAAGGAGGCTAGATAATCACCTTGCCGGGGTCATTTAACCCCAGCATTCTTTCCTGACCGTGGCTTGATGTTTTGCTCAGGTCCCTTCCGACCCTAGCAACTATGAAACTATGAATTTTATTTTATATGTGTAGAAGAATTTTAAAGTCAATCTTTGTTATCATTCTTTTTGTTCCTTCTAGGCTATTTCTGATATAACTCTCATTTTCCTGGATGCAGGCCAGTGATTTTGAGGACTTTATTAATGCACACTGTAATTTCTGGTAAAATGATTTCTGATTAATTAACTTTTCTTTACACCTTTCTGTGTAGTCAATAATACTGCTGAAATATGAGCATTATCAATAAAATATTCTTTTAGAAATTGTACTTACTATTAAACTATAGTCTTATCCTCCTGCTAATACATAACATCTTATACGGTGTGTCCTTGGGAACTTGTTCCAATTTTAATTAAAATCCTTCAAAGTTATGATGTTGTCTTTTTTCTGAAGTTTATTCTACAGGCTGTCAGACCTCTCAGCTTTTGCCCTAATGATCATCATCTGTTTTAGGTTTCATTTTCTGTTTTGTTTTTAACACATTGAAGTCAATGACTAATATTTTTTATCTTTTCACAGATTGTTAAACCTTGTTCTCACCTCTGGCATCTGGCCTTAATTTTTTGCTTATACCCATTTCTGTAAACATTTGGATTAAAAGAATCCATTAATACCAATAGTGAAATAATTTAAAAAGCTACCCCCTGTTAAAATCATGGAACAAAACTTTATCTAGTGTTTACAATTCAAGAACATCTGGGGGAATGTGGTAAAAACATAACATTATCTGTAAATCCTTGATTTGCAAAACTAAGACTGGAAACAAACATTTCCCTTGTATCATCATCATTTTTTTTATGACAGAACAAAACCTGAGCAAATAGGCATCACTCTACCTTGTTGCACTCCAATTGAACCAAAATGATTGCAGGTCAATACCTTGGCAGTTTGTTACACCTTAACTTTGAGGGCATCAGTTCTCTTGTGCTTTGATAATATCATGGGGTGTCCTCCAGGCATCCTAACATTCAACAGTTTGGCCCCAATGATCCATCCCCCTCCCCCAGCATGCTATCTAGTAACTATGGCTCTGTCAGAAGAATCACCCCTTTGTCTGGTCATACATTCATCCCACTTCCCTGAAAGAGATCTGTTTGTATGGGCAAATGCTCTGAAATCACACTTTTCACTGACAAAAAGTATGTGATAAAAGATAAAGACTTATTATAAAAACAAAAGTAACAATAATTATTAAAAAAAAAAAAAAAAAATCAGCAACCAGCAAAGGTCTTTCCTGCTCCAGATATGAAAAGGGGGTATTTACATCTTTCAGATACATCCTAAGGCTACTCTCTTTCACTCAACTTCTTCAGTTGTGAGCAATGTCTTTTCCTAAATCTAGGAGAGGGGTAATAACCAAATATTTAAAATGTATACCTGTGTAGCAGAGTGGGGTCCCTAGAGGTGGCTGTGTTACCCCTAGGCTCTTTAAACATGCCAGTCTTGCCCTACAGGCACCCTCTATCTCACCTGCCATGTCTTGTTGGTATAATTAATATAGGGAGGCTGCCCTTGATCTTTGGGTTTGGACACGGTCTGCCTAGATCCTATTAAACCCTTGGTGTCCCACTTCACTGTGGATGCTTCCTGAGTCTCTCAGCAATATGAGCTATGTGTGGCTCCAACCACCCCTTTACCATGCCCCAAGCCTCACAGATGGTACAGGCATTGTCTTGCCTAGACCTCATTATAATTTGGCCCCTTGTCCTCACTGGGCTCTCTGCAACCCTGTCTCTGCACCCCCCGGCGCTAGGCTCTCTGCAGCCCAAATGCCACACCCTCTCTGGTGCCAGGGTCTCCACACTGTTGTGCACCCCCAATGAGGCCTCCTTCTTCCCCAAATAGCCTCACCCAAACCACAGATCTTATCAGACAGTGAACAAACAACAGCCAACCACAATGAGCCCCTGGGCTGTAACGCAACACAAAACTCAAGGCATGCTCTTCCCCTTTAAAAGAACAAAACACCCTCTCAGAGACTTGATGCCTAGTAGGCAAGGATACCTTATAGACTCTTGGCATCTCCTTTGTTCTAAGGGTAGCATATCTGCTGGCTACCAAATCTCTGGGCCCTTCCTTTCTGGAGGGCTTCTTCCCCTTTGGCTGCTGGTAGGGAACCAACTGCCTGGTCGCAGCCCTAGGTTTTATATAGGCCTAGGGCCCTGCCTCCTCTGGCCAGCTGACCAGGTGCAGAGGTGGCTAATTCCCTTGTTAACCAGTTGCCATGGCAACCACCACCTGGGTTTTTATCTGGCTCTTTGTGCTCTCTCCCAGGGCAATCTCTGTTCTATGGGGAGCAGGCACCTTATTGCCCTGTGACAACCTGAATAACTAGATACTTAAAATGTAAATTCATCATTGTTTGGAGGGGCCTGGCTCAAGTGTCACTGACCACATCCACAAGGGTCTATTTTAATTGGCCATTAAATGCACCGATGGAAGATCCTAATCCTCAGGGATTATATCTCTCAAGTGTGAATAGGGGAGGGATCCTTATGTGAATCATTGCCATGCTAAACAACCTTGGCCAAAACAACATAGATAAAAATTGCATTCATATCAAATACCATAATTCATATGCTGTTGTCCTTCATGGGCAAAGATGACCACATTCAGTGAGGGGTGGGGGAGAAGAAAGAAAAGAAATGGGAAAGAAACAGGGAGGGAGAAAAGAGACAATGAGGAAAAAGATAAAAGGATAAAAGAGAGAGAGCAGAGAGAAAGGACAGGGCTGGAGGCGAGGTTGCATAGGTACATAGGTGACTTATAAGCCCAATCTTTGCCTTGAACAATCTGCTGCACCAGGGGCAGGAAGGCAATGAGGATTGGGTACAACAGATTTTCATTTTCCTGGCCACGCATTTCCTCATTGCTTCTGCCACATGTTGCTGTTTGAAGGCCAGTGCTCCATTCTGGATTGATTGCTTCCAGAATAAATGGTCACAAGTAATTTGCTCCCACAACTCCAGGTCAATGCCAAAGCTCTTTAAGGACACCTTCAGTGTGTCCTTGTACAACTTTTTTGGAGCACCACGAGATCATACTCCATTTACCAGTTCACAGTAGATTTTCTTTGATAGGCGAGTGTCAGGCATTCTTGAAAGGTGGCCAGTCCATCTTAGTTGTGCCAGTTTCCTTACAGTGTAAATACTGGGGAGAGATGATCTTCTGAGCACCTCAGTGTCTGGAATCTTGTCCTGTCACTTGATCTTTAGTATCTTTCACAGGTGGAGGTGTTTTAGTTTCTTGACATGATGCTGGTAGACAGTTCAGGCATAGAGAAAGGTTGGGAGAATGATAGCTTTGTACACCTTCAATTTTTTCAACATTTCAATGCCTCTGCGGTCCCAGACTGACTTATGGAGTCTGCCAAAGGCCATGCTAGGTTTCGCTAGACTCACATTGACTTCACTGTCTATGTGGACAGCACAGAAGAGTGTGCTGTGTAGAGAGACAAACTTGTCGACCGTCAGCCTTTAAGTGAGATTTGTGGTTCCTGGGGTGTTGTGCCAGTTGAAATATTAATTTGGCCTTCTACATGTTAATAGTGAGTCCAAAGTTGTTACAAGCTGACAAGAACAGGTCCATGGACCTTTGCATGTAAACCTGCGCATAACTCACAGTTAGCAAAGAGAAAGTCACGAAGCATGGCTGTCTGTATTTTGGAGCTCTCTTGGAGCCTGTGTGTGTTGAGATTGTCTCCATCAAAATAGTACCTGATCCCCATACTAAGGTATTCATCTTGGAAGGCATTCAACAATATGGCAGAGAATACCATGCTGAACAGGATAGGTGTGAGCACACAGCCCTACTTGATACTATTTGTGACTGGAAAGTGGTCAGAGCATTTTCCATCTGCAAGGACGCATGCTGTCATGGAACTGTTGAACCATAGTGATGAATTTTCCAGGGCATCTGTATATATTCATGGTTTTCCACAGGCCTTCATGGTTCATCATGTTGAATGCTTTGGTTAGGTCAATGAACGTGAGAGTTGATGAGGAGAAGGTTGATGTTCTATTTCTGACAATTTTCTTGAAGCTTCTGGGCCACAAACACCATGTTTGTGTTTCTGTATCCTTTTCTGAAGCCACATTGTCTCTCAGGCAGTTGGTCATTTAGATCAGTAGCTCCCAACCTCAGAGTGCAAACCAACTCTGGGTCATGGGGTAACCTGTAGGTGTGTTGCACTGACACAGACTTATCAAAGAGGTAGGCTCTGTGGAGACATTGTTTCTCTTCCAGCAGCTGTTGCATCTCCTCATCATTTTCATCAAATCATCTTGGCATTTGTGGATGCCTGGTACAAGGTTCTCAAGAGCTGCACAGTGCATAGCTTCATGAAGCTGCTTCCAGTTGGCTTCAGTGGAGCTGGAATACAGTGGTGTAGTGTGATGCTGATCTTTGAAATGGTTCACAAAAGACAGTCTGGTGATGTCATTTATCAGCCCAGCAGTGCTGAATCACTTCAGTCCATCCTTGTGGACTGTGTCTGGTTTGAATCATGATCTTTAGTGAGGAGATGATGAGTCAATGAACAGTCTAACTTTCAGCACCCCACATTGCTTTGGTTACATGGATATCATGTCTATCCCTCCTTTGGATGATGAGATAGTCGATAAGATGCCAGTGCTTGGAACAAGGGTGCATCCACTATATCTTATTCTAGTTGGGGAGATGGAACACAGTGTTAGTAACCAGGAGTTCATGTTCAGCATATAGTCTGAGCAGAAGATGGCCATGGCTGTTCCATGCTTCCTGATGATGTCACCCTATGCTTGGCAGTGAGAGCCAATCCTGGCATTGAAGTTGCCAAAGAGGATGAGATGGTCAGGCTTTGGTAAAGCAGTGATTATGGAGTGGAAGTCATCATAAAACTAGTTCTTGACTTCATTAGAGTTTGTTGTGGTAAGGGCATATGTACTGATAATAGTGGATCACTTTTTGCCAAGCTGAGTGAGCTTGAGCAGCATCAGTTGGTCATTCACTCCCTTGGGCAGGTAGGTCAACTTCTTAAAGAGGCTTTTTTGTATAGCAAAGCCGACACCTGCTTCCCATCTTGCTTCACTGCCATGACCACTCCAGAAGAATGTGTAACCAGATTTTTCTTCTGTGAGCTGTCCTTCAATGGGTAAGCAAGTCTTACTGAAGGCAACTATCTGGATGTTGTATCTGCCCAGTTCTTTCCCAATGAGGGCAGGTCAGTGTTTCTGTTGGTCAATGTACATACTTTCCTTATGCCTAGCTTGAGAGGGATTTTCTTTTCTTTTTGACCGCTGTTGTGGGACCCCTGCCAGCTGTGGTATGCTGGCTAGAGTGAGGTGAAGCATACAATGTTTGGGGCACATTTTCTAGTCCCTTCCTCATACTATGAGATGAACAGTGTGGTCCTGAATAGGGCTGCTCAGTCCCTCAGAGGGCTGCCTAGTTCTACTGCTGCTTCTGTCCAGTAGAAAGCAACCAAAAGCCCTGAGCCACCTGTGTGCAGGTTTGCAGCTACAGCTTCTAGTGTGTCGACACCTGCTGCTTCATCACTGGCCCATTGCCATAGAGCTTGTGCTGGATATGAGTTGTGTGGGATTTAGATTTAAGTGACATAGAGTTGTGCAACATTGGCTTCACTCTCTCACCTCAGCCAATTGGTAACCAATGGCAGGACAGTGTCAAGATGCCTGGAGATTGGCCCAGATACACCAGATGATGAGGACATCTTTTGTGTCTTGTCCTGCTCTGCATGATCCACAGTGTGGTGCTGTACCATCATCATGACCCTTGGACCATACAAGGGTCTTGTTTGCACAGTCAGCCTGTAGCAAAACCGCCAGTTTTTCTTTTTTTAAAATGCATTCCCTCCCCTTCCCTGACCATTTATGACTTTGTCTCTCCCTCTCTATTCCCTATAGATAAGTAAAAGTAAGCTAAGATGTAGTATAAGCTTTAACATTTTATTTTAGGTAGTAAGTTTTATTTTTCTCTCCCCTCTTTGTAAATGAGTACCCTGCTATTTTGATATAGATATCCACTGTTTTATAAATGATAATTATTATGTTTGCATTGATTTTTTTTACTGCTTTTATACTGTGTGATTACTGTTTTAGGCCTACATATGTAAGTTAGCATAAGTCATGTCAAGTTTCCATCTTGTAATGCCAAGCCTCCATCTTATCCCTGTGCCTGGTTGTGTAACCGATGATTCATACTACCCCTCCTATGTTAACTTGGTTCCTAAATGAATGGGGATGAAAGAGCATGCTTGACAGACAATGGCAGTAGGTCTAAAAATAGCTCCCTCTGAATGACCAAACCATCAACACCAATACCTGGACCAACGACCCAGCCTTTGGAACCACCCTCAGCATTCAAGAAACAAAAGATGAGGCAACCCACCATTGTGCCAAGCTGCACATACTCAGTAAGATCACCTGGAACCCTCTGGACCAGGGCCGTACATTTGGACAGGCCCTCCCCGTAGGAGATCAAAGGTAGTCTGCCCCATAAAAAGAAGTAGTGATGACTGACTCCTTGAGACCCCCCTTGTGGGGGGTGCCTGCTCCAGTCTGCCTTCCTGCTTTACTGCCACACACTTATCCACAGTAGTGTCAGTAGAAAAAGAAGGGATCATGTTAGGTGTCTAATTCTGGGAATTGTGTTTCAATTTTCACTAACCAACCAGGACAACCCACAAAATCCAGGACTGTCTTAGCCAAACCAGAATGTATGGTCACCCAATATTTAAGCTAAAGTTCTGCTATCATTAAGCTTAATAGTTAAACACTAAAGGTGTCTAAATGTTAGGGTCTTAAAAGCATGAGTTCATTTTGAAGTCAATTTTTGAAATGCTGTGCTGCTTGAAAACACCTTGTCTACATAATCTAAAGTGTAAATAAACTGGATATACAAAGGTTTAGTACTCACAATAAAGAACTTTTTTATTTTGCATCTCCTGTTAAGTCTTTTTTTTTTCTTTTTCCATTATACTCCTTTGAATCCAAATCCAGTTGGATTATTTTAGGTAGTAGTAAAATGCATGAAATAAATATAAAATATTACCTTACCAAAAGGCCTCTCACCACAGGGGAAAACTGATAGATAAAGTTATATATATTTTAGCACAAGTAAAAATGCATTCCTTTGTTTCTTTTCAGCTCCAATGAAACATTACAAACTGTCAATTATGTGGAGGTGAGAAAGGTTTCAATTCAGTCTTGAAACAAACTTCAAAATCAGTTCTCTCTCCACTGAAGGCTCCTTATGGTAATTTCTCTAACAGCTTTCTATTAGAGCCACCTTACTGCCTGTTTGAAAGTGCAGCACACCAGCCATTACAAAAGAAGTTATACAAAAGTTCTGGTTCGTCAGAACTTGCCCTTAGCATGACACTTCAGTAATTCAGTTCCTCAAACAACTTAAAAAAATACCTCTTTCTAGATAAGGACACAGGTTTTGGGGCTAGGTGTCAATAGCAAGCAAGAAGCAAAGGAGCACTATCCCCCCCACCCCCGCCTTTCTTGAAAGTGAAAAGCAAGAGAAAAGAAAGAGAGAATAAAGAGAGTCTATTTTAACAAACAGCACAAGCCCTAGAAGCATTTTCATTTGGCCTGAACATACAAAGCTGCAGTTTGTTTAGGATTTCTCTACATATAACAGTGATATTGTTTCCCATTACAACTGCTCTACAGTTTTTCACTTTATAGGCAAATTGTGAACAGTCTGATAATAATCACAAAAAAGGTCTTTCTTAATAGTAAGTAAAAGGTCTCCCTTATAAAGAAAGGTAGTGCAAGTGTTGTTTTTTTCCAAATCTAATCAAAGCTTTACTTTCTGGAATGGCATTACAGGAATGTGAATTCTGATTGGCTGCTATATTTTTAGCATTTCTAACGTTACCTTTACTGCTACCTGAAGAGCTACTTTTCTGGTTACAAAGAAACAATTAATGTATACGGGTTGGCCTCTATGCAAGATGTTTACTGTGGAGTTTCCTAATTATTAGGGCAGTGCAAAACAGCACCATTCCATTTCAACTTGCATTTCAGTGCTTCAATAGAATAGTGTTTTGTTTCAAATTTCCTTTCAATTTGAAATTGTTGTTCCATTTCGTTTCATCGAAACAATTTTGCTGTTTTGCTGTTTCACCCATAGGCTATAATGGGGAAGCTTAAAACAGCCTATAGCTTTGTCATTTCTGGCCTGATTTGGATTAAACTTGCAGTAATGGTAGCCTCTGCTGAGGCAACAAAGCCTGCCAAGCTTCAGGGAGGTAAATGTACAGGTTTCAAGAAAACTGCACCTCAAACTCATAAAAGCAAAACTCATGTCAAGTGTGCATGTTAAGGCAAGCAGAGTCAAAAATGAAGTTCTGCTAGCCCCTGCTGAGATCACAAAGTCTGCCAGATTTCAAGGAGACAGGTGCAGGGGTTTGGGAGAAACTACACCTCAAGCTGCAGACAAGCATAACTCATGACATGAGTGACACTGTGTGTGTGTTAAATCACAGCAGGGTGAAAACTACAGGCATGCTAGCTCCTGCTGAGGCCATGAAGGCTGCCAGCTTTCAAGGAGATAGGTATAGGGGTTTCTGGGTTCTGGGGCCCTGTACCCCTGGCTGCTGACAGGCAAAACTCATGACATGGGTGCTTGTGGAACTGTGTCTGTCTTGAGACACAGGGGGGTTAAAACTGCAGGCCTGCTAGGCCCTGCTGCAGCCATCAAGCCTACCAGCTGTCAAGGTGCAGGGGCAGTCTGGGTTCTGAGGCCCTGCACCTCTAGCTGTTGACAGGCAAAACTCATGATATGTGTGTATTAAGGTGCACCCTCACTCAACTGACACCAAGGCAGAAAGCAGGGCCATTCAGACAATGCTGCCTTTTATACAGTTTTCCCATCCCTCTCACAGAGCACTGGGATTAGAAGGGACCTCAGGAAAGGATGACAGTCATTGGCCAGCTACACTGTCAATAATGAAAGCTCTCCTTCCTCCCCTTCCCCCCTCTTCCCCCTTCCTCTCCTACTATTCTGCTGCAGAATTTCTTCATGCACAGCAATGCACATGTAGACACTGACCCAGCTGGCTGGAGCATGGGAGTGCTTCAGTGCAGTGGCAGCCTGCCAGGTAGTCCCACACTTAAGCACACTCGTGCCCCAGCCAGTCCCTGTGCAAAGCATTGGGCCAGCTTGGAGCAGACCTAGGCTGGCCGGCTGAACTCCTGGGCCCCCTGTCAACTGGGGCTTCTCTAACCCAGCTCAACATGCTGCGGTCCCAGCCACACGTGAAAGGGGCCCAAAAGCAATAAATTCCAGCACAATGTGTACTGGAGTTTATTGCTGCACATTAATATGCGCATGTAGGTTCACCCCAAGAGTATGCATATATTTCATGAGCGGTAGTGCATAGAAGGTTCTCTTTGCAACTTTGTAGTGGGCTCAGGGTTCACTCTCCTTTTCTCAAGTTTCTTCCTGTCCTTAAACTATACATAGTCTTTATCTCCTGGGCCTACTGAACCCTCTGCGGTCCTCTTAAACACCAATTAGTCTTTATTGAAAAGCCTTACCACAGTCCATAAAAGGTTAACACACACCTGTGGTTTCTTAGGCCTGGAGAGAGCCTTGGCTGATGCTACTACCTTCAGAATCCTAACATCTCTCCCCCATTTCCTCTTCTTGCTTGCTTTTAATGTCCTTTGGCCAACCAATTATTCTAATTGGCAGGTCCAACCCTTCTTAGGCAGACCTGTAATCATTCACAGGCATGCAACCTGTTACAGACTTGTCCTTACTTGATTCCTAAAATTTGTCTTAAAATAAAAACTGATGCAGGCTTACAAAACTATCCACTACTTGGCACAGATTACAAAGCCACCTCACTTTCTATTTCATCTTATACAACATCTTGAATTCTTTAATATTGTTCATAAGTATAGATGTTATTAGTAACAACAAATACTTCCATATAGATCAACATTATGGAAGTGATTTTTAAAGGCTAAAATTAATGAATAGTGATAGCAGAACAGGAGATGATTACATGAAAAAGTATCCAATTGTAGTAGTGACTGCTAGCATTACATTTTTAATAAAACACCTAATATTTTGAGTACTTAGGGATTCAATTCCATGATAATTACCCTAATAGCAAATCAGAGAGGTGAAACAGAAGGTAGTTATGTCTACTAGTTGTACACCATTGAGCATGTAGATACAGAGTATTTTAATTGGCATGATGTATTAGTATTAATAAGCTTTTAAAGAAAGTGTTATTGTTCTTATGGTAAAGAGGTTGTGAATTCTTATTTTTAAATGGATCAATCATTGCAAATGATTAATAGTGCATTATGAATATTTTCTTTGTAGGTGCCTGATACAAAGGCTGTGTTTCAATTGATTTCTGTGGTCTTTGGACAATGGCTAATAATCTTCTGAGCTCTTATCCAATCCCTTCAACATAAACACCTCTAACATAAGTTCTTCATAAATGCTGTGACAAATATTGTTAAAACTTTGGGATAACTCCAAAGCCCAAATCTCTCCCCTTCACTGTGCTGCGTGTCTTAAGGGACAGACTGTATCTTGCTTCTAGGGTGACTCCTCACCTCTAGCCAAGCTTGGCCTCTGTCACCCCAGACCAGACCCTCACAGCTCCAGTAGAAGAAACTAGGACACTTTGGGTGGTTATCATCCTGGGTTTGCAATGAAAAGAAAGCAGACCCCCACTTTCAAGGAAGGGGAATACCTGAAACACCAACTGCTTTATAATCTTGCTTGCCACAGACAAACAGTAAGGCAAATCAGGAAAAAGGGTTTCATTACAGAAAAAAAAAAAATCATGCAGGCAAAAGTAACTATAATTTGAGAGAGATGAGAGAAAAATACCAGGTCAACAATACAAGATCTTACCCTGCTTCTCTATTTAGAAACAGCTCCAGAGTAATCTCTTATATCTAGTAATTTTCTTGCAGGTGTCTTTTCTTACCTAGGATTCTGTTAGACTCACTCATCTTTCCTAGTTGAGGCCTAGATGGATTCCCCAAGTTTGGGTGCATCTTGTCTTTCCACAAGCTCAAAAATTGGGAACTAAAATCATCCTTAGGGATTTTCTGTACCCCTCCACTGTCTTTTCTCAGGTGCATTTATATTTTCCAAATCTCTCATTTCTGGGGAGATTCAAAATTATACAGACACGCCTTCCCCCTCCACCAGGTTGGAGCAAATGAAGGTGTGTCCCTCCCCTTTCCAAAAGCTTTTTAGAACCATTTAGTTAGCCCTTGTTTTATCTATACACAGAGAAAGTATGACCTACTATGAATGGGAATGGCTATTGTTTCATGAACACTCCCTATTATCACCCTGCCTGGCCCAAAGTGCATACCAGCCAGATGTCTCTTGGGTATGCATTAAATACCTTACTGGATTATTTTACAGTCATAACATGACCTCACAAAAGGTACATATATCTCAATTCCCATGACACATAATAGGCATAAAAATGGAAAACCTGAAAACAGCTTAGCTGAACACAGCTTCACGCTACCTCTAAATACAAACTAAATACCACAGAAATAAATCTAATGTGGCAGAATAGCTCTGCATACCACATGGTGAGCTCTAAATGCAACATTGTTTTGGGGTTAATCTGTGACAAATATGTTTGAACCTAGAAATGTTTTGTTTACTAGAATAGCCCCAAGCTTCCCAAAAGTCACATCAATATCAAAACACACGGATAAGCATAATAGTATGAAACTTCGGCAACTAAATGATTAACAATGGGTGCATCTACACATTCATTAATTTGCCATAATTACAGCACATTAAGTTTAGTACCTGTAATTACAAGTACAAAAGTAATGCACTGTAATTGGTGCTATGGACAGTAGCACTGGCACACACTTTTTTTTGTGATGGTAATGCACAGTAAATTAATTCTATTGTGCATTAGCATGGTTTTTCCTGACCTAACTATCATGCAGTAGAATTTGTCTACTATGTCTTTAGTGCTCATGTAAATGCACTCATTGACACTGAAATAAACATTAAGCATTAGCATTAGCATACCATTAAGAAAGCTGGGAGTCTTTCACAGCTGGATCACCCACCCAGTGTAACAGTGAGTGGCTACTACTTCTTGATAACCATCAAATTACTCTCTTTGTTCCAACCACTTGCCTTTTTTTCTCCTATGTCAAAGAATAAGTGACAAAAAAGGAAATATCACTGAAAGAACCAGATTAATTTAACTCAGGGGGGACCATATGTCCCAGTTTAGCCAGGATAGTCCCAGATTTCAAAGGCCAGTCTTGGCTGGCAGATAAAAGTTAAAATGAGCATCCCAGAAATGCAGGGGCACAGGGTGAAGTCTGACAGAGAGGCAGAGCGGCATGTCTCTCCAGGCATCCAGGTGTCACTGCCCATCTTCCCACCTGCCTGGCACACCATGCCACCTCACCCCTCCTTCTGCCTGAAGCAGAGCTGTTCACTTGGAGATGGAGGGGACAGTGGCCTGGATTTCCTTATGGTCAGCTTATTATTGTGCTAACATCTGATGAAATTGTGACTCCATCAAAGTGAGCAGGAGTATTGCCACTGATTTACATGGAGACAGGACTTTCACCCCTAAAATTTACCATGCATTTGAAGCCTAATTTTTAACTATTTGCACTAACCTGAGGCAGTTAGCTTGTTCCACTATACAAAGACTCTCACAGTACATCACACTCTTAAACAATTAGTGCACATTAAACAGTTCACATCAAGTTATGCCTTTATTTAGCCCATTAATTTTATTTTGGTATTTCAATTCTTTAAAATTGTAAACTATAAACTCTTCAGCAAATTAAAATAATTACAAATGTAAATAAGTACTAGAGTCAAAGGCTGGTGTTATAAATCATTTTCAATTAGATATCCACAGTCTGCAAGTGAATTTAGTTAGGACAATATATAAACGTCATCAACAAAAATATTAATCATCATTATCGCTTTCATCTGACAGAAATTAGTAGCAGATGTTATAGAATCTTTTCCTGTTTATCTTTATAGATGTGCAATATTCCCCACTGAATTCAAAGAAGAAAACACAATGAAAATTGATACTACATTCATAGGATACTGTATTGTGCATCATAATCTGTGTCTAGTTGAATTCAGCTTTTATTGTTCAGATAGCTTCAGGCAGAGGGATTTATTACTATTCAGCAGAACCCATTATGCAACAGAACCTAGACAATTTGCAGAGTTAGGGTCCTTACCTCTCCATGAACTAGCCAAGCAAGTATGCACCCCACTCTCTCCCAAAAGCACTTGTGTGGGACTGCTGTTCCAGGTGTTGGCTGCAGCTTCATGGGACCACAAGCAAGCTTCAGCTAAACAGGGAAGTGACACCCTTCAAAGTAGACAGTTGTAGCCAACATCTGAGTGTCCAATCTAAATTAAGCAGGTTTTGAACTACCCAGGTAAGAATGATTTGGGTTCTGGACAATGTCCAGAAGACTGCCTTTATTTATTGAGAGCTGCAAAAACTTAACTTTGATATTGCAGGCTTTCAGGAGACAAGATTGGTCAAGTCAGGCTCCATTCATGAAGCCAACTACACCTTTCTCTGGGAAGGCAGGAGTGCTGAAGATAATACTCACCTACATGGGGTCAGATTCACAGTTTGCAGCAGGTTGGTCAAAACCATTGAGACCCCACTTGAACATCAGATTGCATCATCTCACTCCAACTACAGTCAAGTGATGGTTTTAACATCATTAGTGCCTAGGCATCAATTTCATAGGCAAATTCAGATGATAATGATAACTTCTACAGTCCTCTGCACCAAGTCTTTGAGCACCTACCATCAAATTCCTCACAGGGGGGACTTTAATGCTCAAGGGTTTCTCTGTAAAGCTTTAGTAGGCACAGATCATGATTCTTGGCCAATGTGCTGGGGACATCATGGCATCAGGAAAATTAGTGAAAATGGCCAACAGCTTCTCAGGCTCTGCACCGTAAACCACCTGTGTATCACTAACCTACTTGGCAGGCAAAGAGCATCAGAAAGTAGCATGGAGATACTCACCATCTTGCCATTGGCATCAATTAGACCTCGTGATCATGAGGAGGAAAGACCAGACCTGTCCAATGTATTGCACACCCACAATTACCACAGTACAGATTGTGGCAAGGGCCACTCCCTTATTGTCAGCAAAGTGAAAGTGATTCCAAAGAAGCTGCATAGAGCCAAGCATAAGAGTCAGCCAAGAATGAACATACATCGCACAAAAATCCAAACAAGTGCCTCAGCTTTCAAAGGATCATTGAGCTAGCTATGTCTATGAAAGCAACAACTACAAATTCTGAAGAAACTTGGAGTGGACGAAGAGCAGTCATCCAGGAAACAGCTACAGAAGTATTTGGGGAACAGAAATAGTCAAATAAAAATGGTTTGAGGCACACTCAGAAGAGATGTACCACTTGATGAAACCAAGAACACAGCCTACCTGAAATGCAACCAGAATCCAACAGAACATTAAAAGGCTAAGCTGAAGCATGCCAGAGCAATGGTACAGACAACATCCAGACACTACAGACCAGTACTGGACTGAGGTATGTCAAGAGATAGTTTTCCTCAGATATAGGAAACATGTGAGTTATGTATGATGGCCTTAGCATTGCCAGCCCTCCTGGATTGGCTAGGAGTCTACCAGAATTGGCATTGATCTCTAAGTGACTATTGAAAGCAATCTGAGAGATTGATATTGTAAATGGGTTGAATAGTACAGTTAATGATTAAAGGTACACCGTACATGGGTCCCATATTGGACTGGCACCGATATAAGGAATATTGTCAGTATTAGCAATTGGCTTTTTTGGGCTGATGGGGCCAATAGTGTCACTGATAAAATCCCATGTATATGCACAGATACAATGCAGCATGCAAGTCGCCAGGAGCACAGCCCAGCAGTGTAAGGAGCAGCCAAGTCCAGCTGGTAAGTCTGTTGTGAGGTAAGGTGTATCAGGGGGGTGCAGATCAAGGCCCCAGCAGCGAAGGAGGGAGTGGGCTGGGGCTGGAGCAGGCACTGCACAGCCAGAACAGGGTGCAGGATGGAGCCACAAATAGATCATAAGGGGGGCATGGCTCCCAATGCTATGTCTACCCCAGGAGGGCATGGGGGCATGTGTCCCTGCATCTGTGTGGGGTGAGGGCAGGCTGCCAGTGAGGGCTGGGTCCAGGGACACTCCTGGGCACTTCCTAGTGGGGGGATGGGCTGAGCTGCACTCAGGACAGGTGGCAGTGGCACTGGCAGGGGGGACTATGGCAAATTTTGGGGCAGCTGCAGCCGCTCCCACAACCCCCTTCCCACCACCAGTGCCACCCACCTCAAACACAGCTCAGCCATTCCCACACTGGGAAGAGCCCAGCACAGCCCTGGCCCCAGCCCACAGCAGCATCCTCCTTCACTCCACATGCAGATCCAGGGGGCATGTGCCCCCCATGCCCTCCCAGGTTATGTGCAGTGGCGGGAGAGCCACCACCCCTTCCCTGTGCCCCCTGAGCAAGCTTTTCACATCCCATGCTCCACCCCAGCTGTCCAGCACCTGCGTCTGCCACTGCCATGGCCCCTGCCCAACTCCCTCCCTCACCGTGGGAGCTTCAATCTGCACCCCCCATGGCCTTCCCTCCCCCCTTGGCCCTTCCCCCACAACAGACTTACCAGCTATATGCTACTCTCCAAGCTGGCCAGCTGCATATCAGCTATCAGATCAGCATCAGGTGATATGGCTCATTAAAAATCAGCCATCGGTTTCAGCCCAAAAAATCTCTGTCTCGATTAATGACATTATGCCATGTTGGAATAGCTTCAGTCAGAATTGGCAACCCTAGATGGCCTGAAGAAGGCTTTAGTTACAGTTGGGCCAAAAGCTGCAAAAGGGTTATTAGGCCTTTTAACCTGCTGGCTTGATTTCTGGTGGACTGAAAAGGGTTTTTACTTCAGGTATTGACCTACAGCCTAGCCCCACCTGGAGGTCAATAAACCAATAACCACAGGATTCCAAGATGGAAGTCAAATGAGAGTGTATATTATAACAAGTCCAAGTATCACCACTAATAATAACAATAACAGCAAACCAGAATCACAAAATAACCAGTATTCACACTATTTACAAGAGAGAAACAGACAACAACAGCAAACTACCACTACATGGAAGTAAAGAGCACTCAGGCCTAGTGTGGAAATGAGACTGCTCCCTGCTCCTCCAGCCTTCACCACACTCAAAGTTGATTTCTCTTGTGTTCCCAAACAGATACTGAGCACCTCAAAGCCAAGGGTGGGTGATACATTACCCTCTCAAGGAGTGACAGGTATTCTAGGCAGGTGACTCCACATGCCACATGACGAGTCATTTCACAAGTAAGTAATCCACTGGGAAGTGAGCTCCTCACTTGCACAGGCACATTTAACTACAATTTAGACACTGATCACCCCCTCAAGTATGCACACCACCAATTCTCTCCTCAGACTCTCAGTTACACTCACAATTCCATAGTCACACATACCCACCATCTCACACCCACAATCACACACTAGCCCAAGCACACACCCAACAATTAAGCCCTCAGTCACACACACTGAAGTGCTTGCTCACAGGTTTTATACCACCCAAATCACACCACCTGTCAATCACATTCTCAGCCAGACATCAGTGACATCACTCTGTCAATCATCTGTCCATCAGTGCTGGACCACTCAAAACTATTATCACCTCATGCTCCATTAGCATATTTTTCCTGCCACAGCAGTTCTATAACTATGATAGACCGTGTGTGCTCAGTGCAAATGAATGTATTTATCTGGGTCATGACATAATTGAGGGTAGAAGTTCCAGTTTTCAAGAATCTTCAGACCCTCTAGTCATCTATGCATGAGCATATGATGTTATGATATAATTACACAACTTAGGCCAGCATCTGGGGTCTTCAGTTGCACCCCTCAAGTCCCAAGATAGCAAAGCTAAAATCACTGACAAGAATGAGCAGATGTCATGCTGGGTCAAACATTACTTAGAGCTTTACTCCCATGAAATAGACATTTTGGAAGAGGTACTGGATCAACTTCCAACTCTAAGTGTAAAGGCACAGCTAGACAAAGATCCTAAAGCTGAAGAGTTTAGCAAGACAATAGACTCTCCAGCAAGTGGCAAAGCACCAGGAGAGGATGGCATCCCAGCTGAGGTTTTCAGGTGAGGGAAGGCTAGCCTGCTACAACATCTTCATCAACTCCTAGTGTGCAGCTGGAAGGAAAATCAGGTACCCCTGGACATCTAACTTCATCACCCTCTATAAGAACAAGATAGATAAGGGTGACTGTAACAATTATAGGGGCATCTCTCTCCTCAGCATCACAGGCAAGGATTTTGCCAAAGTCATCTTGAAACACTTGGAAGAACTTGCTGACTGTCTCTACCCATAATCACAGTGTGGATTCAGAGCAGGGACATCCACAGTGGATATCATATTTTCCTTAAGCCAATTGCAAGAAGAATGCAGAGGACAAAATAAGCCACTCTATGTGGCATTTGTCAACCTGATGAAAGCCTTTGGTGCTGTTAGCAGAGCAGATCTGTTCAAGGTCCTGGTAAAGATTGGATGCCCCCCAATCTTTCTCAGCATGATATGATCCTCCCATGAAAACATGCAGGCCACAGTTCAGTTTAATGAATCAACCTCTGACAGGTTTGAGATGAAGAGTGGAGTGAAGCAGGGTTGTGTTCTGGCACCCACACTCTGAGTTCTTGTTTTCTATGTTGCTGCACTACACTTTTGATGGCTTGGAGAAAAGCATATATCATCACACAAGATCAGATGGCAAACTTTACAGTCTATCATGTCTAAAGGCCAAGATAAAAGTGAGGCACATACTTATTATCCTTTTGCTGAGAATGATGCACTCACTTCCCATGAAGAAAGCCAGCTACTAATCCTAATGAATCACCTCTCCCATACTTGCAGGATTTTTGCCCTGACCATCGTGATCAAGATGACTGTGGCCCTAGGACAGGGTGCTCACCAGTCACTATCTGTCAGCCTTGACAATACACCCCTTGAGGCAGTGAACAAGTTCTGCTACCTTGGATCCACAGTGAGCAATAACCTATCACTGGATGAAGAGATAAATGCATGCACATTAGAAAGGCAACTATCACTTTCAGTAAGTCCAAACTAGTTTGGAACAATACAAAACTCACAATCAAAACTAAGCGTCTTATGTACAAAGCCTGCATCCTCAGTATCCTTATGTATAGGAGTGAGACATGATCAACATATACATATCAAGAAAAGAAGCTGAACAGCTTCCACCTATGCTGTCTATAGCACTTCCTTGACATCAAATGGCAAAACAGAATCACCAACACAGAGGTCATCACCGAATCCAATCTGCCAACCACCAAATCCAACCTGTCTGCAAGCAGGATATGAAAGTTTTTTTAAATCAATCCAAACTTTTGGGAGGCCTTTGCAAGACACAGGGCAAAGTGGTGCTCCCTTCTACATCATGGAGTTCAGTATCATGAGGAGAAATGGTCACTTGAATTACAACAGAAACATGACCATAGAAAACAGCCTCCCAGTACAGTAGCCCCTAACACTATGTACACATGTGACCACCGTGGCAGGACCTGCAAATCTAAACACCAGTCTTTACAGGCACAAGAGAAAATGCACCACCAGTCAGTAGAATAGCTGCACTATCCACCATCATTCGCTGATGAATGGGTGCTATATACAGGTTTTCCTATACTGAAGAGCAATAGTCTCAGTCAGTCAGAATACAAGGATGCTCTTGAGTCTCTGACCAATGCTTAAAATTATTCCTGAGGAATTTTGTTTTAAATAACAGTTGTAAGGTTAATTTTACAACAACAAAAAATGATGTTTCAAGGGCCAATATTAGCAAGAGCATAAGACACATACCATCATGATATAAATTAAAATAACTCAATGACCTTATACAAATGGACTATCTGGACATATATCCTTATTTACAAACAACTGTAAATGGATTTTGCAAATCATGAACTCTGATTGACCTGATTAGCCTTAGGCCGCTGAAATATTTACTTAAATAGAAAACAACCCTGATTATAAGACAACCCCCCAATAACTAGATTCTATATATGGAAAATTTATAAATTTGTTATAATTTTCCAGGTATGGAATCAAAGTATTTGTAGTTTGCTTTGAATTTGTCCCCCTTTGCTACAGCAAGGAAAATAAATCTGAAGTATGAACAACGCATGCCCCCGGAGGCTGGGGGGATATAGCAATCACCTGCAGACAGCAGGGAAGAGGCAGTGGAGCTCTCACAGGCAGCTGCAGCAGTATTGGCAGTGGAGGCAGGCTGAGTGGGGAGCTCCCACAGGCAGCTGTGGCAGTGTCAGTGGAGGGAGGGGGGAAGTGCTGACTGGTTGTCAGAAATCAACCACAGATGCTCCTGGCAGCGAGGGGAGGGGTAGCGAGCAGCATCCACTCATGGGGGTGCACTGCCAATCTCAGGGGGTGCACATGCATCTGCGTACATGCCCTATGCATCACCAATGATCTGAGGGGTCAGGTAGCCCTTTGCTTTCTGCTTCCCCCTCAACCTTTTCCCCTGGGAGCCCTACCCTCTTCTCCTTACTGTCAGACCCTGCTGTCTCTGACCACATGGAAGTGAGCAAGACATTTCATAGTTTCATAGTTGGTAGGGTAGGAAGGAACCTGAGCAGATCATCAAGTCCAACCCCCTGCCATGGGCAGGAAAGAATGCTGGGGTCAAACAACCCTGACAAGGTGTCTACCTAGCCTCCTTTTAAAGATCCCCAGGGTAGGAGTGAGCTCCACTTCCCTTGGAAGTTGGTTCCAGATCCTAGCCACCCTGACTGTGAAGTAGTGCCTCCAGATATCTAGCCTGAATCTACTGTCCATCAACTTATACCCATTTTTCCTTGTTACTCCCAGTAGTGCTCGGGGGAACAGGGATTCTCCCATTGCCTGCTGGTCTCCCTTGGCCAATTTATAGATGGCCCCCAGATCCCCTCTCAGCCTTCACTTGTGGATGCTAAACAGGTTCAGGTCTCATAGCCCCTCCTCATAGGACCTGCCCTGCTGCCCCCGATCATGTAAGTGGCCCTCCTCTAGACCCTCTCACTGCTGTCCACATTCCTCCTGAAATGCAGTACCCAGAACTGGATGCAGTAAACCAACTGTGGCCTGACCAATGTCATATGGAGCGGGAGGATCACCTCCTTGGACCTGCTCATGATCTATTTGTATACGCATGACAAGGTGCCTTTAGCTTTCCTGACTGTGTCCCCACATTGGCAGCCCATGTTCATCTTGGAGTCTATAATGACTCCAAGATACTTTTCTGCCTCTGTGCTGATGAGCAGACAGTTCCCCAACCTGTAGGCATGCTGCTGGTTCTTCCCCCCCAGGTGCAGTATCCTGCACTTGTCAGTATTGAAACCCATCCTGTTCTCATCCGCCCACCCCTGTAACCAGTCC
>NW_017728920.1:2054052-2060102 GCF_001723895.1 Crocodylus porosus | reverse complement strand
CCCCCTGATCACATGAGTGGCCCTCCTGTGGACCCTCTCGATGCTATCCACATCTCTCCTAAAGTGCGGTGCCCAGAACTAGAAGCAGCACTCCAACTGCGGCCTGACCAATGTCACATAGAGCGGGAGGATCACCTCCTTGGACCTGCTCATGATCTATTTGTATACGCATGACAAGGTGCCTTTAGCTGCTGGTTCTTCCCCCCCAGGTGCAGTATCCTGCACTTGTCAGTATTGAAACCCATCCTGTTCTCATCCGCCCACCCCTGTAACCAGTCCAGATCCAATTGCAGCCTGTCCCTCCCTTCTAAAATGCCCACTTCTCCCCACATTTTAGTGTCATCTGCAAATTTGAATAAGGTGCTTTTTACCCCCTCGTCCAAGTCACTGATGAAGATATTGAACAGTGGGGGCCCAAGGACTGAGCTCTGGGTGACCCCACTGCCCACATCCCTCCAGGTCGAAAATGACCCATCCACCACCACTCTCTGGGTGTGGCCCTCCAGCCAATTTGCAATCCATCTGACTGTGTAGGCATCAACACCACAATTGCCTAATTTTTTTAATGAGAATGGGGTGAGAGACAGTGTCAAAGGCCTTCATAAAGTCCAGAAAAATGATGTCCACTGCAAAACCTGCATCCAAGGATTTTGTGACTCGGTCACAGAAGGCCACCAAGTTGGTCTGACAGGACCTGCCTCAAATGAACCCATGTTGTTTGCCCTTAAGCTTAGACTCCCCTGCTTGCCCCTCGCAGATGTGCACCTGGGTAATTTTCTCAAAGAACTTCCCTAGGACCAAGGTAAGACTAACAAGCCTATGATTTCCTGGGTCTTCCTTCCTCCCTTTGTTGAAAATGGGGACCACATTGACCCTTTTCCAGTCCTCTGGCACCTCACCAGAGCACCATGAGTGCTGGTAAAGCTATGCCAGGGGGTCCCTCAATGACCTCTGTTAATTCCCTCAGCACTCTAGGGTGGAGATCATCAGGACCTGCTAATTTGAACACATCCAGTCCCACCAGAAGTTCCCTGACTAGGTCCTCACTGACCCTTGGCCTGGCTGTGCCTCCCTTGGGACCATCGGGGATTTGAAAACAATAAACTTGAAATTAAACATGGCTGTAGCATTTTGCATGTAGTATCCATGCACTTAGTTCATTCAGAATTGATTAACATAACCTTTTTTTATTAAACTGCTGCAAGTTTTAGCACAGGTACTCCATAAACACACTTTTAAGGAGCACTTTGGCACCTAGTTCTATGTAGTACACACTTTTTTGTTTTTTTTCAAAAGACCCATGTACACACACATACTCACACACATACCCCTATACCCTAACAGTTGTGTCTTGTGACTGATCCAGTTCACTTGACAGTCCAAAACATATACACTTAACCATCACTTTCCCCATACAATAACTGCAACTGTGAGCCCTTTGCTATCTTCTTGAACAATTACTACTATTCATCATACTACTCCAAAATTAAAGGGCTCATGAGGGCACATAGCTCATGAGTTCATAATAGTCCAAATGAGCGTGGAGAGCTCCAAAGCCCAATCTGAGAACCTAGCTGTGAGATCCCCACCTGCAATAACTCCCAATGGAACATGTCTAAGTCCAAGTCTCCCACCATGCAATTATATTGAACAACCAGAACTAAAATATGGGTGCAAAGAAGATAATTTGTAAAACAAGTGGTGGAAAGCTGAGAATAAAGTCAACATTGGCATGTGTGGTTTATGTTTTATGGTAGTGATAATGGTAAGGTTATGGTAAGGTTTGTACTTTATATTTTTACATAGGATATGGAGGCAGCTTAACAATAAACTTTAACAAATCTAATTGCCATACAAGACCCCTCATCACATTATAGTTGTCACCACCCGATTCTCTGCTGGAAGGTGAAAACTTTAGTACATGCAGGAATACAATATCATCTCACTCCTTGAACTGGCCCTTCTGAAGAAAGCCAAGGGACAATATTTACCTGAATCCAAGGCAACTTTAAAATTAAGATCATCCCACAATTATTAGATTCTACACATGGGAAATTACAACTTTGTTTTAATTTTCTAGTTATCGGAGGGTTCTCTTAAATTCATCCTCCCACCACTGACACAGGTAAAGTAGTGGCAGGAAAGGCAGGAGCTGGGAGGCAGGTAACCTGCCCTATGCCCGTTGTACTAGACCTGTCCTCCCCCAGTGACTTCCCCCCACCACTTTCCCCCTCTGGTGCCTGCCCCCCACCACTAGCCACATACCCCTGAAGCTGCTCTGGCTCTGTCTCCACCAGGGGCATAGAGCACATGGGTGAGCCAGGCAGTAGCTGTGGCTCTGGCCATGGACCTCACATTTCTCCATTTTGAATGCCATCAGATTTTCATTGGCCAACTGTACAAGACTATTGAGGTTGTTATGGATCATCAGCCTATCCTCAAGTGTGGACACTCTTCCTCAAAGTTTGGTGTCATCAGCGAACTTGGCCAGTCCACTTTTGACACCAGTGTCCAGATCATTTATGAAGACACTAAAGATTACAGGTCTGAGAACAGAGCCTTGGGGGGCACCACTAGTCACCGAGTGCCATGTTAATTCAGTTCCATCAACTACCACTCTCTCTGGGTCTGACTCTGGAACCAGTTCCCCTGTGGAATATTTGAGGCTGTAGTAGCCTAATTTTTCCATGAGGACATGTTAGGACACCAGGTCAAAGTCTTTTTTAAAGTCCAAATATATTACATCGACCTCCTCCCTTTTGTCCTGGTGATACATTACTTGGTTATAGAAGGAAATGAGATTGGTCAAGCAAGACCTACCCACAACAAACCCATGCTGGCTATCCCTCAGAATTTTGGCTTCTGTTAGCCTGTCAAGAATGGTTTCTTTGAAAATTTGTTCCAAAATCTTCCCAAGGATTGAGGTCAAACTGATTGGCCTGTAGTTTCCTGGGTCTTATTTCCTCTCTTTCTTAAAGATAGGCAACACATTGGCCTTCTTCCAATCTTCAGGTATTTCACCTGAGCACCACAAGTTCTTGAATATCCTTGCCAGTGGCTGCTCTGTGATGTCTGACAGTGCCTTTAGCACTCTTGGGTACAACCTATCCAGAAGAGATGATTTATGGGAGTCAAGCCCCTCAAGATGTTCCCTCACAAGATCCATGCCAATGGTGGGCATATATTTATCCTCATCCTGATCAACCTGCATCATGTTAGGCAAGGTGGTCCATTTGGGCTGGTGAAAAACCGATGCAAAGTAATCATTAAGCAGATTGGCTTTTTCCACAGTATTGGTAGTCAGCTGCCCCAACTGGTTTAGCAGGGGTCCAATGTTGTCCTTTTTTTTCCTTTGACTCCTCACATATCCTGAAGAAGGACTTTTTATTATCCTTGTTTCATGTAGCCAGATGAAGTTCAGTTGCAGCCTTGGCTTTTCTAGTTCACTCCCTGCAGGTGTGGACCAGTGCAGTGTACTCCTCTGCCATGGTATGTCCTGTCTTCCTTCCTTTATACACCTCTCTTTTCAGATGTAGGAGGTCTATGAGTTCCCTGTTGAGCCAAGGGGGTTGTTGAGCCCTTTTACCACCTTTCCTACAGGTTGGGATGGACTCCCTTTGTGCTTCTAGGATCGCTTCCTCTAGAAGCATCCTGAACTCCCCTCCCTGTGAAATCATTGCCTTTCAAGGCCTCAAGAACAAGCCTCCTGAGCATATGAAAGGCAGGTTTCCTAAACTCAAGGACTAATGCACTGCTGGCTGCCTTGCCAGCTTTGTGATGAATAGTGAAAGTGATCAACTCATGGTCACTATCACCCAGCTTCCCTTTGATTCTTAGGTCACTGATTAGATCATTCCCCTTGGCCAGTACCAGGTCCAGCAGCACCTTGCCTCTTGTCATCCCACAAGCTTCTAGAGACAGGTAGAGCTTATCCACACATGTAAGGAAGCTTTGTGACTGATCAGATTTGGCCTAATGCTCATCCCATGAGATTTCTGGGTAGTTGAAGTCTCCCATGATGACCATGCACTGAGAGCACACAGCCTCAGCCAGTTCCCGGGTGAATTCTTGGTTAAGTACTTGTTCCTGGTTTGGAGGTCTGTAGTAGATGCCTACCATTGTATCCACTTCACTATATTCCCTTGTATTCTAACCCAAAGGGTTGGCACAGAAAAGGCACTTGAACTGTGTGACTTTCTTCAAAGACAGTACCCAGTACACTGTGTGGCATACTGTCTGCTAAAAAGATCAGAGAACAAGCTAGATACCAGAATTGTAGGGATTCTAAATATTTCATGACAATGAAGGAAGAAAGAAAATATTAATCATGTTTGTAAGCCAGGTCTCAATATATATTAATTATGGGAAACATGGACAATTCCATGAATGTCCACAAAACTTCAAATCAATTCACAAGTTCATTATAAATTAATTTGTAATCATTTAAATTTTTACAAGCTTTCTACTGTATAGACCATTACTTGTAATATCTTCTTAGAAGCTTGATATTTCACTTCTAACTGCTTTTGTCCTTTTCCACTTGGCAAATATGGATTCATTGTTACATGGGGCTGATGTTGACATGATTATTCATTTCAAGAAATGCAGTTCCAATTTACATAGCTACTTAATGTGCTAATGATGAATTTGACTCTCCAAGAGCATTGTTGAGAAAGTCAGTAGAGATACGGGAACATTTCATTTTTTAAGTTTTGCATTAAAAAGTTATATTGAAAGCATCAAGTATCACTACCTGCATTTACTGTAGAGCTCAACCACTGCTGTCATAAACTTCCTGGGGGAAAATACATTATCAGACTGGAGAGAGAGAAGGGGTCATTAATGATATCTTGAGTGACCTAGGGGCATTTCTTTGCTGTTGGAGGGATAGATCTGGGGCTTGGAAGAGACAATTTATGTTTTACAATCCATCAGACTTTCCTACAACTGATGAAAAATTGGGTCTCAATTGCTTTGGCACTGCATTCTATTATACAAAAGTAATGTTCTTATTTTCTCACTAACCATTTTGAGTTTACTTAGAAAAGTGACACTCAATAAGGAAATGTATCTGAAGAGAATACATTAGAACTGGAAATTTTTTTAATCCCATACATGTAAAATACAGTAGTATTAAGGACAAAAAATAATGTACTGGAACTATAGAGAGAGGAAGAATTCTTGTGAGACGTGTAGGCTCAAATAATTTGGATATCGTACAGATAAACACTAGGAGTGATATCCTTATCCTCATTCTTTCCATTTACATCATGTAAAAGGGATAGAGCACTACAAGGAGACTCTAGAAGACCCAGTACATCTGAGGGAGGCATGAATGGCACAAGCCCCTGGCAGCTGGGGGGTGGTGCAGAAGGACAGCAGTGGCAGGAGTGGTGGGAGCGCAGTGGTGGTAAGTGAGGGAGCTACCGCATATGCTAAAGGCACTGTTGGCTGTGGGGGAGAGGGGGTGGCAAGCACCAACCAAGGGTTGGCAACCACCCACAGTCAACACTAGCAGCGGTAGCAGTAGCCAGCAGGAATCACAGACTGCCTGCAGGCACTGCCAACACTGTTGGTAGTGCCTTTTTGTAGGGGTGCAGCACCACACTCAGGGGGTGTATGTGCACCTGCGTGCATCTCCTATGCATTGCCCCTGGAGGGAGGATTGCACTGGTGGAGAAAACAGCTGGATTCCTCCAGAGGATCCTATCACAAATTCCCACACAGAAGCATATCTATAAGGAATGAGGCCATATCTAGCAGCTGTACAGAAATTCTGTGAAATACTGTGAGTGCACATGCTGGGAATGTTTAACAGTGGGAGTCTACTACAGACCTCCCAACCAGGGAGAAGAGCGTGACCAGGAATTCTTGGGTCAGCTCACAGAGGTAGTGAAGGCTAAGGATGTCGTAGTCATGGGGGACCTGAACTTCCCAGACATCTGCCGGGAAGAACAGTCAGCCAGGTCTGAACACTCATGCAAGTTCTTGGCCAGAGTGCAGGACCTCCATCTAACCCAGGAGGTGCACAGCCCCACCAGGGGAGACGC
>NW_017728920.1:2013123-2054041 GCF_001723895.1 Crocodylus porosus | reverse complement strand
GGGAAGTTCAGGTCCCCCATGACTACCACATCCTTAGCCTTCACTACCTCTGTGAGCTGACCTAAGAATTCCTGGTCAAGCTTTTCTGCCTGGTTGGGAGGTCTGTAGTAGACTCCCAGTGTTAATTCTCTTTCCCTTCGACTGCCTTGTACTCTAACACAAAGCACTTCAGAGTGCCCCTCCCCTGACTCCTTGATAGTTGATGAGGATGTGTATTCCTCCTTAATATAGAGTGCCACGCCCCCACCTCTCTTTCGTATCCTGTCCCTCCTATACAGCCTATAGCCCTTGACATTCACCACCCAATCATGCTTTGAGTCCCACCACGTTTCCATAATCCCCACTATGTCCGGGCTGGTGTCAGCCAGCAGGAGGGTGAGTTCCTCCTGCTTGTTACCCATACTATGAGCGTTTGTGTATAGGCATTTGAGGCCTCCTGTGGATGAGTGTACTGACCCCCTAGTCCCAGCATTACCCTGGCCCCTATCTCTTACCTATTTATTCGCTTTGCTGATTGGTCTGGGCTGAACTGTAGTTGTGGGTGCTGTTTGGTCTGGCAGCCTGATGTTTCCTCCGCCCTTGTCTTCCCCTTCCCCCGACGAGCCTAGTTTAAAGGCCGCCAGAGGAGGTCCGCCAACCTAGAAGAGAATACATGCTTACTTTTAGGGGAAAGGTGGAGCCCATCCCATCCCAGCATGTCTCTCATCGTGATGTGCCGGTCATGGCTGAGGAAGCCAAAGCCCTCCTCAAAGCACCATTCCTGTAGCCGCCAGTTGGTCTCCGCGATGCACGTTTCATGCTATCTGCCTCGTCCACTCACTGGCAGGATAGAAGAGAAAAATCACCTGTGCATCCATCTCCTTCAGCATGCACCCCAGAGCGTGGTAGTCCTCCATCAGGTGATCAAGGCTCCTCCCGGCCGCATTGTTAGTGCCCACATGGACTAGGACCATGGGATAATAATCGGTGGGCTGGATTACGGTCTGGAGCATCCCTTTCACGTCCTGAATCCTCGCTCCAGGTAGGCAGTGTACCTCACGTGCCAAGGGGTCCCAGTGACAGATGGGGCACTCCGTACCTCTCAGGATGGAGTCACCAATGACGATCACACGATGCTTCTTCTTCCTGGCCTTCTTGCCTCCTTCAGCTTGCACGGGACACAGTGAGCATGGAGTTGCCTCTTCCCCGGTTTCGTCCTCTCCTTCCTCCTCCTCCTGGGCTGCCAGGGCTTTGTACCTGTTTTCCAGCCAGACTGGAGGAACTGGTTCTGCTGTGTTTTGAGCAGCCCTGGCACGGGAGGTGATCGTCTGCCACTTAGCAGTGGAGGGCTTATCTTGAGATGCATCCTCCTTGGTCATACAACCCTGCAGGGAAAGAAAATACCTTTCAATTTCCTCCCTGATTCCCCTCTGCCTGCTAACCTCCTCCTGCAGCTCCCTCACCTGCACCTCCAGGGCCCTAAGGCAGGCACCTGCAGGACAGGTGTGGGGGTCTCCAGTCCCTGCCCCCCCCAGGCCTTGCTGGGCAGCTCCTGCAGGCCAGGGGGTTGGGGAATGCAAGCACCCCCATGGGCTCCGTCTGGGTGAAGGCCTCAGACAAGCCCTGGGAAGGCTGCGCCCCCCGGGCAGGGGTCCTGGCAGCACTCCGTGTCAACACCATCGTAGGAGTTGCTGAGTTTCTAGCTGAGTTCAGGTCCTCTGCTCCACGCTAACACGAGTCAGCCTCTGGGCCCCTCCTGCTCCCCCTCCGGTGTGAATGCCGCTGCAAATGCCGGCGCGCTCTTACAGACCACACCTGTTTGCGCACTCTGTTCGTGCGGCTCCCTACCGGCTCAGCTAAGAGGGATCCAGGGGGCTTCCCTTCCAGATCCAGCTCAGCTGCATCGGTCCCTCTGCCCCACTTACCTTAGGGGGATCAGCTGCTGCTGCCCCCGCTGCTGCTCTGTTCACTTCTGCTGCTCTCGCCTCTGCTCCGGGTCCTTCCTCTCTCTACTGCTCCTAGCTCCCGAGTGCTAAGGCACAAAACAAGATTCAAGTGATTTGATTTAATTAAGCCACAATTTTTCACCCATATATGGACATTTCCAGCAATACCTGTATGATGCAGTTAACAATTCCTTCCTTAATCATTTCCATTGTTGGGCTGTTGTCAGGCTCCAACTCATGTCATGCTGGTTCCTAGCTGATTGCTGGGATCAGATCCCCACCCCCATGTGATACTTGAGGAGCACAGAAAAGGGGGCTCTCTCTTTACTGTGCTAGACGCAGGGCACCTCAGACCCTCTCTCCTTCTTTAGGGGATGCCTTCTTAAAAATCCAACCCCAGTTCCTCAGGAAATTAGATGCTATATGGAATGAGTAGGTGCACTGGGCACTTCCTACCTAAGCTGCAACATGACATACTTCCTGATGCAGCCCATTTAATCCCTGATCCACTCTGCAAAGTATCTCAAAAAACAAAGCATTTAAAACACCCACAAAAAAAAGAAGCATTGCACCCCAATCTATTTAGCACTGTGGGCAAAATTATTTCCCAGGCGAGTCAAAAAAAAAAAAAAAAAAAAGCAGCAACTGCTGCAATGACCATAGCAAACCAAAAAATCCCAGGCAGAGCCATCTGAGATTCCTATTCTGGTAATAAGAGAGGGCTCAGGAAAGAAGGACATGATTTATGTATCTTTCTCTAGATGCACTAAATCCAATAGCTACCAGAAACCCACTCATGTACCTACCCACTTGGTGATGCCTCTTCCCTTTCCCAGACAACCCATTAACAACCCCAGCCCTGAGAGTAGCTCTGAGTAAAGTGGAAACTTTTAAAGGAGCCACTTACTTGCTTTTTCCCAAATCTATAAGGTTGTGGGGTTTCCATTCTGAACCACAATTTTGAATCTCTAATCTATCTGCAGGGGTCAGCAACATATGGTCTGAGGGCCAATGTAGCCCACAGAGCCACTAGATCTGGCTCATGGAGCTGGAGGGCCTGCACCTTTGCTGGGAATGGGTAGCAAGGAGCTGCATTATCCAGGCAGCTAGAAATTGCACCTGCATTGCCACTATTTCTCCCCGTCCCCCTTCCCCCATCCCCCAACTCTCTGGCTGCAGTGTGGGTGTAGCTCTAAGATGAAGAGAAAATGCACTGGGGCCAGGGTCAAGCCCAGGGCTGGGGCAGTTCCAGAGGCACCCTCACTGCAGCCAGAAGGCTGGAAAGGGAGAGGTGGGGAGGGAAGAGGGACAGGGAGAAGCAGTGGCAGTGGGGATACAGCTTCCAGCTGCCTGTCCCAAGACTTAGTTACCCACCACCTGGAAGCTGCCTTTATGCTACAGCGGGGGAGCAGGGCAGCACCAAGAAGTGGCAGTAGCGTAGGCACAGCTCCTGGCACAGGTCCAGGCAACCTCCTAAATACTGATGCCACACTGAACTCCCCCGCCTCCACCACGCACATCAGATAGGAGCTCGGTTGTTCCAGAATGTGACTTGTAAACATTTCTGGCCCCTCAGCTAGAGCATTAACTTGATTTGCTATGTCTTTATCTTGTCCTCTGCAGTAGTTATTACCTGATAGTGATTGTACACCTCTTTAATTCACATAATTTAGTTTACTGGAAGGCCAGCAACCATTCATAACTGTATGTCTTAAAAAACATTTCCTATGGAAAACTAAACTTGAGTAATGTTTGATTGGAGAGAGGAATTTCATTAGCTTCATAAGCAGTTAACTCAGTTTGAATTTGCTCAGACTTTTGGAAATATCCAGTTCTCACTGGCCATGCCCTGGGCATGTGCTTATTAAAATCACAGCCAGAATAGTGTAATTCATACTGTGATCATTTCACCAAGATAATTTCCCATCTTGAGCACCCTATTTGTTTGTTTTAAAGCATAATTTTGTACTATTTTCAGTAGGAATGCAATAGCAGTGGTACTTTCTAGCCAGGGAAGCACTCAGGCTCCATCCCCCACTGGAGATCAGATGCAGCTAAAAGCACTGGAAAGCAGGGGAAGCAGAATGCTTCAGGTTGCCAGAGGATCTTTCAAAGGGAAGAACCTAGGTAATAACCCCCACAACATTTTTCAGATTGCCCCACCTCAGGAAACCTCATCACCCTAAGCATTACATCATAATCATTTCCATTAAAACAATGTCATTATGGTAGGTGTCCCTAATGCCATACAAAGGTAGACATGCTCACAGCACCAGTAGTAGCATTGTAGCAGTGACCTGAGATTGAAGAAAATGAATTTGCTCTCTTTGCCAAAGCCATAACTATCACAGGAAGCCCATCTGCAGTTTTAACAAGTCTACCAAATAGCTAAATAGAACTATCTATGAAACAGTTAAGGATCTTGTTTGATACATTTGATACAGTACCTTTGATACAATACAATATAGTACAGTACATTTGATACAATAGTGCAACAGCCACCCAAGATATATTTTTAATGTTTTTTTTTTCCCAAATACTACTCTAATTAGAATTAGCCAGTTAATCTAAACAAATAAACATGAGCTAAAACTCATCTCCAAGTCAAGGATATACACCAATGGTGAAGCTTGCCCAGAACTTTGTCTTCCACTTCACAATATGTTTGGGTTTTTCAGTTAGCAGCAGAAGCGGAAAGTACATTTTTTACAATAGAGATTTTAGTGTGCAGCAGTACTCCGTTCAAAACAGCATAAACCGTTGAGGTTGTTGTTCCTCACTGTTCCCACACACAGAGTTCTGCTTTCATCATTCAGAGCTGACTGCTTTTTGTGCTTTGGATGTGCCTTTAAAAGCTGCATTGTTAGTGTTTGATATTCATAGAAGAAATTCTTCCAGCTTGATTACTGACCTTATCCTTCCTTGTTTAAAAGTAATCACATAGCAAACGTAGGTATGAAATAATCTCTACAGAATAATATTACTGAGTGCAGCTGGTTCCCATGAGATACTTTGGACATGTGGAGCATGGACTAGTTAAAAAGACTGGCTTTATTTGATACTATCTTACCCTTTTATAGGGAGTTTGTTGGGGGCTGCTATTGGATCTTAACAAAAGCTGTTCTAAGGTCAGTCCTTGCACATGGATGCATTGAGTAAGGAATGGTTCAACCAGAACCAAGCATTACTGTGGTTCTGTGCACACTCTCTTCATATTCTTATTGTTGACAGAAGTTTTTATAGAACATGCATTCTGCAAAAATTAGATTTCAATAGCTTTCACCTTAGTATATTCATTTGTATATAGATGCTGGCCAGGCATGTTACCACATATACCCTTTGTTTCAGGAGGTAATAAGATTATTAGGGCTGTGTCAAACAGCACCGTTCCATTTTTACATCCATTTTGCCATTTCAAAGGGACAGTGTTTCATTTTGCTGTTTCAAAGCACTGTTCTGTTTCATTTCATCGAAACTGTTTCAATACCATTTTGGTGTGTTTCAACATTTCAACCATAGGCTATAATGGGAAATCATGAAAATGCCTATAACTTTGTCATTTCTTTTCTGATTTGAATGAAAGTGTCAGGCATGGTATCTGCTGCTCAGGCCATGAAGCCTATAAAGTTTCAAGGAGAAAGGCACAGGAGTTTCTGGTAAAGGGCACCTCAAACTGTTCAGAGCAAAACTCACGTCACTTGTAAGTGTGATGGTACAGGGAGATGAAAAGATTAGGCATGGTAGCTCCTGCATAGGCCACAAAGCATGCCAAGTTTCAAGAAGATAGGTGCAGGAGTTTCTGGGAAATTTCACTTTGTCATGGAGTAGGGTCCCTATGACCATGCTCTGCCCTACGGGTGCCTTCTCTACTTGCCTGTCCCCACATCCTGTTGAAAAAGGTAATAGATAAGGAGGCTGCCCTCAAGTTTCAGTTCAGTCATGGTCCTAATGGACTTCACTAAACTCTCTAGGTTCTTGGATCCTTTGCTGGGACCCACCCTAAGTAAGTGCCTCAAGGGGAAACCTAAAGGTTATAGCTGTGTTGGTCTAAGTACATGGCAGACAAGGTTCTTTGAGTCAATCTGATATCTTTGATTAGACCAACTGAATAGTTGGAGAAATATATCCTAGCAAGCTTTTGGGTTGAACACCCTTTGTCAGGCTGAGGAAGCACTTGCAGTTGGTGTGTGTGCTCTTCCTGGATGGAAGGAATAATAAGGAAGCCATAAACTGGCATGGAATGCAGGCAGGAAAGCCAGTCAGTGAAAATGGAAATGGAGGCATCATGGGGTAAGAGATGGGCTGTGGTAGGGGTGAAGGGGGGTGTAGCAGGTAAAAGCCTGCCAAATATCTGACTCCCCAGCTACCTCTCCACTTTTACCTGCTACATCCCCCAGAACACCACTGTCTTGCTGAAGGTGGTTTGTGTGGGAACTTTTTACAATGGGGCCATGAGCACCGTGAGCTGTCTGAACCCTGGCCACTCAAAGGAGAAGGGCTTGGGGGTGGAATGGAGCCCCTGCCCCACTGCCTGGGTTCAGCATCCACCCAAAGACAAGAGCCAGAAATCTGTGGGGGGAAAAGGGGTGTCCACATAGCACAGGAGATTTGTTCACCCCTCCCTTCTTCCACAGGGAAGATACAGAGCCTTTTTTCACCTATTCTCTGACAGCCTTGGGGTAGGGAAGTGCTGGTGGCTCTCCTGGAACAGATGAGCACCAGCCAAGGCTAGCAGGCTACCCAGGAAGGGGGACCTGAGATGCCTGTGGAATGCAACCTACCTCGATTCACAATGGGATCTGGTGCAGGCATTCAATAAACTGCTCTAACCTAAAATGCTTTAGTCCGATACCACATCCATCCAGGGTTAAACTTAGAGTGGATCGACCATTTTTAAAGTGCTCCATATACTGTGAATATTCAGTTACGTCTGTAGAGTACTTTCTGCACACTTATTGTTCAATAACTGTAATGTCTGTACCTGGCCAAGATGATCAAATCTGAGAATAGTGTGCATTCCTATCTCTTTCCCATCATCATGTCTTGTCTAATCCTTCTAGACTCATCATAATGCAGATGCTTTTTTAAAAATTTAATATATTTCTCATAGATGCTTATACCATCTCAAAACTTGCTATAACAATTTCTGCTAGATATTATGAAAAGCCTGTTTGAAACCTATAAACTTTTCATAACATCTATTTTATCACAAATAACTGGTCTATTATATGCAATTCTGGCATAAAATTGGCCTGTTTCTCTAACACACAACTTCCATATACTATTTAAAATTTTCCTCAGCATTTTTTTAAGTGAATATTTTCCCTAGGGCACTGAATAAGGTGATTCCTCTATAGTTCTTGTATTCACTCATCTCATTTGTTAAAGGATTATATTCACCTTCTCTTGATCACTTGAAAGTTTTTTTCTTCAGGAGTTTTATTAAATACTAGCCAATTACCAATCAGGAATGATGAGGGGGTGGCAGGTGGGGATGGAGCTCTACCACCCCCACACCCCATGCCATGACCATCTCCCAAGAGCAAGGGGAGAGGGGGAAGCTTTCCCCACCATCCCCTCCTTCCCTCTCAGCCAGCACCCTATGCCACTGCCACATTTAGGGTGCAGGGCTGGGGGAACAAGACTAGTGTCACTGGCCTTGCCCTCCACTCCAGCCCCACTGTCATGGCAGCACTCCATCATGCCACCTCCACCACCTCATCTCCAGAATACCCTTAGAGCACTCTGATTGGTTGTTTCAGAATACGAATAAAGCATTACAATCAGACAGACTAAGGCTTTTATATATCTTACCTTGCTTAAAAATTCCATCCCTCCCCTGTGCTCCACACCCCAGAAAAAGACCTATTCAGCAGCCAAGTGTTCTGTTGCCTGAAATCTGCAAGCTCAGCCCTGTAGCCCACTTGGTAGCAGATTCAGGTACCACAGCTCCTTCCTCGCAAGCTGTGCTTGCTCCAAGTATTAGGGGGAAATGGGTTTCCTGTTACATTCCTGTCTATAACTATCCTCATTCACCTGAATCAAGATTGTTTTCTGAAAAATTGTGAGCGGGTTGTGATTGCTAACTGACTTCCTCTGCACTCACCTGCCGTGACTTAGATTGGAAAGATAACAAGAGGGATTCAGTGATATTGCCTTGTGCAGAATTAGTAAAGCCACCCAGGTAGTGGTTTCTCATGCTTTGGCTTTATTGCCCAGTAGGAAGTTTGGTGAACAGCAAGAGCCTCGCTAGCTACTTCACTAGCAAGGGAAGCCCAGGCTGCCGTTAAGGGAACCAGTGCCCAGTGGCTCAAAGATACATTATAATCATTACAGTCCTGGACGCTAGTTGCCTCATTAACACGGTGTGCTCTTCACCTCTTCAGCTTATGTTTTGTGCCAGGAGCAGCCCCAGATGGTCCATCACTGTCTGGGCTGCTATGCTTGATGTTGCCATTTATCTCACCAAGTAGGGGCTCAGTCTAGCTCTTCTGGCCACCTCCCACCTCAAAGACCTCCACTTCTCTCCTGGCTTCCCACCATGCCATTTTGAAGAGCCCCGGTTCTTCCCTGGACTCACCAGAGCCACCACTGCTTCTGGGTAAGTACCTAGTCCTGTGACTGATACTCCACCACCCAGCATCCTGTTGTTCCAATGTGCTGCAGAGTCATGAGTCTGGCTCCTTGCCCTCCTCTCTTCTGAGTCTTGGTTGATTCATGCAAGTCTTCTGATGCCTGTGAGGGAGTGGGGCCTAGGAGCGGCCGTGAACTCCTTAGCGCCCCCTACCATCACTCAAGGCTGTACTCAGCACCCTCAGATTCTCACCCGCCACGACTTTGATCTTAAATGAGTTTTAAATGGGAGGCTGCCTTTATCTCCCTGGTGAACGGTACGTAATAGTCTTGCCCCTACTCCATATGGGGTGCCTCTCTGTACCCCTCCCTTAAGGGGTATGCGTGGGACATTGTGCAGTCCCTTGCCCTCTGGTGCTCTCTCTAGCACCCCGGGCTCATCACCCACCTGATGCCCCTTGGGCCTGGCTCTCCGCCGCCGCCCCGTCTCCGGCGCCCCTTGGGCCTGGCTCTCCGCTCGCTGCCCCGCTCTGGGGCCTAAAATCACCCACTTCTGGGCTTTCACGCCTTTCTCAGGGCCTCTACCGCACCTCCCGTCCCTCTTGGGTCTCTGCCACCCTATCCGCGGCCGTTGCCCCCTTTCTGGCCCCACGCCTGCACTCCTCACACACGCTCTCTGCCCCCTCTGGACCCCATGCCGCACTCTCCACAGCCATTGCTCTGCCTCTGGGCCCACGCCGTGCTCTCTGCACACGCTGTCTGTCCCCCTCTGGGGCCTTGCCCTTTCTAGGGCCCACGCTGCGCTCCCCGCAGTGGTTGCCCTCCTACTGGGCCTATACCACACTCCTCGCACTTGGGGCTCAGGTGGCCGCAGCTGTGCCTTGCCCCCTTGACCCTTCTCTGGGTCCTTTGCCCCACTGGGCAAACACCGTGCCTCTCTCTGGCACAAACACCATGCCTCTCCGGCGCAAACTGTAGTGCCCCACTGGCACCGTGCCCCTACTGGGCACTGGGAACCCCCAGGCTGCTGGGGAGCCCCCTGAGGCCTCCTCACTCCCCTACAGCCTCACCCGGTCCTCTGGTGTAACTATAACCAAAACGCCAGCCACCTGGCTTCAACATAAAACACAGAGCCTCCTGCTCATAACATAAACACTGAGCCCCCCCCAGGGCCTCCAACCATACCTCTCATCAAGGTGCTCTCATCCCCAGCATCATTGCAGCCAGTCAGCACCACAATGCTGCCACTACCCATTCAGGCCACTCAGCTCAGCCACAGAGCTCCTGCTTCTGCAGCTACCAGAAGGGAACTACTATTAGGCCCAGGCCTGAGCTGTTATAAAGGGCCCAGCCCTGCCCCCTTCCAGTCACATGACCGGCTGGTTGCCCTAGCAACCCGCAGCTGCACTGCCTTGTTGATTGGCAGCTCTGTCAATCAGCACTTGAGCTGCCCTGGTGACTGACAGCTCACCTGCTCTCCTTCTCAGGCACGGAGCACCCCAGTACCTCTGTGACAATGCCGGAAAGCAAAATGGCTATCCCTGCCACCGAATTTATACTTACCATGGTGGGATAATCACCCAGCCTTCACCTTCATGTGTGATTCTTTCCACTTGGTGGGGTGCATTGTCACGTCATCCTGTCTGACCTGACTCAGTAACAGGGCTCCTGCCTAAGCTCCTGTTACACACCTCCCCCCTTGATTCGTCAATCACCCTGGGGAAGTAATAAGAAAGAGAGAACAAGTAACAACAACAAAGAGATAAACGAGAGGAAAAAAAAAGAAAAGAAATTTTCTCCGAAGCTGGTGTCTTCATCCTGCATCAGCCTGCTGCTGTGTGGCATCATCCCATTTTTCCTCCATGCGGGAGAGAAAGTCAACGTTCATACTCTTCTTTCCTGCTCGGTGTCTTACTGTAAAATAAAAGGGTTGTAAAGCCAGGGACCATCTCATCAGCCTGGCATTATCTATTTTAGCCATTCACAGCTAGTGTAACACGGCATGATCCGTAATCAGTATGAATTTCTACCCTATCAGGCAATAATGGAAGAGCTCCAACCCCCCACCAGATGGCTAAGCACTCACGCTCAGTCATCAAGTAGTGAGTCTCTGCTGGGGTCAGCTTTTTGCTGGCAAAGGCTATGGGCCTTTCCTATCCTCCTTCCTTCTGGAAGAGAATTGACCCTAGAGCAATGCCTGAGGCATCTGTCTGCAAAAATAATGTTTTCTGGAAATTTGGGGTGTATAACACAGGATGCTAGCATAGGGACTCCTTAAGTTGTTTGAAAGGGTGGAGGGTTCCTGGGTTCCACCTCAGCAGGGTCCTTTGACCCTTGGTCAGCTCCATTAGGGGTCCTGCTTTTTCCAAGAATCCCTGGATGAATCATTGGTAGTATTTGGTGAAGCCTAGGAATGATCATAGTTGTTTGAATGTTTGAGGCAAAGGTTGTTGCCAGATGCCTCCTACTTTATCTGCTACTGGCTTTATGCTACCTTGTCCCACTATAAAGCCTAAGTACTGTGTTTCCCTCTTCCCCAGGGCACATTTCCAGGGATTGGCCATTAGTCCTGTCTGTCTGAGTTCTTCCAGGTAAGTACTCAGTCTCCCAGTCTGGTGAGAAGACAATAATGTAATTGATGTACATGGCTGCATACTCTTGGTGGGGCGCTAGTACCTGCTCCATCAGCCACTGGAAAGAGGTGGCCATCCCATGTAGCCCTAATGGCATTCATCTAAATTGAAATGGTCCCATGGGGTATCAAAATCTATCTTCTCTTTGTCTGCTGCCACCATGGGAATCTGCCAATAGCCCTTGGTCAGGTCCAGGGTAGATATGTACTGGGCTTCACCGACTTTTTCCAGCATGTTGTCTACCTGGGGTATGGGGAAAGCATCAAACATCATTTACCTTGAGATAGTTGATGCACAGGCATATGGAGCTATCCGTCTTTAGGACCATCACAATTGGGCTCCTCCATGGGCTCCAAGATTCTTCAATCATCCTTAGCTTACTCATTTGCTCAAGCTCCTGTTTAATGGCTGGCTAGAGGTGGCAGGGCAGCCTCCTCCAATGGTCATGTACTACTTATCCTGGCAGGATTATGATCTGGTGTTTGACTGCCTGGGCTTCTGCCCCTGTTCCTCCCTAAACATGTCCCAGAACTCATCTGCTAGGGCTCGCACATTCTCCTGCTGTTGTGGGTTCAGTTGGCCATTGACCCCCAGCCCAGCTGGGTAGCCTACCTGGTTAAGAGAAATTGCAACCTCTTCCCCTTCTTCTAGTTCACCTGGTTCCCTCATCAGCCCCTCTTTTTGATGCTTCTTCTGTAACAGACTGATGTGATAGATCTGTCATCTCTGGGTGGGTTCCATTTGGAGAACCTTGTAATATACCAGTCCTGTGCACCTCATCTCTTGAAATGGCCCCTGCCCCAGGATAAGAGCTTGTAAGAGTTATCAGAGAGCAACACTAACACCCAGTCTCCTACCTGAAATTCCCTTTATGTTGTCCACAAATCGTAATGATGTTTCTGCCTCTCTTGACTTTTGCCCAAATTCTTTCAAGCTATCTCTAGAACCTTCATCAGCCATTCACAAAAGTCAATCACCATGGCTTGGCGGTGTCCTCGGCCCTTTTTCCCCATTCCTCATATATTACGTCCAGCAGTCCTCATGGACTGTAACCATAGACCAACTCAAACAGGGTGTACCCCATGGGAAGCCTGGGGTGCCTCTCTAATGGAGAATGGTAGGGGCAGTATCATTGTATCCCACCCCAATGGATCCCCTTGTATGCATGCCCGAATAATCCCCTTCAAATTGTGGCTGAAGCACTCAACTAAACCATCTATCTGCAGATGATAAATGGATGTACAGAGCTGCTTAATCTTCAGGGTTTGGCATACCCTCTTCAGGATCCTAGACATGAAGTTCTTTCCCTGATCAGTAAGGATTTCTCATCTAAACATAAACATACATTTTTACAATGACTGTTATTCATATAAAATAAAAAGGACATTTTAAATAGCCAGCTCCATTAAAAATCACTGTTGATACAGTGGAAAAGAAAGAAAGAAAGAAACAAAGAAAGACTTTTGACTTTTAAGAAACATTTATTTCGGGGAGGGTGGCAGTAGAAATCATGTACAGGTTGGCCAGAAGATCTGGGCCTCAAGGACAAGGTCTGGGCTCATGGCCTGCAAGGCCTGCCCACACACTCTAGACAAAAAACAAAAAAACACAAAGAACAAAAGAAATATGTACATATATACAGTTCTTGTGAGTGCGGACACACAGGGGAGCCTCAGGACATCAGGGGTTGGCCTACATGAACAAAGCCCAAGGTCTTGGCTCACTAGATGTGAGCCAAGACCCTGAGGTCTTCTCTGCACCCTGAGAAGCTGGTGGCATCACAGGGCAAGGAGCAGGCATCCCCCTGTGGCTCAGCACAGTGCCCCCTCAACAGTCCAGCATTCCTCAAAGGTGGACACCTTCCACTGGAGGACTACATTCTCGAACTCAAGTGAGAGTTGGGCCTGCACCAGCAGGCAGAAGAGTTGCAGGGTATCGTCCATCCTGGTCCTACTGAGACAGCTTCTCCAGCTCTTCAGGGTGGCCATCTTGGCCTGGCCCACCAGGAAGTTGGACAGGCTGACTGTGGCCCGCTTGGCCACCTGGTACAGGAAGGAGTAGATGTAGGTGTCCTCTGAGAAGTCCCAGCCCAGTGCCTGAAGCAGCAACTCGAGAGCGGCAAAGAGATGCCACAGCCAGAGGCAGTCAAGGAAGGCATGGAAAACTCCTCTTCCAGCACCCCCGAGCAGAAGGGGCAGGCATCTGAGACCACTGGGTCCAGGTGGCACACAAAGGTGTCAGTAGCCAGGATGCCATGCATGAATCTCCACTGGAGGTCACTGGTCTTCTTAGCAGTGGGTGCCTTGTACAGTGTGCACCACACTGGGGTCCCAGCCCATGCCAGGCACCGCCATCACACAGTGTTGGGGAGGCCAGCCAGCACCTGGGCATGCCGGGTGTGCACCATCCACGTGTATAGTCTCTTCTGGGGCAGTGTGCCAAAGAGGCAGCCCATATTGCTTCTGGGGGGCAAAGAGAGGCTAAGCAGTGTGTTGGGATGGTCAGCCAGCTCACTGGCCACTGCTGGGATGACCAGCAGTGGTGCAAAGCTGTCACCAATGGCGTCCACCATGGGAAGGGCCTGGTGAGCCTGGAGGTAACCTTCTAAGGTGGTTGCTGCTTCCATTGGGAGGGCAGCCCTAACAGCCCACAGAAGCTGGCCGACGGTGCAGCCAGAGTTCAGTGCCACCTGGGCAGCCAGGGCTTCGGGTAACAGCCAGCCCAACTGATCAGGGTCCAGGAAATGCCCCAGGTGGGTGGTGCGTGCCTTGATGAGAGCAGCCACATGCTGCAGGGCCGGGTTGTAGACCAGGGGCTCCTGAAGCAGTTGCAGGAAACACAGGTGCCTGGCTTGGGGACAGAGATGGAAGGCAGCCCACCAGGCCTGCACCATGCTCTGGTAGAATGGAGGAAGGACTGCCCAGTTCAGGAAGGTGAGGTCCAGTATAAAGAGCTCCTGGTCAAAGCAAAGGCCCCCCATTCGGTGCAGGAACCAGCATGCCCGCTGCCACCATGGGAGGTGGTCCTCGGCATACAGGAGCCACAGGAGGGCTTGCAGGCAGTAGGCAGCCACCCTACTGGCCAGTGCGGATACAGTTCACCAGTGCCTTCACCAGGATCTTATAGTCGGCATACAGAAGGGAAATGGGCCACCGCTTCTTAAGGCAGCCAAGGTTCCCCTTCTTGGGCAGCAAGGTGACCACTGCCCAGCAGCAGCAGGTTGGCAGGGTCCCATTGGTGAGGCTGTCATGGAAGACATGGAGGAAGCTGGGCCCAAGGAAGAGGGGCCAGAAGGCTTTGTAAAAATCCATGGGCAGTCCATCAAGGCCCAGGGCCCTGCCCAAGGCAAGCCCCCCCACAGCAGCCTTGAGGTCTGTTAGGGAGAGTTCATGTTCCAAGGCCTCAACGTGTGAAGCACCAAGGCACAGCAGGTCCTTGTGCAGTTGCTGAGCAGTCTTCAGACAAATCGGGTCAGCTGAACACAAGTCCCGATAGAAGGCAACAGCATGGCCCCGCACTTCACCTGGGTCCGTGAGCAGCCATCCCTCCAGGGTCTGAGATGGTCCAATGTCTTTGCCACAGCCTGCTGCCTCTCCAGCCTGAAGAAGAAGCCAGTGGGAGTGTTGGCTTCTGCCAGCTCCTGACAGTGGGCACATACCCACGCCCTCTGCCAGCTCCCACAGGCATTTCTTGTAAGACCAGAGGCTCACAAGGAGTGCTGTGTCATTGCCTGTATGGAGCAGGGCTTCCTCAAGCTCTGCTATGTCCTCCTCCAGCTCCTGGGTGCAGTGGTGGATCTTGCTTGCTGCCAGCTGGGAATACTGATGACAGAATGCCTGAATCTGGATCTTCCCCATGTCCCACCACAGGTGCCAGGAGGAGTAGTCTGTTTGCGCAGCCTCCCAGCTCCTCCAGAGGTGGGCGAAGCAGTCCCTGAAATGGGTGCCCTGCAGCAGGCTGAAGTTGAGGCACCAGTAAGAGGCCCATGTGCATGCTCTGCCAGGCAGGCTCAATTCGTAGCAGACCAGGGCGTGGTCCAATAGGCCCAATGAGATGATGCAGCTACTGCACAGTAATGGCAGATGGTGCTGGACAATGTAGAGGTGGTCGAGGCAGGTGTCCCACTGGCACTCATCTTTGCCCGGGTATATTGATGCACATCAGCATGGAGGACCTGCCAGGCATTGACAAGATCCGCCACCTCCAGCTTGGTCTGCAGCTTGTGGGCCAAAGGCAGGTGCGGCTCTAGCCCTGTCAGGTCTAGTGCTAACATTCTGTAGCTTCTCAAGCTTCTCTCAAGGGACCAGTTTGGTTTTATAAGACAGGAGTTAATACTCAGCAAATCAAATGCAGGTAAAATCATTGCACCTGGTGCAGAAGCAAAAATTAAGCCTGGGAATAGGGATGACCATGTAGGGTAAAAGATGAGAAAATGAAGGCAAAACATTTATTATTTCACTGGAGGAAACAGTATTAGAAATAAGAAAGATTTTGCTGCCAAAAAAAGAAAGAAAAAAACAGGAACAGCTGAGAAAAAAAATGTTGAGTATTGTGGTGTCCAGGATTAATACTTTAGAGGACTATTACACTTTAACTGCAACTGAATAGAAGAGCAGCTGAAAGGTATGGAATCATATGTAACTTTTGAGACCTTAAAGATTGCCTAATCATGGACAGGTCTATTTTTGAGACAATGAGAACAAAGTTGTTGGTGTTTTCAGTTAGGTATAAATCTGTGGAATATATCTTAATCTTTGTGAGGAATAACTGTTCAGAGGAACACCTCTGACTGTAGAGAAATTTTGCCAAGGAGCAAGGGTAGCCCCACTGTCCAGTGAAAAAGGCATAACAACAATGTTCATGAATAGATACCAGGTCAACAGGCTCAGGTTGAAGGAACCCAAGGAGCAGGACAGAGTCAAGTAAACTTATTTAGCAGAAAGGAATTATTATACTCCCATATTATACTCCCATTGGAATTAGTATGATAGAGTGGTATACAGCAGCAGCTTCTTGGTGGTGAGAAAAGCTGAAAAGCTCCACTCGTATAAAACCAAGACACAGACCTCTGAAAACATGTCATTATTTACTGCTAGTAACTTAAAACACACTAACAAGTTAATACAGAGCCAAGCACTATTTGTGATGACCAGAATAGTTCCAGCCTACTGAGTTATGTGAGCCAATTGGCCACTTGACAATTTTTGACACACCTCTTATCAGGGTTGTCAAGTGGTGGTGGCCTGCAAGCGATTAAACTGCAGCCACAGGGCTCCAGCCAGGCCTCTGCTCCCCCAGTTTTTCCAACTGCTTTAAGTTCCTCTTTCCTCCCCTGGTTACTGCTCCCTGCCCCCATCCCAAGGATTGGAGCATTGTGACAGCCCAGGAAGCTGAAGGTGAACCTAGTGTGTGTGGTGCAGCAGTGGGCAGCAGGAAGGGCATGAGGAATCATCCATGAACTGTGTGGTGTGTGGGGCCCATGGCTGTCCTAGATTGTGGCTTATGAACTGTGTCCCCCCTGCTGGCTTGGATATTAGGCAACCCTCTGGACATCAGCCTGGTCTGAAATGTAATACTCCAGGGCAAAAGAAATCAAGTTAAGGGCTGCGCAATGATAACTGTAGCTGATGATATTCTGATTGCAGAAAAAAATATATGTCAAGGAAGCTACGGGACCTTAACCTATTCAGCCTTTGCAAGAGAAGGCTGAGGGGGGACCTGGTGACAGTCTGTAAACTCACCAGGGAGACCAGCAGGGTTTGGGAGAGACCTTGTTCCCCCGAGTGTCCCCCGGGGTAACAAGGAATAACAGCCACAAGTTGTTAGAGAGTATTTTTAGACTAGATAGCCGAAGGCACTACTTCACAGTCAGGGTGGCTAGGATCTGGAACCAGCTTCCAAGGGAAGTGGTGATGGCTCCTACCCTGGGGGTCTCAAAGAAGAGGCTTGGTGTCTACCTGGCTGGGGTCATTTGTGCCCAGTTTTCTCTCCTTCCCAGGGCAGGGGGTCAGACTAGAAGATCTACAAGGTCCCTTCCGCCCCTATTTCTATGTTACTATGAATCTATGAATCAATTTAGGACTTCAACATCATCTGTAACAGTTCCTAAACAGGTGCTAAGAGGATGAGTTTAGGGTGAATGCAAAAACTACAGACTAAGAAGATGTGAAGTGCCCTACACTGGACAACTTGAGGGACTCTGTCCAGATATCTAGGAAATGTTAAAATAAATTAATGCCAGGTTAAAGTACATATGGAGAGTCCTTCATGTTCTCGCAAGGCCTCAAATTAATAGATTTCATAGAAATTAGGGTGGGAAGGGACCTCAGATCTTCAAGTCCAGCCCCCTGCCCCAGGGGAAGGAAGTCATCTAGTGTCAAAGGATCTCAGCAAGGTAGTGTATCTAAACATTTCTTAAAAGAGTCTAGAGTAGGTGCTTTGCACCACCTCTGGAGGGAGTCTATTCCAGGCCTTGGGGGCTCAGACAGTACAGAAGTTTTTCCTTATGTCCAGCCTAAAACAGTCTTGGAGGAGTTTGTGAACATTGGACCTTGTCATCCCTTAGGGCATTCTGGTGAACAGGCAGTCCCCCAGATCTTGATGCACGCCCCTTATATACTTACAGGCTGCCACCAGATCACCTCTGAGCCTGTGTTTTTCCAAGCTGAAGAGTCCCATGGCTCTGAGCCTCTCTTCATAAGGCCTGTTCTCTTGTCCTCTGATCATGCATGTGGCTCCTCTCTGGACTCTCTCAAACTTCTTGACATCATGACCCCCAAGTCCATTTTGGCCTTGGTGCTAACAAGTGTAGCAGTGCTGAGCCTATAAGTGTGATGCAGGTTCCTCCCTCCACCCCCCAAGGTGAAGTACCTCGCATTTATTTGTGTTGAATGTCATCAGGTTTTTATCCTCCCTCTTTGTAAGCCTATCCAGGTCACCAGCCTATCCTCAGGTGTGAACACTACCCAAAGTTTTGTGTTATCGATGAACTTGGCTAGTTCACTTCTGACACCAGTGTCCACATTGTTGATAAAGACATTAAAGAGTACAGGTCCAAGGACAGAGCCTTGAGGGACACCACTGGTCATGAAGCACCATGATGATTAACTTCCACTGGCTACCACTCTCTGGGTCTGACCTCAGAGCCAATTCGTCAGCCATCAGACTGTGATGTAGCTGAGGCTACAGTTGGACAATTTTTCCATGGGGACATCATGGGACACCAGTTCAAGGGCTTTTATAAAGTCCATATATATGATGTCAATCTCTTCTCCCTTGTTGAGGTGATATGTGCCCTGGTCATAGTAGGAAATGAGATTGGTAAAGCAAGACCTACCCACAACAAACCTGTACTGGCTGTCCCTCAGGATGTTGCCATCAGCCAGCTTGTCAAGAATGGTCTCTTTGATAATTTTTCCAACATTTTTCCAGGGATTGAAGTCCAGCTGATTGGCCTGTAGCTCCCCAGATCTACTTTCCTCCCTTTCTTGAAGATAGGCACCACATTGGCCTTCTTCCAATCTTCAGGTACTTCACCTGAGCACCACAGGTTCTTGAATATCCTTGCCAGTAGCTCAGCTATGATGCCTGCCAGCTCCTTAAGTACTCTGGGGTCCAATCTGTCAGGACCAGCTATCTTGAAGTTGCCCAGCCTCCCAAGGTGTTCCTTTAAAAGGTCTATACCAATGTTGGGTATAAATTCACCCTCACTCTGGTCATCCCACATCATGTTAGGCAGGGCTGTTGAATCCAAATGGTCTGGTGAGCTGGTGAAAAACCCTTTGGGCAGGTGAAAAACTGATGCAAAGTACCCATTAAGCAGCTTGGCTTTCTTCTGGGTGTCAGTTATCAGTTGTTCCATTTGATTTAGCAGGGGTCCAATGTTGCCCTTGCTTTTCTTCTTACTTCCCACATATCTGAAAATAGACTTGTTATTGTCCTTGAAATGCGTAGCCAGTTAGAGATCAGTTGCAGCCTTGCCTTTCCAGGTTCACTCCCCACAGGTATGGACCAGTGCAGCATATTCCTTAGTGGTGATTACTGTCTTCCATCCTTTATAAGGTTTTCTTTTCAGACATAGGAGGTCCACGAGTTCCCTGCTGAGCAAAAGGGGTTTCTGTGCCCTTTTGCAATCTTTCATTCAAGATGGGATGGACATCCCTTGTGATTTCAAGATCACTCCCTTAAGAAGCAATCACTCATCTTGGACTCCCCTCCCTGTTGAGTCATGGCACCTTAGGGCCTCAGCAGCAAGCCTCCTGAGCTTATCAAAGTCAGCTTTTCTAAAGTCAAGGAATTTTGCATTGCTGACTGACTTGCCAGCTTTGTGATGGATAGTAAAAGTGATCAGCTCATGGTCCCTGTCTCCCAGCTTTCTTTTGATTCTTAGGTCACTGACTACATCATCCCCTTTGGCAAGTATCAAATCCACCAGTGCTTTACCTTTTATCAGTCCATAGACTTCTTGAGTCAGATACAGCTTGTCCACATATGTGAGGAAGCTTTGTGACCATTTGGATTTGGCTGAGTGCTCTTCCCATGAGATGTCCTGGTAGCTGAAGTCTCCAATGACAACCATGCGCTGAGATCATGCAATCTCAGCTAGTTCCCTGGTGAATTCTTGGTCAAGCTCTTGTTCCTGATTGGGTCTGTAGTAAACTCCTACTATTGTGTCCCCTGTGCCATGTTCTCCATATATTTTAACCCAGAGGGTCTCCAGTTATCCTCCATGGGTGCCAATGTTAGCTTGCAGAGATGTGTAGCTTTTCTTAACAGAGCTACACCCCCACCCCCTTTTTACCTCATGATCTCTTCTGTACAGGGTATAGCCATCTATACCTATGGCCCAGTCATAGGTGGAATCCCACCAGGTCTCCATTATCCCTATGAGATCATAATCATTCTTGTTTAGTAGGGTGACCAGTTCCTCCTGTTTGTTCCCCAAGCTCCTGGAATTGGTGTAAAGACATGTAAGTGTCCCATTGGAAGCCCTAGGCATCCTTGCATCCCCAGGAGGACAGCATTCCAGGGCTGTGGTACGAGTGGATTTGCTTGTAATGCTTCCCCTTGAGTGCCCTAACCTGATAGTTTTGTGGCAGTTGCCTAGTGGGCTTGCTTTTCTGGTTGTCCATCTATCCCCTGGAAGGCACAATTTAAAGCCTGGTCAAACAGGTCAGTCATTCTGGCTGAAAAGAGCTTCCCTCCCCTGTGAGGTGATATGGAGGCCATCTCTTCCCAGAAGACAACTGCCTCTCTCACCAAAGAGTGGAGGAAGCTGAAACCTTCATGATGACAGGAGCACCACAGTCTTCAGTTAACTACCTCAATCCATCTCCTCAGCCCATGACCTGTAACAAGGAGGATTGAGGAAAAGGCCACCTGCACCTCCAACCCCCTAATCCCCAATCCCAGAGCCCTGTAGCCTCTCATGACCCAGCTAGGATTGCTCCAAGCCATGTCATTCATGCCCATGTAGATAAGGAACATAGAGTAGTGGTCTGAGGGCTGGATAAGCAGAAATATTTGGAGGTCAACAAGCTCTTGAGATATTTAACATGTTAAACAGCATAAGAATGTTCAGAAATGCAAGAATGTGCATTTGAAAGAGTAAAAGAAACAAAAAATCTCATATTTACCAGGCCTGGTGTACTTCAAGACTATGGAATACGTAGAGGTGCAATGTTATATCTCAGGAAAAGGCTGAGAGACAGTACACATAAGAAGAGCAGCCCACAGCACTTCCAAGTGAAGTTCTGAGAGACACACAGAAGGGATTTGTTCAGATGGAAATGTTTATACTAACTTATCTTTATGGAATATAATGACTGTATCAGCTCTTCTTTGGACACAAGATGAATATGTAGTTTGGCATGTGTCACTAGACAATATCAGTATTATTAAGATTCCAACATTCAGAGGTGAGGACAGATGACTTGAGTAGAGCATAGATTCCTGAGTATCACACAGATGGATTTGCAACATAAGAGTTTATCACGGTACAACATTAGCCTTGCAATTCTGATCACAGGCTCCAGGACATCCAACAATAAAACATACTTCAACTGGAGTGGTAATAAAAGAAACTAGAGCTAGGCAAATTACAAGCAATCCCCTTAAACCAGAGGAGGAATTGGAAGTGTGGGCAAGATAAAAAAAAAAATTGAAAATGGTCCAACAATAATCCCAAGAGATTTAAAAGATAATTTCATGAAATAGATGCATGTTTCCCAGATGGGAAACAAGGCAGGCCTGATAAATGTCTGAGAATGCATATCTACTTTTCTAGGCATTAACACCCATTATAGACCACATGTCTAACAGCATGACATATGCAGGAATTATGATCAATAACAGCAACAGCCCCTACAGCCCCCTGAAATCTTGAGCTGAATCTGTAAAATATTAGAGCTGGTTTGTTTGTTTGTTTTCATTTATAGAATACATACAGATATTCAGAGAGGTTAGGGGGAAGTTAGATCATGTTGAAAGCAGCCATCTGATCTAACTTAGTTGAACCAGGTGTAGACCTTACACCTAGACTGACCTAATGAGGGATCTAAGTGTGAACTATACAGAAGTTCAAGACAGATTGGTATAAAAATGGCTGGCGTGATCTGTCACAGGCCAGCTGGGTGCTGTGAGTGTATCAATTTTAACACAGGCCAACTGAGCTGCTACGTTCAGTTTTGGATTGAGGAGGCAAAGTTGGGAGTGAAATAAAGGCAAATTTATTATAGCTTACACATACAAAACAGTTAACAGAAAGATAAATGCGATAAACAGATAATGCAGTATGAAAGAGCTAATAGTAAATAACAACAGATAATGACAACAGATAGATCAATTCTGTCACAGGCCAACTGGGCACTGCGAGGGTATTAACCACTGGGCTGTTCAAAGCAACAGACAGACATGGGTTGGAAACTTATCAATAGTCCCTCAATGCGTCAAGTGATTCTAGCGAAGTCAGGCGTCCCTCGATCAATGCTGTCACAGGGATTACCAGGGAAGATCAGGATCCAATCCTCATTCACACTGGGAGTCTGGGGTCTGGGGTCCAAGTGTGGAACAGAAATGACCATTCTGTTCCCTCCTTCCTGATGGTTACCTGATGCACATGTTTTTATACCTAGTCTTATGTTAATCTGATGGCCTCAGAGCCACTCATAATGTTGCCTATAGCTGTTACCCTATGGGATTGAAAAGTGTTAAAATTATCATAAAAGGTTACTACCCAGACTAGGGTTTATCCAATAAGTAAATTATGATTCTGCACCTTTAGGTTTGAAATTGACATTGATCTGCCTAAGTTCCAACCCCTTTTAGTCTTCATTTGAATATGCTTTCTTGGGATATGTTTTCTTGGAATGTGTTGGGTGTGCCAGGCAGTTAGATCCGGTTTTATTGTCAAGGCTGAACCCTGAGCAAAAACTCATTAGGTCCCCTAATCTTACAGCTACAGCTTTGCTTATGGGGCCCAGTCAGTTTCATGAACAGTTAATTTTATCATTTTGGTTAAACTTATGACAGACAAGTTACATTTGCAGTTTACAAATTTACAAGCTTTATATTAACTAATATTACCTGTTTAGGCAAAATACCAAATGCCTCCAAGAAGCACATTTATTGCTTATTAATCACTCTGGTTCTGGCTGTTACACCAATCTAAGTTAGTCTAACTTACATCGGGCCTGGTAGGGCCAATCTAACTGAACTTCTGTACAATTCTCAGAGCAGCCCTGGGGCTGGGAAAGCCCAGCCACTGGCCCTAACCCCAGGCCCCCTGCCCTGCCTCTCATGGACCAGCCAGAGCCTCCGAGCCCACCAACACCTTATCTCTCAAGCCACTCTTGGTACTGTTTTTACTGGCAACTGCTGGTACTGTGACCTGAAGTAGTAAGTCAGGGTGGGAGGAGGAGCATTCAGAATAGGGAAGTTGGTTTGCCAGGGCATTGTTGTTCATCTGGGGGTTTGGGGGGCTAAAATAGCCTCTGGTCTTGGTGGGAAGAGAATCACCCATCCCCCATGCCACCCCATGAACCCTGCTAACCCCTCTGACCCTACCAAAGCCTCCCAGACACCACTAACCCCCTGCTAACCCTGCTTTCCCCATGAACTTCCCCACAGACCCCACTTTCCCTCTGATCTCCCTGTTCTGCATCCCCCTTCACCCCAGAGCCTGCTTGCTCCAATTCCCCCAAGCCCTCTCACTAGCTCTCCCCATTTTGACTTGCCTAATATTGCTTGGCCATTTTAAACTCAATACAACCATCCCCTAATCTCTTAAGATATATTTATGTACCCATGATGATACAAACTACAACATTAGATCAGATTGCTACTCCAAACCTCAGGTGATGGACTATCTAGAGGGCACTCAGCAATAACTGCAATCAAGAAACTGAAGGCACATTTTGCCAAAGTAACAATGGACATTATAAAGAAGTAGTTAAGAAAACATCAAGTAGGGCAGACAGTTCACTACAGCATGTGAGCCTGAGATCTGCACTGACTATGCAAATATCAGTAGGTCAGAGACCAACAGTCAAAAAACAACATAAACTATTACCTTATAGCATTATTGTAAGTTGCTGGAAGGCAACAATCAGTGGATCTATAAAAACTACATATTCAAGACAAGGGTGTAGTGGAAACTGAAGCAGCTATTGAGTAATGGCCATCAACTCACCAGGACACATAGGACACTTACACAAGTTGCATGTTTTGCACAAGTGGGCCCCTGAACATATTCTACAGCTGTGACATAACACATGTGCATGATTGCAGAGTGCTTTTCAAATGGCCAATTGTGCAAAAAAATAACCCTCATGAAATCAGCCGTTAGCTGAAGGTGCTATAGAACAGAGGACCTTCGGAAACTTGTTAACCCTCAAGGGTGAATTTTATTGCCTTTATGGGGCTGAGGTGGTGCTTGCAGTGAGCATCAGCCCAGCCCCATCCTTGGGGCTGTCAGTGGGGGAGGGAAAGGGAGGCAGAGGGAGAGCTGGCAGGCAGGCAGCAGTGGAGCCTAGACTGACTCCCTCCAGTAACCCAGCTAGGGTAGCTGGGGGGTGTGTGCACAAGGTAAGGTGAGGAATCCCTTGCCCCATCTCCCATCTGAGTCTCTTGACAGTGGCAGAAGCAGATGATGTCTTGGATATGCCATGGCTGGAGCTGGGGGGGGCGTAGAATGGAGCCCCCTCATCCTACAGGCCCAGCCTGGCTCCTCCTAGTACACTAACTAGGGTAGTGGGGAGGGCATGAGGTTAGAGGGCTCCATTTCACTATGCGCCCTGCCCCCAGGCAAAGTGCAGCCAGCAGTTTCATAGATTGTAAGGCTGGAAGGGACTTTGGCATCATTTAGTCCAGCCCCCCTGTACCAGGCAGCAAAGACAACTGGCTGCAGCAAAGACACCCCAGCAAGGTGACCACCAGTATACTCTTGAAGATTTCCAGGGTAGGTGATAGCACCACTATTTCCAAGAAGGGGTGGAAGGAGGATCTGGGTAACTATAGGCCAGTTAGTCTCACCTCTATTCCCAGGAAAATCCTTGAAAAAATTATCAACGATCCATTTGTGAGAGTCCAGTTGGGAAAGAAATGCTAAAGGACAACCAGCGCAGATTCATAGGAGGTAGATTCTGCCTGACTAACCTTTTTTTGTTTGTTTTTTGTTTGTTTGTTTTTTATTTGACTAGGTCACAAAATGCTGAGATGCATGAATTGAGATGGATGTCATCTACTTGGATTTTAAGAAGGCCTTCAATATGATACCTCATATTCACATAGATCAACTGAGTGACTGCAATGTAGATGACTACCTAATTAGGTAGGTGGCAAATTGGCTTAGGGGTCACACCCAGGGAGTGGTGTTGGATGGGTTGATATCAACTTGGAAAGTTGTGGGCAGTGGAGTCCCACAAGACTCAGCCCTTGAACCAGTGTTGTTCAGCATCTTCATCCATGACTTGGATGAGGGTGTAGAAAGCACACTATCCAAATTCGTGGATGATACCAAATTATGGGGTAAACTTAACACACCAGAGGGTAGGGAACAAATTCAGACAGATCTGGACAGGTCAGAAAAGTGAGTGGAACAGAATAGGGTGCAGTTTAATAAGGGCAAATGCAGTGTGCTGCACCTAGGGAGAAGGAATCACCAGCATATTTACAGGTTGGGAGAGGACCTTCTCAGCAGTGGAAAGGGATCTTGGAGTCACTGTTGACTCCAAGATGAACATGAGTCATTAAGGTGATGAAGTGATTAGTAAAGCCAACCACACTTTATCATGTATGAGAAGGTGCATAACGAATGGGTCCAAGGAGGTGATATTTCCCCTTTATGTAGCACTGGTCAGGCCATAGTTGGAGTGCTGCATCCAGTTTTGGGCCCACACTTCAAGAGGGATGTGGGCAACCTTGAGATGATTCAGAGGAGGGAAACTGATATGGGTCGGGGCCTGCAGGAAAAGTCCCATGAAGAGAGATTGAGGGCCCTGGATCTCTCTTCAGCTGCCACAAGAGAAGGTTGAGAGGGGATCTTGTGGCCACCTAGAAATTCATTAAGTGGGGGCAGCAAGAAATAGGAGATATTCTGTTTACCAGGGCAACCCTTGGAGTCAGTAGGAACAATGGCCTCAAACTGACGGAGAGCAGATTTAGATTAGTCATCAGGAAGAACTTCTTTATGGTAAGGGTTGCCAAAATCTGGAATGGGCTTCCAAGGGAGGTTGTGCTCTCCCCTACCTTGGGGCTATTTAAGAGGAGGCTAGACTGGCACCTGGCTGGGGTCATCTGACCCCACCACTCTTTTATGCCTAGGGCAGGGTGTCAGACTCAATGATGAGGTCCCTGCTGACCTTAACATGTAGGAATCTGTGACTCACCTCTGGAGGAAGCCTATTCCACAGTCTGGACACCCTAGCTGTGAAGACCTTTTTCCGAATATTGATCCTGAACTTGTCTTCCAGCAGTTTGTGACCATTACTCCTGGTTTTCCCCAAGGTTGCCCTGGTGAACAGCTATTCACCAAGCTCTTGATGTACTTCCCTGATGTAGCAGTAAGCCACTATCAAGTACTCTCTCAGCCTTCTCTGTTTCAGGCTGAAGAGTCCAAGGTCCCTCAGCTTTTCCTTGTATGGCTTGCCATGTAAATCTCTGATCATATGGGTGGCCCTTCTCTGGACTGTCTCTAACTTTACCACATCCTTGTTAAAGTTTGGCACCCAGTCCTGTACACAGTACTCCAGCTGCCATCTCACCAATGCTGGGTAGAGTAGAAAAATCAGTTCCCTAGTTTTGCTGGCAATGCATTGATAGATGCATGCCAGGGTATTATTTGCCCTGTTGGGTATAGTGGATGTCTATTATTGCCCCCAGGTCCCTTTCATTTGTGGTGCTGGTCAGTTTTGTGTTGACACACCTGTAGGTGTGTAGGGGTCTTTTTATCCCCAGGTGGAGCACTTTATGTTTCTTGATGTTGAACTTCATCTGATTCTGATCTGCCCAACTTGCTAGCCTGTCTAGGTCCACCTGTATCTGCAGCCTGTCTTCAAGTGTGGCCATGCTTCCCAATAGCTTGGTGTCATTCATAAACTTGCCCAGTGATCTCTTTACCCCCAGGTGAAAATCATTGATAAAGGTGTTGAAAAAGTACTGGACCAAGCACCGACCCCTGAGGGCCACCACTGGCCACTTCTTGCCAAGACAACATAGATCTGTTCATTAGAACTCTTTGGGTCCTACCCTGCAACCAGCTCCCTACTCAGCTAACTGTCTCACAGTAAAGCCCACAGTCCTCCAAATTATGCACAAGAGCATCATGGCATACTAAATCAAAGGCCTTTTGGAAGTGAAAGTATATAATGTCAACCTCCTGTCCCTTATCCAAGTGGCTAGTTACCTGATTGTAAAAGGAGATGAGGTTAATAAGACAAGACCCATCCATGAAAAAGTCATGCTGGCTGACATTCAGAATCCTACCTTCTGTAAGCCTGTCACATATAGACTCCTTGATGAATTTTGCCAGGATTTTCCCTGGGATAGAAGTTAGGCTGACTGGCCTATAGTTACCTAGGTCCTCCCTCCACCCTTTCCTGAAGATGGACACAACATTGGCCCTCTTCCAGTCTTCAGGGACCTCTCCAGAGCACCATGAATTTTGGAATAGTTTCACCAGAGGTCCTGCAATGACTTCAGCCAATTCCTTCTGCACCCTTGGATGAAGTTTCATAGTTCTTAGGGTCATAACGGACCTAAACAGATCATCAGGTCCAACTCCATGCCCCAGGCAGGAATGGGTTCTATGGTCATATCACCCCAGCCAAATATCTGTCCATCCACCATTTGAAGATGCCCAAAGAAGGAGAAAATACCACCTTACTTGGGAGCCCATTCCAGAGCCTAGCAGCCCTAACGGTAAAGTAATGTCTCCTGATGTCCAGCCTGAACATTCCCTCTAACTATTTGTGACCATTATTCCTAGTAACCCCAGGTGGTGCCTGGGGGGAACAGAGCCTCCTTCAATTCTCACTGGTCCCCCCTGGTGAGTTTGTGAATGGCCACCAGATCCCCTCTCAGCCTTCTCTTGTGGAGACTGAATAGGTTCAGGCCCTTTAGCCTCTCCTCATAGGGCCTGCCCCACTGCCCCTTGAATATGTGAGTGGCCCTCCTCTGGACCCTCTCAGTGCTAGCCACATCCCTCTTGAAGTGCAGCACTCAAAACTGGACACAGTACTCCAATTGTGGCCTGACCAATGCCACAAAAAAGGGGAAGGATAACCTCCTTGGACCTACTTATGATGTATCTGTAGATCAACGACAAGGTGCAGTTAGCCTTACTGATCACTTCCTCGTATTGGTGGGTCATGTTCATCCTGGAATCAGAAATGACTCAAAGATCCCTTTCTGCCACTATGTTGGCAAGAAGGGTGTTTCCCAGCCTATAGGTGTGTTGCTGGTTCCTTCTCCCTAGATGCAGTACCTTGCACTTGTCTGCATTGAATTCCATCCTATTCTCATCTGTCCACATCTGTAACCTGTCTAGAGATAACTGGATTCTGTCCCTCCCCTCCAGCATGCCCACCTCACCCCACAACTTGGTGTCATCAGCAAATATGGACAGTGTGCATTCCACACCCACATCCAGATTGCTGATAAACATGTTGAACAGTACAGGCCCCAGGACTAAGCCCTGGGGGACTCCACTGCCCACGTCCCTCCAGGCTGAAAATGACCTGTCCACCACTGCTCTCTGGGTGCAACCATCTAGCCAGTTTGCCACCCATCTCATTGTATAGACATCAATGCCCCAGTCACCTAGTATTTTTTAAGAGAATGTGGTGGGAAACCATGTCAAAGGCTTTCTTAAAGACCAAGAGGATGACATCCACCCCAACACCCTCATCCAGGGACTTTGTGACCTGATCATAAAAAGAAACCAGGTTAGTCAGGCAGGACCTGCCCTCAATGAACCCATGTTTGTCACTTCTAAGCATTACCTCCCCTGCTCGGCCCTTGCAGATATGCTGCTTGATAATTTTCTCAAAGGTCTTCCCAAGGACTGAGGTAAGACTGACTGGCCTATAATTGCTTCCTTTCTCCCTTTTTTGTGAATGGGGACAACATTGGCCCTTTTCCAATCCTTTGGTACCTAGCCAGTGCCCCACGAGTGCTCATAGAGCTGTGCCGGGGCCCCACTGTTACCCTCGCCAATTTCTTCAACATCCCTTGGATGAAGAGTATCTGGACCTACTGATTTAAATATATCCATCCCCTCCAAAAGTTTCTTAAGTAGGTTGTCCCTGACTCTAGGCATGGCGGTGCATCCCCTGGGTACATCCACAGTTCTAGTGAAGGAAATGTCCTGGTCCCTGTTCAGGAATATGAAGGCAAAGAATTAATTAAAGAGGTCAGCTTTTTCATTTCCTGCAATCACCAGATTGCCTATCCTGTAGGGGCCCTACATTACCAGGGGATTGCCCTATCTTTTTACTTCCTATGTATTTGAAAAAAGGACTTTTATTATCCTTCATTCTGGTCACTAGCCCTAGCTCTATGTCAGCCTTGGCCTTCCTAACATCCTCCCTGCTGTCCCAAGCAACGGAAATGTAATCTTCTTTGGTGATAGCCCCTTACTTCCACTGTTTGTATGCCTCCTTTTTTCCCCCCTCAAGCATTCCTGGATGCCTTTGCTAAGCCATGGAGACGTCTTAGCACTCCTGCCCCCCTTGGTGCACATTGGGACTGACTCCCTTTGAGCTTGGAAGATCATCTCCTTGAACAACCTCTCTTCTTGGACTCCCATCTCATTGAAGGTGAGAGCCCAATGCCTCTCCTACTAACCTTCTTAGCTTACAGAAGTCAGCCCTCCTAAAATCAAAAGCCTCTGCCTTGCTGTATGCTTTCACCACCCTCTGCTGGATAGTAAATTCCAGCAGATGATGATCACTGTCACTTAGGTTGTCAAGTACCTGCAGACTCCTCACCAGGTCATTGCCTGTGGCAAGGACCAAGTCCAGCAAGGCATTTCCCAAAATGCTGTCTAAAGTTCATCCAGTCATGCCGATTTATATATGTCTAATTTTTTCAAATGTTTACATACCAGTTCTATGGTAATAGTAGTAAGGCAGTCATTCCTACCCTCCTCCATCTGTGACCAACCTGGCATGATTTTGCCCATGGCCCAGTGACAGACTAAAGCAAAGTAGTCATTCAGGAGTTCAGTTTTATCCTGAGTGCCAGTAACTAGCTCTCATGAGTTGCTGACATTGGAGAGTTACTTACTTGATCCAGTCATTGCCTGCTGCTCCCTCCCACTTCCCCTCCATCCCTCCCTCATTGACAGTCTGTGAGCTGGGGGAGAGGAGCATGACTTGGGAGAGGAGCAGTTCAGCAGCCTCCTTGAAGGTTGCTGGAACACCCCCACTTGTTAGCCAGGGCTGGTGCAGGCAGGCTGGAGCCCCTCCAATCCAACAGGGGAACATCTGTTGGAAGCTCTAACTCATGGAACTTTGTGTAAAGCACCATGAGTTGGAGCATGGCCCCTAAATGTCTGTAGGTACCCATAGTAGCAGGACCAGGGCCAGCAAGACATAGAAAGAGCTTTGTGCATCAGCAAGCCTGATGCAGGAGACTGGGGGAAAGGGGGTTTCTGAGCAACACCAAAAATAAAGACAGAGAGCCTTATTTGAACACAATTACACTTGAAGGATTACAATGCATAACCAACAGCAAGTTAATTGTAGTTAACTGCACATCCCTAAATTTGGCTATGTACTTCTGGACCACGAAAGTCAACCAATGCTTTCACAAAAGCTACAACAACTGAAATGTTTTTTTAAAAATCCCATGCAATAACATTTATGGGATTTGGGAAGCAGAATACAGAGTTTGGTAAAAGGCAACACAAAGTCAGTTGTGCACACAGAAAATGCTATGTGGTGATGTTGCAATACTATAAATTGTCCTTTAATAAAGAGACATTTTAGTTTTAAAATTATGGAATTATTTAATGTTATTACCCACCATACAGTGCATTAATCATGACAGAATATCTGTATGAATAATGTGTTACCAGAAGAATATCATAACAAAATGGACAGGACTTCAGCTGTTGTAAATTATCACATTTCTAAATCAAGTTATGACCCAAGACCTATGGATGTGTAATACTTAGGGGCATCAACTGTAAGGCAGTACACCTTTCATGCTCTATAGCTACCCAGCCTGGAAGCACAACAGTTTCTGACTAACCATGCTGTCTGTGTGTCATGACTGCCTCAGAGTTTCAGAGTTCTAATCCCCTGCAGCCTGCCAGGTAGGGTAGGAAAGAAGGTTTCTTTTGTAACCTGCCTAAATTTTGTTGGAAGTTAATTAAAACAGCTACATTTCTGGGGGCAAAATAGTTGTGAAGAATCAGCATGTTTATGTCAAAAAGCTTTCTGACTTTGATCAGCCACTCTAACATTTACTCAAGTGACATTTTTTTCATATTTTGCAATTTATCATATTTCATGAAGATACCACTATTTGCTATAACAAGCTATAGAAAATGGTTTCATTCATGTACCAGTCCCTACTCCTCCGGCTGCTAAATTTTATACCTTGCTACTGAAAATTCTGGGTATTTCATAGAAAAGATAGAAACCAAGTAGAGCTCAGAATCAGGTCAAATATTCCTGCACAGCACAATGTTTCCATCATTTGCAGAGGGCTTGCAAAGGTCAGTCAGTGATACAACTAGGAATATCAACAGGACTGAAGGGTTTGGAAACTGTATCTGATGGGCAGGGGGGTGTCGAGAGCACTTCCAGTCACAGCTTGCGCTTCCTTGGGGTGCATGGCCAATCTCAGGGGCTGCATGTGTACCCACGTGCACCCCCTATGCATCACCAATAAGCAAGGCATGGAACATGTGAAGGGGATGTCAGAGCATGTACATGCCACCCATTGAGATCATGGAGCTTGAAGGGCAACTGCTGGCCTAATCCACATCTTAATTATTCAACAACAATGTGTGGCAGATGAGGAAGGCAGGCAGTTTGCCCATAGACAGGTGGTGGGCAGATACTGAAATATAGCCTGGGAGTTTTCCCTGTCACACTAATTGACATCCAAAAGCTCTTGCACGATTCATAAAATCTGCCCAAGAGATTTTTCAGGGAAGATTCACTGTAGTTAACCAAGGCTGCATCATATGCAAACAATAAATCTCTCAGAACCAATTCTTTCACCTTTGTTTTCACTCTAAATCTTGTGATGTTGAGCAAGCCTCCATCGAGATAAATGTTCAAAGATAAATGCCATCATTGCTGTGCTTGAATACAAAAAGCAGCAGGAATGAAAATTAGATGTTAAAAATCTCAGAGGCTAAAATACACCCCTGTTTCACTCCATTGTTGATGTCAAAGGCATTTGATACTTTGTTTTCATACACAATGAGCAAATCATGTTTAGTTTCAGAGGATAGTCCAGTCTCTTCAGAACAGTAAAAAGGCCATGTCTGTTAACTGTATCAAAGGATTTCATCAGCTCAAAGAAGGCTATGTACAGTGGGACTCATTTTTCTCCACACTTCTCTTGCAATTGCTTGACTAAAAATTTCATATCAATGATGGGGCATCCTGAGCAAAAACCACATTGACTTCCAGGGTAGATTCTTTCACCTAGAGATTTTAACCTAGGGAGCATGATGCAAGTGACAATTTTTCCATTGATGTTCAACAGGGAGATAGCTCTATAGTTATCACAGTCATTTTTATCCCTTTTGTTTTTGTATTATTGTACAAACTGAACATCTTTGAAATTTTGTGGCATGCTTCCTCTCTCCAACAAAGCAATATAACTTCATGAAGCTTTTAAAACAATTTGTTGTTGGCACATTTGTAGATTCATCAGGCAAGCTGTCGTTGTGGAATGCCTTGTTCCCAGGAATCAATTTAATGGCTTTCTGCAGATCTTCTAATATAGACTCTTTGTCCAAATCCATCATAAACTGTGGTAATCCTTCAAGCTCTTCATGTTTGATTTTAGTCTCACTGGAGTATAGAATTTCATAGTGTTCAATCCAACACTGGAGCTGTTGTTTCAATAAAGATATTAGTTTTATATAAACATTCACTTTTCTGCTACAACTCATCAGGCTGAAAGTTATGTAATCTCCATTACAATGAACTTCAGTAACAGAAAACTGAAACCCTGCCACTGCTGACACCCACTTTTGAACATGCCCTGCCCACCTGTTCTCATTTACATGTGACAAATCAAGAAATGAAGCAATAAGTTTCTCTGGAGGAGGGTGTCCTTACCTGGATGCTCTTGATAACTCAGTCATTAGCAAGCTTGATAGTAATTGTGTGGGACACACTGGGGCAACTTCAATCCTACACCTGTTAGGCATGTGTGAGGAGACAGGGATGGAAGGCTTTGCTCAAAAGCAGGCTCCTTGGCTATGCTGAGGACAGAGTATAGACACATCTATGGAGCAATGAAGAATGAAGTAAAATGTATTCAAAAAACACTCAGATCTCAACTACCGCATTGTACATTTACTTGGCACTGGTGTAAATGACAATTCAAGATGTAGGGCAATGAAGAATCAAGCCCACTGTTTGACTCCTAGGACTTTTAAAAAATATCTGTATACTATAGAGAATGGAGATGGACTTTTCTCTGTAGCTGTAGGGGAAAGGACTAGAACCTTAAGATGCAGCAGAAGAAATTTAGGTCATAAATTATGAAGAAATTTCTGACTGTGGGTGGTCAAGCACTGGACCAGGTTATCAAGAAGAGTTGTATAATATCTACCCCTGGAAATTTTCAGAAGCAGGTTAGATGGACACTTGAATGGAATAGTTTAGTCAAGGATGATCCACTCTTGATCAGATGGGCTGGTCCATATGACGTCATGAGTCCTACTTTCCTATGATCCTATAAAGAAAAACATCAAACTCCAAACTCCAACAAGACAAGACAAGACAAGGACCACTTAAAGCAGGAACGTAGGAATCACTAATCAAGTGCCAAATAACTTTCCATAAACTAATGTGAATCTTACCAATAGTATGAAGCTGTCCTACAGCCATCTGTGATTATAAATTTGTCTACTAGTCAGGTGCACCAAAAATTATGTTCCTCTTATATAAACTCTTCTTTCCATCTTTCCAAAAGACTTATGTACATAGTCCTTTTAATACAGAACGTCCATAAGCACATAAGCACTTAACAGCACCTATTGGAACGCAGCCATCTTGGGCATTTGTGCTAAGTACAGACAGTCAAAAAGCCTGAGGCTGAATTGATTCAATTTTCACAGGTTAGTTTAAGCTGTGTGGATTGAAATGATAAGCAACTGAACAGACATTCACTTTTGATTCTGGAAATGCAGTCACATGCCTGCAGTGTCCCATGCCAGAAGCCAAGGGGCGCTAGAGCATGTCTCCCTGATTGGCTGGAGTAGACAGCTTAGGTCGAGATGAGGTCTCCCACCCTTTGGGGAGGAGGGGTTGACGGGGAGGTGCAAAGCATTCTGGGAGCCTGAGCATTAACTTGAACCTGGAGGGGGATCTGGGACACAAGTTCAGTAAACTGATTTAACTTAGTTAAGTCTGATCCAAGTTTATGTTAAACTGGTTTCAGCCATTTGCAAAGTTTTTATGTTCACTGAACTTCTGTTGTGTTACAGATTTAAACCAGTTTCCAATAACTTATACTGGTTTATGTGTAATTTCCATCCCTAGCCTATGTGTCTTGACTGTAACAACATAGAACAATGTTAGGCAACATTTTAAATGGAGAGTAAAGAATCATACATTCATATTAATTTACATGGGGAGGCTGGGGGGTGGGGTTCAAGATAAGAATAATATATATATATATATACACACACACACACACACACACATACATACTTTAACTCAGTTAGACATGGTTTTAAAAACTTTGAATATGAACTCAGTGTTGTTCATAAATCTTCCTTTTATCTTAGAGCTGTACCTGTTCAAATTGCCTCTCAACTTTATTAATGTAACACTCTACTCAGTTATCTTTCCAACTCTTTACTGACTATATTACAACAAACAGGGTTCTACTTTTCTGTCCCTCTTTGTTCAGCTTCAGGTTAGACTAAGTTTTCCACATCTGTGTTTCCACTGTTCAGTGTAGAGTCTCTTAATGTTAAAAGTAACTATCTATAGAAACATAACTTGACTTCTTCCAATCAGAAAAGTCATTTTCTATATAATTTCACCAGCTCACATCTCATATTGTTTTAAAGTAAAATAAACAAGATCATGAATAAAACAAGCTCAAAGGGCACTTACACACATGCAGGGAACCTGCTCTGACACACTGGAAATCCAGCGCAACAGAGCAAACTTGATTAATTGAATCTGCTGGAGCACATAAATTGACACACTCTGGCAGCCTCCTGCATTACGTGCATCAGCAGTGCAGCACACCTCCACACTGAGAATATGGTGGGGGTGCATTTTGAACTAAAACATTCCATGTGCTTTATTTCAAAGTGCACCACCACCATATTCTCAGTGCAGAACTGTGCTGCACCACTATTATACATGACACATGGGCACTTCTAATTAGTACAGCTCATTAATTAAAAGTGCCCAGCATTGCAATGAGAGCACCTGTAAAAATGCCCAAAGAGTCTTAATCAGGCTATAAACTGCATGCCCAACACCTATCACGAAGCCAGGAATTTAAGATTTTCTATGATCCTGAAATTTTTTTCCTTGCTTGTTACTTCTTGTTGGAAACAAGTTTGCCAAAAGTTATTCAAAACTATTCTCTTTCACACCTACAGATACACCAGTAATCCTCACATTCATTCCTCCTGCTAGACTCACCAGTAGTTGCTTGTCTCTTCCACTGCCCACCCTATAATAGTCTGCCAGTGCCACTGAAACTACTGTTATAGCAGTACTTTATCATGTTTTGGTTTAGAGTTTTTTCCATGAAAAATCTATGTGATAGAGCATTTCATCACAAGGCCCAAGGCACACAGCCAATCTCTGAAAGGCAGTTTGATGATAGATAAAGGTAATTATAGTATAACATTTGCCATGCTGCATTTAAGCCAATATCAGCACTTTTCCTGTTTTAAGAGGCTTATAACTCTATGAGAGCCTCTGGCCCCAAACTTGCCAAATTTATCTAGAGAAAAATAATTTAAAATGCAAATAGTCAATGGCACACCTTGAACTGAAAAACATTGATGCCAGAAGATATTCTCAAGTGATAGTGAATGGCAGATTAGATATGATTTTACAAAGGGATACATCATCAAAATATTCACTTTGATTGATGTGCTTCAAAGAATTGCCAATGGATGCTATTTTCAGAAAATTATCTTTGTGTACCGTGGTAAAAGAAAAGCATAATGTGAAAAGCAGACTACCGTTCAGGTTCTACAGGCTTGGAATAATTTGGCAATCAGCAGCAGCACAAAGGAGAACTTGAAGCAGCTATTTTAAGGGTGCATCTACATTAGGGGTGGGCAATCATTTTGGGATAGAGGGCCACTTACAGAGTTTGGCGGGGGGGTTGGGGTGTTGGCAGGGTCAAGGGCTGCTGAACCAGCCCCAGGGCTATCCACCTAAACACTCACTGCCAGTGCTACAGTACGGAACAAGCAGGTGGGCTCTCCCTGTGGGCAGGGTGTGCTTAGCCAGGTGGATTGGATAGGGCCACAGGTGGGAAGGATGTGTTGTCCAGGAGTGGGATGGGTGGGTGGAGCTGGGATCTCAGGGCAGTGACAGTGCAGATCTGCAGCCCAGGGCAGAGCCATGTTCTGCTCCCCACAGGTCCCTGTAATGGGAGCCAATTCTGTGGGCAGGGACATGCAGGGAGCAGATCATGGCTCTGCTATGGGCCCAAGTCCCACTCAGTCACCACCCCACAATCCCAGCTGTGGCTCCAGCTCTGGCCCGCCCATCACACTCCCAGATGCTGCTCCCCACCTGCCAGCAGTCCCATCCCATCTGCCCAGCTGAACATGCCCTGCCTGGAGGAATCCCAGGCCATTCTCCATGGAGACTCCATCTGTTCACTCCATCCAGCACCCCCAGCACTGAGTGCAGGGTGGATGGTGCCAGGATGCCCAGACAGCAGGGCCAGGTGTGGCAATGGTGGTGATACAAGCAGTGGCAGATGAAAGGAGCTACTTCCAAAGGGCTTGTGGGAATCTTAGTGTGGTTGCCATGCCTGCCCAAGCCCATTGCATGCCTGCGGGTGGTGGGATTAGATCATGCACAATGGCCTAGGCTGCCCCCTACACCTGTGATGGGCAGGGCCAAGGGACCCAATGCAGGCTGGACAGAAGGCCTTGGTGGGCCAGATGTATTTTGTCCATCCCTGGTCTACACAGCAGGTGAAATGAGTATATGGCAAGCTGTAAAAAGGAAGTCACTCCAGGTATGCTGGTATAATACCATGTATGGACATTCTTCTGTTGCTTTAGAATAAAAGTTAACTAAACAAGAAATAGCAAAGAGAAAATATTCTGAGGAAATATTTGGAAGCAATGTTGTTCATAGGAAAAGCCACAGACAGCTGCTGAGTTTTAGTGCTGCTGCCTGCTTATTGGCCTCTCACTTACACAGCTATCCAGGATCAAAAAGCTACAAATAACTGGAAACCACCTTAATCTTCTATATTTGCCATGACCTCTGAGCTTGCTTAAGCACAGGATTTGTTCAGAGCCCCTACTTGTACACAGCTCAAGCCCAGGTGGCAAGCACTGCTGCTGTTCTCTCTTCCCTTCCCCACTTCTCCCTTCTGAGTACCACAGCAGGAGTGAAAAGGGAATGAGCAGCTGGATTCTCAGCTTCTGCTTTTTCAGCTTTATAGCCTGGGGTTAAGCCCTGCTGCCACGTGGGCCTTTTTTTGCAGTGCTTCTTAACTCAGGTTTAGGGGTGGGGGTGCAGGGGAGGGAAGAGTGAAAAGCAGCAGTGTTCAGGTCCTGGGCTTCAGAGCTATATGCAAGCAGGGGTTCTGGGCAAACACTGTGCCAACCAGCTGGTGAGCTCAGAGAGCTCATAGCACATACTGCTCCCACGTGCCATTGAGCTCAGTAAAGAGTTTGGCTGCAGCCCCTTCAGCTGTATAACATGTGCAGTGAGCTCTCTTCAGTGTGGATGTGTGTCAGAGTCAAAGGGGGTTTGAAGGCATTGCTTTCATTGAGATACTGGATCTGCCAATGATTAACTATGTATCAATAACATTTCAAGTCTCCTCTCACACCCATGTAAACCGCAAATAACCCCACAGATATCAATGACATAACACTGACGTAAACCTACGTGTGACAGAATACTCAGTCCAACCATGTCTAGTGTCATTTATTCTAACCCTGTAAAAGAGCACCAGCAGCAAGCTTGCCATTATGAACATAAGAAAAAAATAAAGTCTCATCAAGGTACAAGACACCCTCATCTCATCACTGCAAAATCCAAAATCCTACAGAATCTAGCAAAGGTATGTTTTGTTTCCAATCCCCCAATAATATCAGAACAGAAATTTTTTCTATTGGAAGGGAATATTGAACTTGCAGATTATAGACAAAGTAAATACACTTTTCATGGATTACCTCACATTTTTCAAGAGATTGTCTTCATTTCAAATTGGTGGGGTTCCCAGATTTGTAAAATAGGCAAAAAGTGAGTGTTCCCAAATTTACTAGTCAAAAGAAAATATATATATTTTTAATATGAATACAGAAGGTTCATCAGGGCATGATGACTGTAACAGGGTTCCTGACTGTTACTTGGGGAAAATCCCCGCAGCTGGCAGTCATGATGCCCAGGCGGGGTGGTCGGGGGGAGGAAGATTCCACTTGACATTGGTAAGCCAATGGGACCCGGCTTCCAGGAACAAAGGAAGAACAAGGCCCCAGAAAAGAAGCCTTTGGGCACCGAGGGAGGGGGTTGCCCGAGACCCCGGAGAAAGACAGCCCTAAAATGCAGAGCTGAGACCCAGAGAGATGCAGAGAAGGGGCTGTATGGCTGCCAGATCAGTAAAGATTCCCAATATCTGCAACAGAACTCCAGCCACCATGGTGAATTAGAAGGGGGAAGAAGCCATGGGTCCGGGCAGCGACGGGGCGAGGCATCCCACAATAGAGAGGCAGTCCCCAGTCGCAACCCAAAAGGGAAAGCCAGCAATGATCCTGGAGCAAAGGAGTAGACTATCGCAGATCCTCAGTGCTGGTGTGGGCAGTGAGGGAGTTCCTGGAGATGAGCCGGCACAAACCATGGGGAGGCAGAGAGAGATGCAGCGAGCCTCTGCTGCTAACGAGGCAATTAGCAGGTAATAAGCCAAGCCCAGGCAGGAGCAGCTCACACCCAGGGGGACTGGGTCAGGACTGTAAGTTACCATTGCCCATAGAGGGGGAACAGCTGGGACTGCTCCTTGGCCCAACCGGTGCAGGATAAAAGGCACTGCTCACATGAGCTGCTAAGGAGGTAATTAGAACTGTGGGACTCCGGCGAGTACTTGCCTTTAGAACTGTAAAGTTGATGATCCTCTCTGGAACACAAGGGTGACTGAGGGGGCAAGTGGGATGGGCTGCCGCCTGTGGACTAGGCCGCTGTAAAAGAAAGACGAGAGAATAAAGCACCTGGAATCACGTGACGGGTCAAGCATTATTACTCCATGAGTACCTACTAACATTCCATCTCTTTCCTCCCTTAAGAAGATCAAAGTCGTGGCAGGAGAGAGCCAGAGGAATGGGCAGTACCCCACAGACCCGATAACAATGACAATCTTAACAGAAGTTGTATATGCCAGAAAGAGTCCTCTGTTAAAATGTAGTAGACTGTAGGTGAATACTTTAAAGACATAAATCCTTTACCAAGGGTTCTGCAAAGGCAAAATACAAATAAAATCACTTTGAACTTGAAAAAAACTGAAGTATGAATAGAATCTCCAGAACAGATGCTGTGCAGATATACAGAAAGAAAAACATATCTTTTACAGCTCCAAGGAAAAATACAAGATAGGACAAGAACATAGACATATTTACTATAAAGCTGCAGTTGAACAGGCAAGCTTCTTAAATAAATTTAAATGGCTAAGAAGAACTTGCAGGCATAATAAGAAAGTGTAAGCTAAAATAAAAGTCTGGAGAGGAAAGATGTTTATGAGAACAAGCAGCCAGCCTTTTATTATCACCTCCATATCTCTTGTAGAATGCAGCAAATATGAGTTTATTTAAGTACACAGATGCTAAATTGTAAAAAGGGGGAGATGCTACATGTATTTGAAGAAGGGGCACAAGAAACTAAAGCTATAAAAAAAGAAGAGAAGTTCCTTAAACTGTAAGTGGGGCAGTTTGGGAGGAATAGCTTGCATTACAAAAATACAATGGAAAATGAATTCTACTAAATTACAATAGAGGTGGAATGAAAAGGGAGTAATAAACCTGTAAGAAAATATTATGGCAAAATTGGATTCCCTTTTTTCCCCCCCCCACAGTATTCATGATAATCCATTATCTAACTGTGTCTTGTGGAACTGAATCTAAGAAGAAATCATTAGCTGCTCAAAGTTTTGAGTTTGATTCTTGCAGGGTGAAAATACTGTGCACTCATGACATTCTGCCAGTAGTAAAAGAAAGTCCAATTAAAATGGTCCATCTTATTGATCCTTCCTCTGGTGTACTGAATAGTCTTCTTCTAGCTCATAAACAAGATGACACAGGAAAGAACTATTGATTTTTGTATGATACTCTTAAACCTGATTTTCTTAGCATCCCAAAATGAACTTAATTTTCCTAGACAAATCTACCCAACTTTTGAGAATCCATGACAATAATATAACTCATATAAAGTGACTAACAATCTCAGGTTTTCTGGGACAGTTTTGAATTTTGTGACAGTTTCACACTATCCTCTATGAATATTTGAGATTAGATTTTTGTTCCAAATGTGTATTCCCAACCAGCTGAATGCATCCCCACCCCCAGCTGACCACATCCCCTTCTAACAGCATAAGAGGGTAGCGGGGGCACAGGCATGGGGGATGCAACAGATGAGGGGCAAGAAGCTGGTTCCCCTTCACTTGCAGTCTCCCCTGCTGTCCCCACATCCATGTGTGCCCTCCCCCATAAAACAAATTAGTCCAATCCAGGGCAGGAGGCTGCTCAGCTCTGGCTCCAACCCCAAGTCAGGGGCCAAAGCTGAAGCTGAGCTGCTGGCTCAGACCAGGGGTCAAATCTAGGATGAGGCTTTTTCCCCCATGAGGAGTTGCCCTCAGTAAGCATAGGGGGCATGG
>NW_017728920.1:2010391-2012393 GCF_001723895.1 Crocodylus porosus | reverse complement strand
GGTGGGTGTGTGTGTGTGTGTGTGTGTGTGTGTGTGTGTGTGTCCCCTAGTGCAGGCCTGAGTGCTGGACCCTGCCAGGCCATGAAGCCTACCAGCTGTGTACATCTTGCCAGGGTAGTCTGTCATCTGGGGCCCTGCACCCCAAGCTGCTGACAGGCAAAATTCATCACATGGGTGGGTGACATTGTGTGTGTGTGTTAAGGTGCGCTCTTCCTGGTGTTGGGGCCTCTGCACAACACGGCAGTGTGCTCTACTGAGGTCTCCTCCTCCCCTTCAGCTTCACACCTGGTCCTCTGCTTTATGTCACAACAGGTAAAATAGCTGGTTCAACACCAGTAGCATCAGCAGCAGCAGAAAAGGTACCCAAACAGAACTGTCACAGAGCCTTTCTTTTTATGAAGGAATTGACAGCAAGAAGTAAAGATGTTGTGTTGTGTTGGCTATATGAGATTATTTATGGTGTGTGATGGCTTTTATGTCTATAAGTGTATTATGAAAAAAGGAGTACTTAAAAAATGCATCTTTGGAAGCTTTAGGGTTGAAAACCCCTCTCAGGCTGAGGAAGTACCTGCAGGTGGTCCTGGATGGAAGGAATAGTAAAGAAGGGAGAGGCTGGCCTACCCCACAATGCAGGCAAGAAAGCCAGTTGGTGAAAATGGAAATGGCGGCATCAGGGGGGCGAGGGACAGGCTGGGGTGGGGGGTAGTGGGGAAAAGAGGATGTAGCAGCTCAGGTAAAAGTGCAGAGGTGCCTGGGGTGTCAGACGTCTGGCCAGTCAGTGTGCCAGAACTCCACTGTGTGTACTGAGTCCATGAGTTTCTGTACCTACTACGTAGGAGGCTGATGAAGTGCAGTTCATAGGCCCAGCTCTGAAAAGTGGTTTGTACATTCAAGCAAGCACCTAACCTCATCACCAGAACTGAAGCCAACTTCCTACAGCTCAAAACACAAAATCTGCCAACTATCTCCAGTACCCCCACAAACTGCACACCAGAATCTATCATAAACAACAAAACCCAACTACCTGTGGGATCATATTTCCTTATCAAAAAAAACACTCCGCCTCCAATCTCTCAGGCCTGATGCTGAGAGGGAACAAATTACAATGCAAGTACTTTTCAGAGCTGGGCCTATGAACTGTCTTCTGCTGTGAATAAAATTATTTGTGTGTCTTCCTGTGTCTCAATATATTATCTGTGTCTTGTTCTTCTGTAAATATCTGTTTGTCTTCTACTGGTGTGATTTTTTTCCCCTATATTTTGGCTCTGTGTATGTGCATGCATGTGCGCAAGCAATCTGTGCCTCCCTGAACAGGCATACATAACACTGGCTGGGAAAAACACAACTTTTTTTGCAAAGTTTCCAAAACAAGTTTCCCAAAAAATAATTCAAAGAAATAAATTGAATTGTAATACTACTAATAATGAACAGAATAGCCAAGCTAAACTAAGCTAAATCCTAACCATTCCTTTATAACAAGAAAAGGGAGCAGGCAGGTCTCAGTTGCAGCATTCCACACAGCCACTGACAGGGAACAAGCTGCAAAAGGCACAGAAGGGCTGGAAACAGAGGCTTTTATGCTTTTTCTGGTCCCACCCCACAGATGCTGCCATTGCAAAGGTAGCCAGGGAGAAATCACTGGTTGCCTTCAGGCTTCAGTCTTCCCCCACCCCTCCCACTCTGTCCCTCCCCCGCTGCCTCTTCTAATTGCCTCAAAATGGCCAAAGTGGGTTCTAAGCATCCAAAATGAACCTGAAGCACTTTGGATGCCCTCAGCCTGCTCCTGGTACCATTGCTGGGATCCCACTTTGATCCAGAAGTGCCACTTTGGACTCCGAATCAGCAAAAGAGTCTCCAGATCCAAAGCAGGATCTCAAGACTCACACAGCCCTATGTTATAGTAACGTAGTTACTTTCATAGATTCATAGATTCATAGATGCTAGGGTCGGAAGGGACCTCAATAGATCATCGAGTCCGACCCCCTGCATAAGCAGGAAAGAG
>NW_017728920.1:1986028-2010380 GCF_001723895.1 Crocodylus porosus | reverse complement strand
AGAGCCTGGTAGTCCGCCATCAGGTGATCGGGGGTTCTCCTGGCCGCATCATTAGTACCCACATGGACAAGGACTGTTTGTCTGTAAACCCTCTGAAATATAGTGTCCCAGATCTTGTTCCCTAAAATTTTGCCAGTTGCACCTCAGCTGCCATGAACTGTATGCAGTAAGATGGACTGGGACCATTTAAAAAAAAAAAAAAACAACAACCAAATCAAACCTCCACTCAAAAACCTGGAAAAAAAACAACTTACATTTCCATGCCTCAGCATCCCTTACAAGCAATACTTCCCCACTTAAAAGCACTGAAGCCAAGGTTGGACTTCAGTGTTTGTCTTTCTCTGTTCCTCTCTAACTTGCTCTCCTATACCCACCCCCCCTCACTTCCTGATATACAAGATGTATCACTCCTCTTGCCCTATTTACTCTAACCTCTCCCAACTCCTTTCCTGAACTCTACAGTCTTCCATTTCCTTATGCTCCTTAACTTCTTCCAGCTTAAACAAATTTCTTCCATTTGATTTTCCAACTACTGTCCCATTTACCTTTTCCCTGTCATTCCTAAGCTCCCTTAACACGCCATCTATAACCACTGTCCAGAGTTTCTGTACTTCGGTGCCCTGAGAACATCTGATTTTCCACCACCTTCACCAGCAGTGTGAATTTCTTATACAGGTTAATGCACTGAAACTCCAATCAATCACCACTGCTTCAACCTTAGCAAATGTTTTCTGAAACAGCACAATTTCCTACACCTGAGACACCATCATCAGTAGCTAACAGTTTCATAGTTGGTAGGGTCGGAAGGGACCTGAGCAGATCATCTAGTCCGACCCCCTGCAATGGCAGGAAAAAGTACTGGGATCAAACAACCCCAGCAAGGTGTTCATCTAGCCTTCTCTTAAAGACCCCCAGGGTAGGAGCCAGCACCACTTGGCTTGGAAGTTGGTTCCAGATCTAGCACCCCGACAGTGAAGTAGCACTTCCTGATATCAAGCCTAAATCTACCCACTGCCAGCTTGTGTCCTCTATTTCTAGTCACTCTGGGCAGTGCTCGGGGGAACAGAGACTCCCCCAATGCCTGCTGGTCCCCTCTGACTAGTTTGTAACAGGCCACTAGATCCCCCCTCAGCCTTCTTTTGTGGAGGCTGAACAGGTTCAGGTCCCTGAGCCTCTCCTCATAGGGCCTGCCCTGCTGCCCCCTGATCATGCGGGTGGCCCTCCTCTGGACCCTCTCCATGTTGTCCACATCCCTCTTGAAGTGTGGTGCCCAGAACTGGATGCAATACTCCAACTGCAGCCTGACCAGTGCCGCATAGATGGGGAGGATCACCTCCTTGGACCTGCTCGAGATGTATCGATGGATGCATGACAAGGTACAGTTGGCCTTCCTGACTGCATCCCCACACTGTTGGCCCATGTTCATTTTGGCATCAATGACTCCAAGATCCTTTTCTGCCTCTGCCCTCACAAGAAGGGAGTTCCCCAGCCTGTAGGCATGCTGCTGGTTCTTCCTTCCCAGGTGCATCACCTTGCACTTGTCTGTGTTGAAACCCCTCCTGTTCTCATCCGCCCACCCCTGTAACCTGTCTAGGTCTGATTACAGCCTCTTCCTCCCTTCTACCATGCCCACTTCCCCCATCTTAGTGTCATCTACAAATTTGAACAGGGTGCTTTTTACCCCCTCATCCAAGTCACTAATGAAGATGTTGAACAGTGCAGGCCCGAGAACCGAGCCCTGCAGAACCCCACTGCCCACGTCCTTCCAGGTTGAATAGAACTCCACCACCACTCTGTGTGCAGCCCTCCAGCCAGTTAGTGACCCATTTGACTATGTAGCTGTCGAAGCCACAATCCCCTTGGTTTTTTTAATGAGAATGGGGTGAGAGATGGTGTCAAAGGCCTTCCTAAAGTCCAGAAAAACAATGCCTAAGGATTTTGTGACCTGGTCATAGAAGGCCACCAGGTTGGTCTGACAAGACCTGCCTCTAATGAACCCATGTTGGTTTTCCCTAAGCATAATCTCCCCGGCTGGCCCCTCGTGGACATGTGCCAGGATAATTCTCTCAAAAAGCTTACCAGGATCGAGGTAAGACTAATGGGCCTATAGTTTCCTGGGTCCTCTTTCCTTCCTTTTTTGAAAATGAGAACCACATTAGCCCTTTTCCAGTCCTCTGACACCCCACCAGAGCACCAGGAGTGTTCATAAAGCACTTCCGGTGCTCTGGAGTGCCCTCAGCACTCTGGGGTGGAGATCATCAGGACCAGCTGATTTAAATACATCCAGTCCCTCCAGAAATTCCCTGACTAGATCCTCACTGACCCTAGGCCTAGGTGTGCCTCCCCTGGGGGCTACAGGGGTCCCGGTGTCTTTGTGTGTGTGTGTGGTGATCTGGTCCCTGCTCAGGAAGATGGAGGCAAAGAAATTGTTAAATAGGTTAGCTTTGTCATCTCGTGTGATGACCAGATTTCTTAGTGCGTTTTGCAGAGGCCCTACCTTACCCGGTACCTTGTTTTTACCCCCTATGTATTTAAAAAAGGACATCTTATTGTCCTTGTTCCAGGTAGCTAGTCCCAGTTCCATCTCCGCCTTGGCCTTCCTGACTGCCCCCCCTACAGCCCCGAGCGACCAAGGTATAGTCCTCCCCGGCGATGGCCCCTCCCTTCCATTGGGTGTACACCTCCTTTTTAGCTGGGAGATGTTCCAATATGCTTTTGGTGAGCCCTGGGGGCTTTTGTGCCCTCTTTCCCCCTTTGATCCATTTTGCAATTATCTCCCTTTGGTCTTGGAGGATCGTCTCCTCAAGGAATGACCACTCTTCCTGAACACCCAACTCCTTTCCCCTCCAGGACCTCAGTTTCTCCCTGACTATTTTCCTTACCTCATTGAAGTCCACTCTCCTGAAATCCAGGGCTGCTGCCTTGCTGCAGGCCTTTGCCACCTTGTGCTGGATGGTGAATTCCAGCAGGTGATGATCGCCGTCACCCAGGTGGTCGAGCACCCGCAGCCCCCTACCAGGTTGTTGCATTTGGTGCTCATTTTTCAATAAAGTACATTCTTTTAAAATCATCATATGGATGGTGACTTCATGAGGTTCTGTAAATTCCAACAAGGAAGCATCAGTCTAGAAGAGACAGATAAGTACTTCAGCACTGCATACTGCTGTATGCTAGCAGACACAAGGTCTTTCAAAAAAGGTATTGTTTTTACTGCTGAGATAATGTCCATGAATACCAGAGCAATGTGCTTTTAAAAGCTTTTCTGCTGCTTAATTCTTTCCAGCGACAATGAAGCCTGCTTACTTGTGATAAATATCCCATTAGCTTGATTTGTATTTTGCTTTTACAAAATAGCAGAAACCATCAGACTAAACTAGGTATGTAAAATAATACAAACGTTAAGTCTTAATTTAAGAAAGGTATTTGCTATTGATGGGGTTTTTTTCCTATGGAGTGTTTGTTTATTCTGAATGCTTGCTGTGGTTTTGCTAACTTTTTTGTATGGTCTTATTGCTTACGGATCATTTTGATCTATTTAATTACTTGAAATGTCTTGCATTTCTTCTCTCATTTATTTTAATTCTTTTATTTATTTATTTATTTAAAGAAAAAGTAACAGAGTGAGTTTGCTGTTAACCTACTGAGATTCATAAAAAAAATCTTTTGTGATAACAAAAAACTTGCATAAAAAATGCTAAGCAATGCTTTAAGAGAATCAATAAGCCAATAGTCTCCAACTTACATAAGTGTTTCACGTTGAAGTTTGTGTTACAAAAACTTAAGATAACTTTAGGATTTGGTGAGATAAGAACATTTTCTTAAGCATTTCAGTAACTCCTCACAGGAAAATATACAACAGATGAATCAAAACATACAAGGGCACCTGTAGACAAAAATGGGGGCCCTAAATTGAAGTGGTAGGTTTTCAAAAACACCCCTTCAATTTAGGGCCCTTTAAACCCCCGTGTAGTGCACACACCCAAACTTACCAGCCTCTCCATTGGTAGGGAGGGTAGCGCAAACTGCCAGTGGGTAGAGCAGTCCCTGAGCTTCAGGGGGCACTGGTGCTTTTCATCCACTCCCTCCCCCCCCCCCAGCAGCCCAGGCAGGCAGGCTCCGGGGGGAGATGGGGGTTAGACTCACTTTTTTTTTTTCTTGGGCGGAGCCTGCGTTCCTAGGCTGCTGCCAAGCTCCCTGCACAGGCTTCCTGCAGAGTCCCATACTCAAGAAATTGATTCTTCTCTCAAATAACGCGTAATGAAAATTGGGGAAGATTGTTGTATTCTTCAAGCATAAGATATGAAAAGTCCCTCCTTTTCTTCCCCTTTTGCTAACTGTTTGTCTCTTAACCCTGAAAATTTCTCTTCCCTCCACTTTCAAATGTTTTTTACTATGCTGTGTTGGCTTTAACTCCTCAAACATGAAGAGTGTCTTGCATTTGAAAGTTTGTCTAACTCTATCCCAATTATGCAGTTGGTCAGGAAAAAAAAAAATGTCTCCCTAAGAAATCCTTGCCTTTTGTATAATTCCTGGATCACCACAGGCAAAACATCACTTCTTTAAAAAACAAAACCCAACACTCAGTGGCAGAATGATGACCAATGACTCTATAATAAAAAAGGAAGTATTTATGGCTTTGACTTCATTGGTCACACATACTTGCAAGGATAGTTAATATGACAGCACTATATCTTTAAGTACTGCTCTGTTTCAGCATATAGAAAATTTCATTTGTTATAATTCTTCAAGTGACCCCCTTACAATAGAAAAGGAATTCTTTGAAGAAGTAAAGGAATTTCTGAAGTTTGCCCCTTGGTGCCTAGCTCAATGGGATTTCTGGTATTAGATACCAATGCAACAACAATTCAAGCTCTGGGAATTTTCAACAAACAGTTATTTTTTGCTAACAAATCTCGAAGCGGTGAAAACGTTAATACACCCAACTCAAAAGTCAGAAATCAAAGTCAAGGCTAAGCCATATCTGAATGGCTTATCTAGTCTATTGATTATCATTTCATTTAATTAACCTAAATTGGGAACTGAGAAACAGTGTTTCAGCAATTTTATTGCTAAGAATTTAAAATAATATCTTCTGTGCGTCTTTAAGAGTTTTCATTGCTTTTGCATCCAAAAGGCCAACTGTAACTCACATTACAAAATTAGAAGGTAATGTGCAGAGCTGGCAATTCTAGGTTCGCCCTTTTCTATTGAATAACTAAAGGTCCATATCCTGCAGTCTAGAGTAGCTGATAACTTAGTAAAAGAGTCTTTTTTCCTGGAAAGGAACAAAGGGCAAAGAGGACCTTACAGAAATTCTATTAGCTGAAATAGCTGTGGAGTACAAGTAGTAGCGCTGAAGTATGTTCTCTCATTAGTGTTAATGAGACAGACTGAAGTTTTTATTTGTTTTTCATAAATCGTATGTTTTCCATATAATCAATCAGATTCTATCTTACTAACCACAATAGCAATAATGAGGTACAGTACCTCTATATTGTCATATGTTTTATAAAATAAGCTGGCATAATTGAAAACAGACGTGCTAGCTAGGAAGAGTCATGATTAGCCTCATTTTTGCAAACCACTTCTCATGCAATTAATTAACTGAAATCAATAGGACAACTCAAAGGATCTAAATACTGGGGGGGGGTGTTAAAAAATAGGAGAAGACTCCTTAAACCTTGCAAACAATTTATTTTAACTTGACAATGCAGTTGTTTGGAACTATTCATTATTGGGAGACTATATACACTACTACAGTAGAACAAGAGATGACCCCGTCACATGATGCTTACCAAAAAAAAATAATTAAATTACAGCCCTTTCCCCAACACATTTAACTTAGTACATGATGAACTACAATAGGCAGGTAAGCATGCAAAAGGTAGTAACAAAAACATAGTAGTATTTAAAAAAAACCTTCTGGTAAGGGCATTATTACAAAATGGTTGTAAATGATTTTTACTGTTGTATATTGTATTAATTGTTATTGTTCCATATGGATATCATATGGATTAGGCCTGTGTTTGTAAGTGAGCCAAAGTCATGTCAAGTTTCCATTTTATATGTCAAGCCTCCATCTTGTGTCCTCTGCCTGGGCATCCCCTGTGTGTCGCAACTGTATGAGTCACATATTCCTCCCATGTAAACTGGTTACCCGATGAATTTGTGTCATTGGAAATGATTGACATACAATGGTAGCAGGCCTCTACTGAATGGCCTGTAATGACTGGGCCATCACCTCGAACTGATTGATTCAGGAATCATGGACCTCACCCAGGAACAGAGACAAGATCAGCATTTGAAAGATAAAAGACCCTGGAGAACCAGAAACTCACCATTACAGACACCCAAAGCTGCATATCCCTGCATGGAGCACATGCTCAGTACGCCAGGGGCTGACCCTTGCCTGGGCATGCCTCCTGTCCCTAGGGTCATACAAGGTCTGACTCTATAAAAAGGGGCAGTGAAGACAGACCCAGTGGGACACCCTCTCCATCTGAACCAGCACCATGCCACACCACCTATCCACCTAGAGGCCCTGCTGGCAACCCCTGTCTGGACAACACCTACTGGACAAGGACCCCTTTCCAGCCTGGATGGGTAGATATTATCTTTACACCTCCTTCTACAATTTGGACTCTCTCTCTCTCTCGCTCTCTCCTCCTGGACTTCAGTCGTGCACCAAGACTCTCTAACCCCTGCTACCATTGTGTGTGTGTGTGTGTGTGTGTGTGTGTGTGTACACACATGTGTGTGAAAGGGAACCAATAAGACATTGTGTCACCATCTCCCCTGTTCAGTAAAACCACTGTCATTTGCAACCACAAGTTGGGTTATGTTTTACTAAATCCCAGTCCCTTCCTTATCTTAAATTCCAGCCTCATTCTCTCTCTCAGCTCTAATCCCTGCCCTCTCTGCTAATTTCCCAATCTCCTACCAATTCCATCTCCCCTTTTCTGCCACCTCTGAGCCTCCCCTCCTCCTACTGCCTTTTCTCTGTGACTTTCTGCTACCTTTTTCTGCTTTCTTGCTGCCCTGCCACCTGCTGCTTTTCGTGTGATTTTCTGCTGGTTTTAGGCTTCCCCAGCATCTTCTGTAGTCAACTCTGCCCCACCCAGCAGCTTCCCAGCTCCTGCACAGTTCTGTCCTGCAGTTCTCTCCAGCTTCCAGCACCTACTGCTGCTCTGTGCAACTTCTCTAGCTACCCCGGAGCCATGCTCTGACTCCCCAGAGCCCCTCTGTAACACCCACTTTCCCTTAGTCAGATTTTTCCCTCTCCCTACCTACCTTTTCATCTCCCCCATAGCTGTGCTGGTATTGCTTCCCTGTTCTGCAGGCTTTAGGCATTGTCTTTTGATCAATTAATCTGAAGTTACCTCCAAGCCTCAGTTCTTCAGCCCAAGCCCTTGTAGTCTACCAGTTCTAATCCCGGTCTTGTTAACTTTCACTCCCTACACTTCTACTTTCTTACCTTAACCTTTCCCCAGGTATCCCAAGTACTCCAAGCATATACATATCACAATACACAACTTAGGAACTCACCTGTGTGTATGTATGGGTGGGTGGTATGTGTGTAAGTTAGTGAATACACATATATTAATATGTTTGTGTGGTATATGAATTAGTAATCCACATATGTGTATGGAATGTGCAGGTGCTGGTAACTGGCAACTGATTCTGTCTAAATTTGGTGTGTGTAGCATGTATGGACTTAAACTGGTAATAGGTATGCATGTGCCTAGGCTGGTTTGGAAGTGTATGTGCCTGAGCTGGTAGTGTGTGTGTGTGTGTGTGCGTATGCACCTGACTGCTTTGTGTATTTGTATATGTGCAATTGTGTTACACCCTCCTGTCTAACAGCACAATATTGAGATTCTGAGAGTTGGCCTGACCGCTTAGGGCAACACCAGGACATATTTTATTCCAGGATCAAAACTGGTCCTGGCAGAAATGTAACCTTTGCTTCTAGCCACTTTAAAATGAAGGAAGCTGGCTCTCCAAAAAAAGGAAAGAGTTAGCACTGAATGAAAACTTACAAAGTATAAAAGAATCTGGAGACAAAAGAGAAGTGTTGACCTATATATTTATAAAGCAAAGACGGAAGACAGCTTACAGGCCAAGGACAAATGAACTGCAAGTCATCCATGATAGCCAAGGAGCCCTACAGGCAAAACTTGAGACTGTTCACAGTCCACAAAATTGTGTAGTAAGTAACAACCACAGTTTGTGCAATACTGGGGACTGTCATCACTCAGTTAGCAGAGTAGTTGCTTTGAAGGTTGTTGTACAAAGAGATGGTCAGTAGGCTTTCTGTAATCCCATTTTCACTGACAAATTTTGTAGGACATACACACACACATTGTCATACACACCAACCAAAAAATGTCATAAAATACTGATGCTCAATTCTGAGAGTCCTTAACCTATGGCTGTGCAACAGTATAGAACCAAGATAACTTGACAATTTTTTGTTTATTGCTGCTTCACCACATCTTGTTATCTTATATTCTTTACCCTTCTACCCAGGTTCTCATACTGAACCCAGAAGCATAGTATCTGAAATTGAGGTACTTGACTCCATGTGAGTTCTTCTCAATAATGAAAATAACTGATGCACAGGCTGCTCAGATTGATATCCAGACATCTCCTGTCATTGCATAAAGTTTAGTAAATTAATTCTGCCCTTAAAACTTCTATTAATATGACATTACAGACCTAATGCACAACTTAATTTTATTTTTTCAAATTAAGATATTACAACCACCAGAAATGAAGTTGTAATGGGTTGCCCTCCCCAGCAGGATTTTCTTCTTCTTTTTTTTCCCCCCCTTTGCTATCTGTAGCCTGAGGGGCTTCCCTGAAGTCCCTTAATGCTTTTCGTATCACACTTTTACTCACCTGCAATGTCTTGATGTAATATTATACAGATGTTCTTACAAGTGGGAGACTGCCGATTGTAATTTTATGTTGGGGTTCTCAGCCACCATGGGCCTTGTCCCCTTTTTCTAGCTAGGTCTACCTGTCTAAACCCACTACATAGGGTTCAACTCCAAGGCTCTAGCTCCTTAATCTTGGAGCTCATGGCCCTCCTTTTTCTTCAAGCATGGAGCCCAGGCTCCCTGGCCTAGAGGCCCATCCACTAGTCTCTTAGCCCTTTCTGACTGCACCCAAGGTACTGATGAGGTCTCTTACAGTCTCATCCACAAACCACCAGTGTATCAATCAGCTTACATCTTCTTCATGGCTTGATCCTTCCGCTTCCTCACTGTCTGTGATGCTCCACCCTGTGGTGCTGCCACAGTTTCTCTGAGTCATCAGCAATTCCCGTCTCAGAGCAACCAAGCCTCTCTGTGAAGCTCTCACACACAACCTCCCTCCCCTTTCACTACTGCCACCAAGCCCAGGGGTTTTATAGTTCTGGCCTGCCCCTTTCTGGTCACCTGACTAGATGGCCAGACTCAGCTTTTAACCCCTACCCTGCCAGCAGGCTGTGCCTGGAAAGTTCTTATCTTAAAGGAACCAACCTGCCTTCTGGTAACAAGGTTAATGTTCCCTGTTACAGAAGTCTATGCATCTTAGATGTATAGTGAAGCTTTGAAATACCAGAGAAAAGATTCAAAGAACAAACAAGGTAACTATGGGATATTACTTCAGGCAAGTATTTGATATACCCAACTAAAATATCAATGCTGTTTTTGTTGTTGTTTTGATGCAACGCATTCCTGTGAGAAGTTGCAATCTCACTCAAAACTAAAATAGATATGATATTTTGGCTTTTAAAAAATTCCTAAATAGATCAGCATAGCTCATATGACTTAAAATTAAAATACAGCAATTTATGCTGGCTAAGAACATAGCCTTATAAATTGACTTTCTTTACTTTTCACTTTAAGTTTATGGTAAAGTGCTTCTGAAATGCAATAACACAGTGATGTCAGAAACTAGAGGTATTAGTAATACTTAGCTATTTCCAATGCACATTCCCCACAGTTCTCTAGCAATATATCCTAACCCTGACCTAGAGGTACTCAGTAGAGATAAGGGTGTAAATATGTTTAATTGCTCATTATTGCTCTTTTATTAAAAACAACCAACAAACCTATAATATGTGTACAGTAACTTGCAAAAAAACCTTATCCTTCTCTGCATAGCCTATATTTTTGGGATGGGAAAGATTAATACCACCTGGCATTGGATAAAGCCTTGGACCTTTTTTTTTTTTTTTACTTTGGAAAAAAAATCTAATTCAAAAAGAAAAAAGAGAAAGGGAAGTAGTTCTGAAAAATCCAAGTAGAAGACTTAAAAATAACTTCAATACAGCAGATGCAAAATTCACCAAGCATGGAGTAACATGACAACAAATTTAGATACTGGAAGCTGAGATGGATGAAAGAATACAATAAGCAAATAAAGATCTTGTCAAAGAAAAAAGATTAATCTGACAAAAAGCATAGTCCAGATTCACATATGTAAGTTCAGTGTTTAGGAATAATTATTATTTTTTAAGAATTTTTCACTACAAGAATGTTACATAGATAGATCTCATAATGTATCTAAACAAGGTAATAGCTATTTCACAAAAAATGTATATATAACTACCCCATGAAAATTATTTAAATTTTGATACATTAAAATGACTATACTTTAATTAAAAGTTAGATCATTCAAAATGATAAACAACACCATCTTTAGAGAACCCCAATTTCAATTTACCTTGTACTGGAGGAAAAGGAAGCTTACTACATCAGCCTTACCTTTCCAACCCTGTCCCAACATGCAAGATACAAACATGTCCTCCACCTATCTCTCCTCTTAACAATTCTATATACCTGTGCCCTTAACTTAGGAAGTCCTGCCTTCCCAGACTATTCACTAACTCTACCCTTTTCATTTGCTCGGGGACTGCTGGCTCACGCTCATCATGATGTGACAGACCTTTAGGGGTCCTACCATAAAAAACTAACTTGGAGATCCCCCAAACCCAAATCAATAGATCTATCTGTGAGACTTATAGCTGTAAAAACTCCCAATAGAGCAAAACAAACCTTTGAACTGCCAGCTTCACCCTTACATCCATCAACCAAGGGACCCAAGAATCTCTTCCACCTACCTTAAACTTAATAACTCATGACCTTCAGTTAGCTTGGGGAATCCCTGCCAGCCCCAACCACCAATGCAGGCTGAAATCTTCCTCATTTTTAAGACTAAAACTTAAGTTTGTTCAGGCCTCTCTATCAGCCTCAAGAACTGCTAAAGGCAGGAGATCCATCACAGCCTGACTACAAAAATCTACCTTGAAGAGAATGACAGCTCATTATTGAAAGAAAGGAGGACCCAGGAACAACAGATTGAGAAAGGAAAAATGGTAGACAAAGAGACAATAAGCAGAATGATAGGCCAGGAGGTAAAGCAGAGCAGAAGGAGGTAACAGACAGAGGAGTCAAGAAGCAGGGGAAGGGGACATTGAAAAGTGGAGGATAGAAAATTAATCTGACATCCCAGGAGAAAAATTGAGGCAAGGCCTGAAGGCAAGATGACAAACAGACCATGCAGGAGATCAAAGTAGGACTGGGGAAGAGCAGTGGGTGGCAGAATCTAATGACTAGTAGACCAGGAGGGGAAGTGAGATGGGTTCAGAGGAAGATAGATGTGGTCCAAAGAGGATGGAGAAAGCAAGACAGACTCGGAAAAGAAGAGAAGCTGGAGAAGCACATGGGACACTGGGGGACAATATATCAGGAAAGGAAGTAAGGTAGGGCAAGGGAGTTTAGGAAAGGAGAACACAGACCACAGAGCTACATGAGGCAGGACAGAGGGGGACAACAGACCCAGCATGGAAGTAGAGTGGGAGGAGAGAAGAAGGAACCAAGAGGTATGTAGAGGCAGTACCAGGACAGGATGAAAGACAGTACAACAGGAAATGTGGCAGTGGAGCAGGAGAAGTTAAGACAGGACAAGGGCAAAATAAATGAAGTAGAGAAGCAAAGAGGTCCCAAGAGATGATGGAAATAGGCACTGCCAACAAGAGAAGTAAGGCAGGATCCAGGTGCCTCAGACCAAGGGGAAACTAAGACAGACCTAGGATACTAAAAAGCTCTAGGTATTATAGACTGAAAGGGGACTTGAGCCAACTTCAGGGGACAATTCACTTGGATTCAGGACACTGTGGAAGGAAACAAGAGGACAATACACCTGCTCCCCACCCCCACATTATCTGAATGCTACCAGTTCAAACAAGCCAGACCTCTAAACCAACCACTAAAGACTTTGGGCCCCAGTCACTGCCCGCCCCCCCCCCCCGCACTGAAGTGTAAATGCCATCAAGTCACCAGGCCAGTCCCCTGAGCCTGACTCCCCAAAACTGCAGCCCCACACATCCCAAGCCAGGCTGCACACAACAAGCTGGACTCGTCCGTCTGTTCAAAGCTCCAGGCTCTACCCAACCAACAATGGCACCCCCTTTTTGAAGCCTCCAGGTTTTACCCAGCCAAAAGAGGGCACCAACCAATCCAGAACCCCTCAGGCATCAGCCAACCAAGCCACATTTCCACCATTCAATTGCAATCAAACAAGCCAGGACATATCTCCATGTCTTAATGCCTAAACAAAACCATTTTGATGTGCCCCTCCCCCACTCCCCACAGGTACATCAAAAATCTCACCGCCCCCTTCTTCCAGCAAGTTATATCCAGATAAGCCAGGCTCACCTCTTCCATTACTAGACCAAACTACACCAAGCCCCATCCATTGAAGCCTTCACCAATTACTGCAGCCTCTCCACCCCAACCCCCTTGTGGCACCACACCAAGTCAAGGCACCACTTAACACTGAAACTATCCAAGTCCTATTGTTTTCTCTGAACTCCATGCTAAGAACATCCTTTCCTTGAGGCCTGAAGCTACACCCAACCAAGATGAGCCCCCCACCCAACTCATTCCTTGAGTCCCGAAGCTGCAATTAACTAAGCTACCACATTAGTTATCTACCCAACCCCCATACTGCATCCAACTAATTAAGAGAAATCCAGATGAACCCCCTAGCTCTTCTCAACCAATCCCTAAGCCCGCTGGGTCTTGAAAACCAGGGAGATCTCATCTTCACAGCTTGAACATCAAGATTGCAGCCAAGCAATCTAGGACTTTGCTCCCTAGCCCTGAATTTTTACTTTCCCAAGTCATCAAGGTCCCCCACCCCTTTTAACAGACAAAGCCCTGTGCCTGATTACCTAGAATGCCCCTTTCCTTACCTTGTCAGCTTTCTACCCAGTCATATTCTAAACTATGCCTGGCTACCCCATACTAACTCCAAGACCTCAGCCCTTCAAGTTCACCACCAACCAACCGAACTGAGAATCTCCCCCTACTCCCTGATACTTGGCATCAATAATAACTCCAAGATCCTTTTCTGCCTCTGCACTGGTGAGAAGGAAGTTCCCCAGCCTGTAGGCATGCTGCTGGTTCTTCCCCCCAGGTGCAGTACCTTGCACTTATCAGTGTTGGAACCCATCCTGTTTTTATCCACTCACCCCTGAAACCTGTCTAGGTCCCATTGCAGCCTATTCCTCCCTTCTAGAATGCCCACTTCCCCCCACATCTTAGTGTCATCTGTGAATTTAAACAGAATTTTTACCCCCCCATCCAAGTCACCAATGAAGATGTTGAACAGTGTAGGCCCGAGGACCGAGCCCTGTGGAACCCCACTGCCCACATCCCTTCAGGTTGAATAGGACCCATCCACCACCACTCTCTTGGTGCAACTCGCCAGCCAGTTAGTGACCCAATTGACTGTACAACAATCCCCTAGTTTTTTCAAATGAGAATGGGGTGAGAGACAGTGTTGAAGGCCATTGCTACCCCTGCATCTAAGAATTTTGTGACCTGGTCATAGAAGGCCACCACATTAGTCTGACAGGACCTGCCTCTAATGAACCCATGTTGGTTTCCCCTAAGCATAATCTCCCCAGCTGGCTCCTTGTCAACATGCTCCAGGATAATTCTTTCAAAAAGTTTACCCAGGATTGAATTAAAACTAACAGGCCTATAGTTTCCTGGGTCCTCTTTCCTCCCATTTTGAAAATGAGAACCACATAGGCCCTTTTCCAGTCCTCTGGCACCACACCAGAGCACCAGGAGTGCTTGTAAAGCCATGCCAGGGGTCCTGCAATGACCTCTGCTAATTCCCTCAGCAGCCTGGCATGGAGATCATCAGGACCAGCTGATTTAAATATGTCCAGTCCCTCCAGAAGTTCCCTGACTAGATCCTCATTGACCCTAGGCCTGGTTGTGCCTCCCCTGGGGCCCACAGGGTCCCTGCTCAGAAAAATGGAGGCAAAGAAATTGTTAAATAGGTTAGTTTTGTCATCTGGTGTGACGATCAGAATTCCTTGCGTGCTTTGCAGATGCCCCACTTTACCCATTACCTTGTTTTTACCCGCTATGTATTTAAAAAAGGACTTCTTGTCCTTGTTCTGGGTAGCTAGTCCCAGTTCCCTCTCTGCCTTGGCCTTCCTGACTGCCCCCCTGACAGCCCGAAGCAAATGAGATATAGTCCTCCCTGGTGATGGCCCCTCCCTTCCATTGAGTGTATGCCTCCTTTTTAGCTGGGAGATGTTTCCGTATGCTTTTGGTGAGCCATGGGGGCTTTTAAGCTCTTTTGTCCGCTTTGATCCATTTTGTGATTATCTCCCTTTGGGCTTGGAGGATCATCTCCTCAAGGAACGACCATTCTTCTTGGACACCCAACTCCTCTCCCTTCCGGGACCTCAGTGTCTCCCCAACTATTCTCCTTAGCTCATTGAAGTCCGCCCTCCTGAAGTCCAGGGCTGCTGCCTTGCTGCAGACCTTTGCCACCTTGCACTGGATGGTGAATTCCTGCAGGTGATGATCACTGTTGCCCAGGTGGTCGAGCACCCACAGATCCCTCACTAGTTCATTGCCCGTGGTCAGGACCAGGTCCAACAAGGTGTCTCCCTTGGTGGGGCTGTGCACCTCCTGGGTTAGATGGAGGTCCTGTATCTTGGCTAGGGCACTACATGAATGGTCAGACCTGGCTAACTGCTCTTCCCAGCAGATGTCTGGAAAGTTCAGATCACACATGATGACCATGTCATTTGACCTAACTACCTCCATGAGCTGACTTAAGAATTCCTGGTCCAGCTTTTCCCCTTGGTTGGGTGGTCTGTAGTAGACCCCCACTGTTAAGTCACTTTCCCCTTGACTTCCTTGTATTCTAACCCAGAGCACTTCAGTGTGCCCCTCCTCTGACCTTGTGCTACTTGTTGAGGATGTGTATTTCTCCTTGACATAGAGCACCACGCCCCCACCTTTCCTCTCTTTCCTGTCCCTCCTGTACAGCTTATAGACCCTTTATATTCACTGCCCAGTCATGTGTTGGGTCCCACCACATTTCTGTGATCCCCACTATGTCTGGGTTAGCAGGAGGGTAAGTTCCTCCTGCTTGTTCCCCATACCATGAGCATTTGTGTAGAGGCATTTGAGACCTTCTGAAGATGCGTGCACTGGCCCCTGAATCTCAGTACTTCCTGGGCCCCTGTTGCTTACCTGGGTATTTGTTCTCCTCATCGTCAGTCTAGGCTGGGCTGTTCTTATGGGTGATGCTTGGTTTAGTGGTCCAAGGCGTCCTACGCCCTCATCTTCCCCTTCCCCGATGAGCCTAGTTTAAAGCCCACCAGAGGAGATCTTCCAGCCTAGAAGAGAATAGATGCTTACATTTGGCGGAAAGGTGATGTGTGGGTCATTGTCTAGGAAGTCAAAGCCCGGCTCAAGACACCATTCCCAAAACCACCAATTGATCTCTCTGATGCAAGTCTCATGTCATCTTCCATGACCATTCACTGGTAGGACAGAAAATAATACCAGCTCTGCCCCTATCTCCCTCAGCATGGCCCCCCAGAGCATCATAATCTGTCATCAGGTGATCAGGGCTTCTCCTGGCTGCATCATTAGTGTCCACATGGATAAGGACCATGGGGTAGTACTCAGTGGGCTGGATCATGTCCTGGGTCATCCCTGTCATGTCCTGAATCTTTGCTTCAGGCAGGCAGTAGACCTTGTGTGTTGAGGGGTCCTGGCAACAGATAGGACCCCCTGTACCTCTCAGGATGGAGTCACCTATGATGATCACTCAGTGTTTCTTCCTCTGGGTCTGCTTATCTCCTTGAGCCTGTTCAGAGTGTGGAGTTGCCTCCTCTCTGGAGGTATCCTCCTCTCCTTCCTTCTCCTGCAGTGTCTCCAGGGCTTCGTACCTGTTCTCCAGCCAGACTGGAGGAAATGGTACTGCTTTGCTGTGAGCAGCCCTGGTTCTAGAGGCGACTCTGCAGTGGAGGGTACCTCCCAGGGTGTTTCTTCCTTGGGTGCATGGCCCTGCAGGGAAAGGAAATACCCATCTATTTCATACTCCACCTCCCTGATTCCCATAAGCCTGCTAAGCTCCTGCTGGAGCTCCCTCACTCATGCCTCCAGGACCCTAAGATGGGCACCTTCAGGACAAGTGTGGGGGCCCCCAATCACTGCCCTTTGCAGTCCTGCTGGGCATCCCCCACAGACCAAGGGGCAGGGGGATGCCAGCTCCCCAGTGGGCTCTGTCTGGGTGGAGGCCTCAGACAAGCCCTGGGTAGGTGATGCCCCCCAGGCAGGGACCCTACTAGCACTCCATGTTGACACCATTATATATGTTTCTATTTATTTATATTTTTGTGTGGTGCCTTCACCCTACCCTTGCAAGAGTCTCTCTCCTGACCGTTTGTGCCAGCCTGCGGGTGCAAACACTGATGCGCTCTGTTCATGCACTGCAGCTTGGTAGCATGGCCCCCTACCAGCTCAGCTAAAAGGGATCTGGGGGGCTTCCCCTCCAGATCTGGCTCAGCTGTACTGCCTCCCTCTGTCCCACTTACCTTGGGGGGGGATCAGCTGTTGCTGCCTCCACTGCTGCTGCATCAACCTCTACCTCAGGTCATGTAAGGGGGCACACGTGTGCGGGACACACGTGTGCCCAGTTCCCTCCTCTCCTCCCTGCTTCTGGCTCCTGAGTGCCAGGAGCTATGTCAAACTGGTACCTCCTTGAGTATATTATTATTACAGGCTGTGATCAGATGAATTTGTGTTTCACATGAGCTGTGTGAGGGATTGACTAATGCTGAAAAAATCATCATGGACTTCCAGTTTTGTCCAAAACACTAAAAAACAGCCAAAAGCAATACAAAGTTTTTTCAACCTTAAATCCTCTTCAAGACTTGAAAGTCTGCAAGGAACTCCAATGGTGCTTTCATAAAAAGCTCCCTGCTGTGTCCACAACTGAAGGCAACACTTAGGAATTCTGGAAAGAGTGTAATATTGCCATCCACATGGCCTGTGTTGAATCCATTCACTATACCACCCTTCAACACCAAAACTGGGTCATAAGAGTGACATCAAGATCTGAGCCCTCCTTGACCAGAAGTGAAAATTCATTCTGCTTGGCAAGACGACACCTTATCTCAACAGAATGTAACACATCAGCTCCTCAAAGCTAAATCTTAAAGGAGGATCCAAATTAAGGACATCAAAAAACAATGGTGGCAAAATAAAGCCAAGGAGATTCATCTTTGTACTGACAAAAATGTCATTCATAGTTTCTTCTGGGCAGTGAAAATCATCTGTGCTTCAACTTCCCCTGGTCCTACTTTCATGCAATTACAGGATGATTCAATGCTCCTGAAAGACAATGAATATATGAGGTGTCCCTGAACAGCGAGCTGACTGAGACAGAAATCACCATCAAGTCTCTCCTCCAACACCCTCACCAACACTACTATCTTAGCATAAGTCTGGTGTGCCATTAAGGAGACCAAGGCTACCTGACCAGATGGCATACCTGATGAAATCTTCAAGACTCAGAGCAACAGACTAGTACTAAGGCTGCATGAATTTATTCAACATAACTTTCTTCAAGAAAGAAGATAAAACTGTGTGTGGGAACTATTGAGGTATCATCCTTATTTCCACAGCAAAATCCTCACCCACCTCCTCCTGAACTGTCTTCTACCTCTTGCTGAAGAAGTCATGCCAGAATTTCAATGTAGTTTTAGAAAAATCTATGGGGTAATTGATGTTATCTTTCTTACCTGACAGGTCCAAGATAAGTTTCAGGAACAACACCAGGACCTGTACATGGCCTTTATTAGTCTCTCTAAAGCCTTTGATTCCATCAGTCATGAAGCCCTGTGGGAAGTCTTGGCCAGATTTGGGTGGTCTGAAAAATTCCTTGAGACCCTAAGGCTTCTCCATTACTAGAAGTCTGTGACCATTCTTTGTAGCAGATCAGAGACAGATCCGTTTGTCATCCAAAATGTGGTCAATCACGCCAATTTGTTCTCCATTTTTGACTGTCATCTTGGTTCTCAATTAAGACTGCCTCCTTTCCAGAATCAACACTGAGTACCAAACAGATGGAGGGATTTTCAATGTGGGATGCATTCACTTGAAAACCAAAGTATTTAAAGCAACCACCCTTGACCTTCAATATGCGGACACCTGCACCTTCCTTGTGTACACTGAGGAAAACCTCCAGACTGTATTAGATCTCTTTGCAGAAGCCAACCAGACTTTGGCTATCTCTGTCAACATCAAGAAAACGAAAGTGTTCTATTAGCCTGCTTCAGGCCATGAATGTGACCCCCTCCCCCTCCTCAAATTATCATCAAAGGAAAGATCTTGGAAGTAGTTGAGCACTTCTCTTACCTCAGTAGCCACCTCTGTCAGACATTGAACATTGATGAGGAAATCCAGAGCAGGATACAGTGCACAAGCACCTCCTTTGGAAAATTCCTTCAGCATGTTTCTATTGATCACAATCTCCAGGAAATGACCAAGATCCAGGTCAACAACACAGTCATCACTGCCACTGTCATCTATGGATGCATAATGTGGGTAACCTACCATCATCTCAAGAGCTTAGAGAGGTATCCCCAGTGATGCCTCTGGAAAAAAATTCCACATCAAAGGGGAATAGCACCACACAAATGCCAGCATCCTTGGTGAAGCTAATTACAAGCATTGAGTGTCACTGATCCTTTGGTCCAACTTTGCTGGACCAGACATTGTGTGAGGATGTCCAATCTCAAATCCCAAAACAAATGCCCTATTTCCAGGTTAGTTGCAGCCTGAGATCTCACAGCAGCCAAAAGAAATGCTACCAGGACATATTGAAAGCATACCTCAAGAAACCAGATGCTGATATCAAGAGGTGGGAGGAGCTGGTTGTTAACCAGGTGAGAGAAGCTGGCTGGTGATCTTCCCCCTCTATGCGATACTGGTCAGGCCACAGTTGGAGTACTGTGTCCAGTTCTGGGTGCTGCACTTCAGAAGGGATGTGGCCAGCACTGAGAGGGTCCAGAGGGGGGCCACTCACATGATCAGGGGCAGCAGGGCAGACCCTACAAGGAGAGGCTATGGGACGTGAACCTGTTCAACCTTCACAAGAGAAGGCTGAGAGGGGATCTAGTGGCTGTCTGTAAACTTACCGGGGGGACAAGAGAGGAATGGATGAGACCCTGTTCCCCCAGTCACCTCCCGGAGTAGTAAGGAATAACAGCCACAAGTTGACTGAGAGTAGGTTCAGGCTAGACATCAGGAGGCACTACTTCACAGTCAGGGCAGCTAGGATCTGGAACCAGCTTCCAAGGGAAGTGGTACTGGCTCCTACCTTAGGGGTCTTTAAAAAGGAGGCTTGATAATTACCTAGCTGGGGTCATATGAGCTTAAGCTTACCAGGGGTCATGTGAGCCCAGTATTCATTCCTGCCCAGGGCAATGGGTCAGACTTGGTGATCTGCTAAGGTCCCTTCTGACCCTACATCTACGAACCTATGAACCATCTCTAATGGCATTGTGACCTTAACAAGGCAGCAGTCCACTTCAAGGTAAAATGTCTTGTCCTTGAAGCAAAATAGAGAAAGGTCAGAAAAGAAAATGAAAACACCTGGCCTGCAGCCTACATCTCAACTACTTCTTTAGTGCAGAAAAGTCTTCAACTTCTGAAGACAGATCTTCAGCTCAAGGTTTGGACTCAAGTGACCTCAAGACTCATCGATGAGCCATGGTAAAGACTAACCTTGAATTTAAAAAAAAAAAAATATTTAACAATAATGAGAGTGGAACCCAGTAGGAACATTTTCAAACATCTTGGCTTTAACTATTAAGATTGTTGATACTGATCCAAGCAAAGGAGTATACAAATATGAGTTCACTTCAATTTTTGCTAGTCAGCCTTGAACTATAGTGCTTGGTTGATCTGTATATGGACTGTTCAGAAAGATGAGTCATCTTTTGACACTTAATTTGAAACTTGGCTAAGACATTTTTCCCCCCTAACATGGTGGCCAGCTGCTTAAAACTTTTTAGAACTCTAAAGAATTTAAGTTAAACTTATTTCAAATATTAATTAGATCTATTATTTAATCAGATTATAGATGAATGCTCATTTTGCAAATTTTAATCACTTGTTTGGATATGCCTTATCTGTACTGTTGGTAACTCATATCTTATCTCTATTTCATTAATAAATTTGCTATTAAAATATATTTACCTTTGTCTGTAAGCTTCTAGTGACTATTTATTAGATTTCATAGACATTAGGACTAGAAAGGACCCAACAGATCCTCAGGTCCAGCCCCTTGCCCAAAGTCAGGAAGTCAGATGGGTTCAGAGGACCTCAACAAGATAATCATCCAAGCACATCTTCAATGTGTCCAGAGTAGGTGCTTGCACCACTTCTGGTGGAAGTCTATTTCAGACCCTACATACTCAGATGGTAAAGAAGTTCTTCCTTATGTCCATTCTAAAATGGTCTTGCAGTGTTTTCCCTGGCAGAGTCCTGGTGAACAGACGTTCGCCCAGGTCCTGATGAACACCCCCGACATACTTATAAGTTGCCACCAAGTCTCCCCTGAGCCTACACTTAGCCAAGCTGAAGAGTCCTGTGCCTCTCAACCTCTCTTCATATGGCCTGCTCCTTTGACCTCTGATCATGTGCATGGCTGTCCTCTGGGCTCTCTCGAGCTTTTCCACATCCTTTTAAAAATGTGGAGCCCAGAATTGGATGCAGTAATCCAGCTGAGGCCTCACTGAAGCCAAATAAAGTGAGAATGACATTTTGGGTCATTTTTAAGATGCACTGGTAGATGCAAGCCTGGGTTTAATTTGTTTTGCTGGCTTCAGCCTCTCATTCGTGGATCATATTCATCTTGTGGTCATTTGTAGGTGACTTATGGACAGAGTCTGTGCAGCTTACAGCAGGGTATGTTTGGTTACGCTAGTTGAGCTGACCAGTTTTACTTTTGCTTCTGTCTTTGGCTACAGACCCACTGTCCAGAGCTCTTGCCTCTGCTGCAGCCAGGCTAGTAGACAATACCTGGAGGCCAACCCAGGCTTGTTAGCAATGCACAGCAAACAAAATAAGTTAAACAAATAAGCTAGTACTTAGCTGTCCTCCAGTGGTTCTTCCAGGATTCAACTTCTGGTTGCCTCTTATCTTTCAGAGGCTTTTCAGAGCCTGCAGGGTTGTGCAACAAAGCAAATGATCAAGCGAACAAACGGTGTGTGAGTTAGCATGCAGTTCACACAGGAGGGTGTCCGGGAGAGCCCAAGGCCATGCCTGTGAGCCCCCCAGGGGTAGACTGTCCCAGCTGTAGCCAGCCTACCAGTGACATGACATGGATGGGCACGCGCCATACCCTGAGGGTCTTCTCAGGGTCTGTGCCCCGCCCCAGGGCACCTCAGAGATGGCCACCCAGACAGAGCCCATGGTTCTGAGCTGTGGGGGATGCCTGTCCCTTTTTCAGGCTCTGGGTCCCAGGAGCATGGCTACCTCCCTTTGTGCAGTCTGCTCCCTCTTGGGGTCTCTGGCATGCCAGCTGGAGGAGCTCCAGGCCACCGTCCAGAGACTGTGTACCATCAGGGACTGTGAACAGGGGATAGACTCCTACTGCCAGGCCCTTCTCCCCCAGGAGCCGGAGGGTAGACCGCAGTCTGAGGCGGGCCAGTAGGGGGCACTTCTGTGTTGAGCCACCCACCTCCCTGTGCCCGACCACCTTCCAGGCTCCGAGTGCCTCATGTCCAGCTGACCCCCTTCCTCCTGGAGCACACTCACTAGCCTGGAGGTAATGTAAGCTACCACCACCCCAAGAAGGGACTCTCTCGGGCCTGTATCCTTGGGGAAACACAGGCCTAATAGTCCTATGGGTACTCGACTCAGTATAGGCACTTGGGGCACTTCCCCAAGTCGGGGGCCAAAAAGGAAATCTCCCTTATTATGACATGTTAGGGATAATGGAGACCTGGTGGGACTCCACCCATGACTGGATCATGGGTATAGATCGAGTAGATAAAAGGGGTGAGGGTGTACTCTCTATGTTAAGAAAAGCTACGTGTCCCTGCAAGTTGATGTTGGCAACCAGGGTGGATGACTGGAGACCCTCTGGGTTAAAATCCGTGGGCAACAAGGCACAGGGAACACAACAGTGGGAGTCTACTACAGACCTCCCACCCAAAGTCAAGAGCTTGACAAAGAGTTCACCTGGGGACTGTATGAGGTCGCATGCTCCAGAACCATGGTCATCATGGGTAACTTGAATTACCCAGACACTCATGTGAGGATCACTCAGCAAAATCTGAGCAGTAACATAGCTTCCTATTGTGAATGGAAAACCTCTACCTGACTCAAGGAGTTTACGTGCCAACGAGAGGTAAAGTGCTGGTCAACCTGTTACTGGCAACTGGAGATGACCTAATCTGTGACCTAGTGATTGATGGGAAGCTGGGTGACAGCAACCATGAGCCGATCACCTTCATCATCCACCATAAAGCTGGAAAGTCAGTCAGCAACATGGAAGTCCTTGACTTCAGGAAACACAACTTTGACAAGCTCAGAAGGCTTGTCAGTGAGGCCCTAAGGGACCACGACCCCAGATGGAGGGGAGTTTAGGAAGAGTGGTTGCTCCTTAAGTGAGCGATCCTCAGTGCAAAAGCTAATTCTATTCTCTCTCAGAGGAATGGCAGCAAGAGGGCACAGCAGCCCCCCTGGTTCTCCAGGGATCTAGCAGACCTCTTGAGGCTAAAAAGAAAGGCCTACAAAGGATGGAGGATGGGATTCACCTCTAAGGAGGAATATTATTCATTGGTCCGATCCTGCAGGGAGCAAACCAGAAAAGCCAAGGCTGCAACTGAACTCCAACTAGCTTCGAGCATCAAGGACAATAAAAAGTCCTCTTTCAGATATGTGGAGAGCCAGAGGAAAAGCAAGGGTAACGTTGGACCCCTGCTAAACCAGATGGGACAGCTGACAACAGATGTCCAGAAAAAAGCCAAGCTATTAAACGGGACCTTGTGTCAGTCTTTCACCAGTTCCACGGGATGCCCATGCCCACCACGGGACAGGGAGGTCTGGGTGAGGGAGATCCCCTGTCCTCCATTAATGCTGATCTCATGAAGGAACACCTTGAGAGGCTGGATACCTTCAAGTCAGCCAACCCTGACAATCTACACCCCAGGGTACTCAAGCAGCTGGCTGGCATTATATCCCAGCCTCTGACATGAATCTTTGAAAACTCCTGGCACTCTGGTGTAGTGCCCAAAGACTGGAAGAAGGCCAATGTGGTGCCTATCTTCAAGAAAGCGAGGAAAATGGATCCGACTAAGTATAGGCCCATCATCCTGACTTCTATCCTGGGGAAGGTCTTACAAAAGTTTATTAAAGAGGCCATCCGTAATGGACGGGCCGATGCCAGCATCCTGAGGGAGAGCCAGCATGGGTTTGTTGTGGGTAGGTCTTGCTTGATGAATCTCATTTCCTTCTATGACCAGGTGACCTATCACCTGAACAAGGGAGAAGAGATTAATGTCATATATCTTGACTTCAAAAAAGCCTTTGATCTGGTATCCAATGATCACCTCTTGGAGAAACTGGCCAGTTGTGGCCTTGGGTCCACCACAATCTGCTGGATGGAGAACTGGCTCCGTGGTTGGACCCAGAGGATGGTAATTGATGGAAGTCAATCATGGTGTCCTGTGACCAGTAGGTTCCCCCAAGGCTCTGTCCTTGGACTCATATTGTTCAACATCTTCATTAATGATGTGGTCATTGGAGTCAGCAGATGGACTGGCCAAGTTCGCTGATGACACCAAACTTTGGGGCAAAGCATCCACACCAGAAGACAGGAGGGCAATCCAGGCTGACCTGGCCAGGCTCGGCAAATGGGCAGATGAGAACCTGATGGTGTTTAACACTGAAAAATGCAAGGTTCTCCACCTTGGGAGGAAAAACCTGCAGCATGCTTATTGACTTGGCAGTGCTAC